>NW_027526295.1:271550394-271579674 GCF_048455015.1 Haemaphysalis longicornis | reverse complement strand
TTTTTCGTGACTACATGCATCAGCCGCGGAGTACTTGACCAAAGAAAGAAACCTTGAAATTGATGACGAGAAATAAATTTATTGTAACGGGTGACGTCAAACGAACCCGTGTGCATCGATCGTGCATCGATTCGTGTACACGTTGGTTGTGGATCGTTGCATGGGAAGGGTTTCCTGGGGCAGCATTTATTTTTCCGCATTTATATATGGTGTACGCGTCGTCTTGTGTCTGCGTGTTCTTCGGCCGCCCTGAGCGCTCGATGCATGACACAAAGCATCTCCGGGCGGAGTTTCCGAGCGAGCGGCCCGGGGAATTCCCCTCGTGTCTCAAGACTCCGGCGTTGGCCGGGCCGCGGGTGGGTTCGTTCGCCTGTTTGGACCCAGGAAAACGGCCGTAAAGAGGAAGCGAACACTCGATCGACCCGATCGCGGGGTCGATAAACAAACGGCCGCGCACTTTTGCGCCTTCCCGCGTGTGCAGGGCTGGGCCGTTTACTCCGGGCCCCTTCCCGTCCCATTCACATCCGCACGCTGAAGCCCCGGCTGTGCCTCCCCCTGCTGGCGTGTACGGGGAACAATGGAATGCTAAGATCGCCAAGTCTGCTGCCTACACGCTGGTGCTGTGCCTGATGGAACTGCGACTGCGCGTGCGTGCCGATCGCGCTGTCCGCGATAATGCGTAAATGGGCTCGCTCGCGTCGACAGTTGCTGCAGCTCACAATGTAGTCTTTTTTAATATATATATATATCTGCGAAGCGGTGAGAACGACGTGGTTAGATGGGTTTTTTTCTTTTTTTCTTTCTTTTTTTCGGTAGCTCTGATTTGACGAGGAAATCCTTTGTGTTGCTGGGCCCGTGCAAAAATTTTGCCCGCGAGGAATCGGAAAATGGAGCAAAACAAAGATATACGGTAACAGTTTACTGTTATTGGCGGTTTTGCTTCCGCCCTTACCGAATACGATTTTTTAACTCATGTCACAGAGAATGCCGAAAGTAATGCTTCGTAGTCGTCTGCTACACTGCTTGTTCCGCTGGTATCATTCAATGGACGAGGCGTCGTGCTGCCGAACACGAGGGCGCGGGTTCGACCCCAGCTGCTCCGTTCGTAATCGCGGTGGGAGCAAAGAACGAAGCGCCCGTGTGTCGAGATATGTAGAAGAAGTGACAACTGGGCTTGTTGGTATTGCATCCGGAACATCTTGAAGGTAGCGCACTTACACACGGACACTAAGAAAAGAGACGACAAACCACGGAAGTGTCGAGACGACAAACGGAAGTGTCATCTCGGCGCACGTTGAAGATCCCCAGGCGGTCCAAAACAATCCGTCGCCCTCCACAGCAATGCTCCTCATAGCAAAACCTAAAAATTTGAAACGAAGTTGGGGGGGGGGGGGGGGAGTGAATTCAGCTTCCCAACACAAAGCTGTCACACGACGGAAAGGATGCTGACAGCATCGCGTTTACACTCGTCGGATATGGATACCCCCAAAGTTTTGTTACAGGTCGCTACAACAGCGTATCCTTGTTTCAACCTATCGACTGTTAAGGAATAAGGGAAAACTATTTTGCAACAAACGTGCGGTCGTCAACGGAAGTTGCAACCTAAGCTGCAGTTGTTGTGACACCAGCTGCTGTTCTGTCGTAAATTAAATGTCCTGGTGTTCCTGAAACGAACAAAGGGTAGCGGGTAGGGAGAGAGAGAGAGAGAGAGAGAGAGAGAGAGAGAGAGAGAGAGAGAGAGAGAGAGAGAGAGAGAGAGAGAGAGAGAGAGAGAGAGAGAGAGAGAGAGAGAGAGAGAGAGAGAGAGAGAGAGTAGGAGTTGGCCAAATAACAAGAATTTGACGGTGTAGGAAGAACAAATAGCAAGTGCCCCTATACGTTGGATGCGTTTGTTGGACTACCCGGCTGTGCTTTCTGGTTCTGCGTTCTGGTCTCCGAGAGGACCACTTTGGCCGGGTTTTTAGGTCCACTGTATACACTACACAACAAAGTGCTGCTGATGTGCATCAAGTTCATCTAAAGAAACACAAACTTTGCGCCATTCTTTCTTAATCGAAATAACTCAATATGACAGCTAGGGAGAGTTTAAGAATGCCCCGCGTCCGTGACTGTAGGCATCTTCGCCGCAACCTATGACAAAGGTGCCGTCCCACGCAGCGGGAACAAAAGCTGCTGCCGAAAGCGTTGCCATCAGGTGCCCTGAAGTAACACCCTTAAAGCTACGTGCACACTGGCGGCGAAAGTGCCGTGCCGCCCTGCCGACGGAAAGTTCGACGCTAGTGTGCACGTAGCTTAACGGTACCCGACCGTCAAGACCAGTGTAACCTCCTTCCAATATATGTTTAACGGAATACTTCTAGAGATTCGCATGTATGCTTACATTTTTACTGTTCTGGCCGGTGCTCTCACGGCTCTTTCCGAAAAGACGGAGCGCGTTCACGCTCAGGTACACGGCCACGTTGAAATCCAGTGCGCCGACCCTCTTTAAGTCGCCGTGCTTGCCGGGTTCCTTGGAGAGCTGACTAATACCGCCATCCTTCCCCCTGGAATGCAGCCGCCGTGAACGTGGCTGAGACGCCGCTGGTCCCACCCTGCCGGCGGCGACCGAGTTGGACCGCGTAAACACGGCTCCCCCTCGTGTAACCGGAACAGCCTACATAGCCGCACGTGACTCGGCATCCCCGGCAGCAATTAAAACTCGGCCGGCGCCTCTCCCCTGCGCCCTTCTCTGCGACGCGCCAAATGAGTGCGAACGCGACATATATTACGCCCTGCACGTTGTCCCCGCGCAGGTCTCGCGTTAGGCTTGTCGTTTGCCGCGTTATCTGGGCTCGCATCCGCACCCCGTTTATGGCGCGGGCGCATGGACGAAAACAGAAAAGAATGCGTAATTAGGGACAGCTGTATGCCGCCGGCAGGCTCGCAGCTGCCTGTATGCCGAGAGAAATACGTGGAAGAGCATAAAACTGCGCAATCTGAAATTGAAATCGGCAGCTGCCTGACAGTTTTGCCTGCGAGTTCGCGCGAGGGAATTGAGTGTCCACGGAGCGTGAAGGGATTGGGAGATGGTGTGGGATAGCCGACTACTTGGGATTGGCGCAAGGAGGCGCTTCGTGCACGTTCGCGCTGTTGTTGTGTGGGCGACCGGGGAAACGAGGTTGTGGTTAAGGTAATTAATGAGGGATGCCAGCGGAAGCTGTCGAGACACCGGGATCATCTTGAAGGAGTTCGTTGACCTGCATGGTTGGCTTTAGCGTGCAGTATGCGGAGCTGGAAATTACTGTGCTTTGTTTTGTTTAGATCTAATTGGGCGCAGCCTAAGGCTTGCTCTGCTTATAAAATCTCGATATAGAGAAAAAGCCTCTGCGCCCTTAAAGGTGGAAGTGGGTGACCTGAGCTTACTTAGCTTGTTTCTGAACAATGCAGGCCCCTGCTGCCCTGTGCTTTGAGCATGCTCCTAGTCTCTATTGAGGCTTGTTCTTGTGGGTTTGTAGAGCAGAGTGCTCATGTTCACATTTAGCGTAACCCGAAAATCGATGCAGCGGAATTGGGGTATTTGCATAAGTCATAAACCGGCCGCAGAAATGCTTTACGTCAGAACTACCGGGTGAATCACGTAAGGGGTGAATCCCGTGATTCTTACGTGAATCGCGTCAGAATCACGGGGTTATGACGAGCAAGTTTCATCGGACCGATACATCAATCTTCAATTTATGGGTTGAACACACTGAACTACAAACAGAGAATGCCAGTAAACGTAGTTTGGAGGTAGCTCTCCCGATCCTAGGCCACCAGTAATATTCCGCTGCAAGCTCTAATTACTGGTTTAGTAGGCAGGTTTCGTGGCCTGGTTTAGGCCTAGGATGCGAAAGGGTCATTTATCATGGCTCGTGCATTTCGGAGCAATCGGAAATGGGAACACCGAGAAATTCACGCCGTTGTTGCTCCAGGCTCTCATCGACGGTCGCATTGCGCATGTCCACGCGGGGGATTGAAGAAAAATGGTGAAGCCAGTGTAGAACTCTTTTCACAAGTTACGTGCAACGCTGTAGATGCTACAAGGCTTTCAATATATCGGCTCAATGAGTATGTGCTACTCACGCCTGCCATTATGCCGAGGCCGGCTGAGTGAGTGAGTGAATGAGCGAAAACTTTATTAAGACGAACTTCAGGCGCCGATGGTTGGGCGCCCGCCTGGTGGGGGGCCTCCTCTGCTCCTGGAAGCCCTGGTCCGCGCTGGCTGCCCTGGCCGTCTCCACCAGGCTACGCTGGACTGAGAGGTCGGAGCTGGCCAGCTGGCCCGCCCACAGTGATGATTTGGGGTAAGGGATGGGGTTTTCTGACACTGCGGCTAGAAAGAAGAAGAAAAAGGCGACAAGCGACATTGGGGCCTTGGACGGACATTCCCGCTCCCGTCCTGCTGCATGCACGTTGTGAAGTATATATTTTGATAGCTAATCTGAAGGTCATCTGCCCCTGGACATAAGGACACACGGCACTTGCTCCGATAGGGATGTTTTTGCCGCTGTTTTGTTTTAAAGGGACACTGAAGTGATATGTAAACATTGCGGGATTACTTTCGCAAATTGTAGTCCGGAGTCCCCAGGCCATGTTTCGACCACCCTGGGCGCGTTTACGCGATTTTATTCAGTAGAAAAATTAATTCGAAAATGCTGTCCTCCTCTCTTTACGCTCGCCCATTTTCTGCGGCGTTTTCGTGTGACGTCAGGAGGGGATAAGCTGGCAATTGGCTGCACTGCACGGCTCCCCGGCCTTCAGACAGAGTCAGTCGGCCCAGCGTTTCGTCCGCCGGCCGCCGACGGGTCGTCGCAATTCGTTCGCTCAGTTGAAACGAAGCCAGGACCATAGGTCGGCGTACTCATTCGTGAGTACACTCATTTGTACTCATTTGTACTCAAACTCACGAGTGAGTACGATGATGAGTGATCACACACCCAGAAAAAAACAGTGAGTACGATGACGAGTGAGTACAGGGGTAAGTCCACTACTTATGAGTACAGTACTCATGAGTACACTACTCATGAGTATGAGTACTCATGAGTACAGTATTCATGAGTATGAGTACTCATGAGTTTGAGTACTAATGAATATGAGTACTCATGAGTACACAGTACTCATGAGTACACAGTACTCATGAGTACACAGCAGTCATGAGTACACAGCACTTGTGAGTACACAGCACTCATGAGTACAATACTCATGAATACTCTTTTTGCGAGTGCTTGCACTCTTGAGTATATGCACTCCTGAGTACAGTAGGGCAAACAGTAGTGCAAACAAGAAAACGGACGAGAAAAACTGCCACCCGAAGACACGCAGAAAAACGCAGTTTACGGCCACGGCTGCACCGACAACCCCCGAGCTCCCCTGAGCCCGACCCGGCCTGAGAACAAGAGGAAACGCTAGACGCAACGCGAGTGCTTACGTTCCGTTTCGCTTTCTCACATGTACTTGCCTTCGCGCAGTAAGTCGCTCAACGACAGTGCACCGCGTCAGACGTTTTCTTTCTCTGTCCTGATTTATATGTAACCTGTGTTTTTCTAATCAATTAAACAATTTATTTTTTCTACTTAGTCTTTCATTCGAGCTACGACCTAGCTAACAATGCAGATAAGTTGATTATTCGTGAGTAATACAAATTGAGTACTCATGAGTAGTACTCATGAGCAGTAGTACTCATTGAGTACTCATGAGTACAGATTGAGTACTCATGAGTACAGAGTGAGTACTCATGAGTACAGATTCAGTACTCATGAGTACAGATTGATTACGAATACTCGTGAGTACAAATGAGTTTGAGTACAAGTGAGTACGATTACAAATGAATATTTGATGAGTGAGTACGAGTGATTTTGTAAACAGACGAAGTTTTTGAGTCTGAGTTTGATTGAGTACAGCGTGAATGAAAAAAATTGTGATTGAGTTTGAGTGAATTTTTTCTGTTTTGCCGACCTATGGCCAGGACACGCTTGTGAATGGTAGAATTTGCCTTTCTTTACTTGGTTAGTTTGTACACTGTATCTAGCTCCAAGTCAAGGTCGCTTCACACAAGCGCTGCGCGCAAGCGCACATGCGACGCTTCGCTGACTGGTACGCCAGTAGGAAAATAGAAGGCCTCTTGAAGGCGGGAGAAGAGTCAGCGAAGTCAATATAGGTACTAAGGAAATAAAATCAACTGATATTTTTACCGTACAGCGTAAAACTAGGGTGCGGGAAGCACTTTTTTGCGCTGGGCGAACAAACACAGCGGTCAGCAGCACGACTACGCATCTGCGAACGCTTTTCCGTCTACGAAATGCAATTGGTAGACGCGAGCTAGTGTGGAAACTCGGGCGACGCTTACTGCACGAGCGCAATACAACAAACAGTCACCTAAGCTGCTTGAAATGCCAAAACTAAATAAAAGTGTAAACTGGTTGTACAATATATACCCTATATTATCGCTGCCAGCGGAGCCCGCTCCGTGGCCGAGCGGTCTGAGGTGCTAGGTTTGCCACCGCGACTATTTTGCAAGTCACGAGTTCGAATCCCCGCCGGTAAGTGCGTTTTTTTTTTTTTTGTAAGTTAATTTTTTCGTTTTCCGCCGATGTTTTCTATATTGAGTTCACCTTTTTTTGGGCCGCAACGTTCATGGCTCCACGAACTAGTTCACAAAACGCGCGCAGGCTGGCACTGGCGCGCTAGCGAGTTCTCGTTGGCGTGCTGTTGCCATAAGCACCGACTGCTTGCAGGCAGTGGGCACAGGCCAGAATGAACAGACCCTTGGCCTGGTGCGAACACGCTTTTTACGACACAGGCATGAGGGAGGCAAGCTCCAAATATGGGGGAAAAGCGCATGACATTTGGGCGTCTGCTGGTACGCGGAGGGCGTTCATGCACTGCGTAGGTTTCGGCTAGTGAATGCTACGATTCCAATCCGTCCTAGGAGTCTTATCTTTATGCATTTTTACAGCTGACAACATGGGCAGAAGCGCGGTACGATGATTACCGAGTTATTGAGAATGCCCATCCAACAACGCCAACGGTTGTGTTTTACAGAACCGAAACCGAAACTTGTTTGGTTGCTCACCTTGGGCATCGTCCAATCACGGTGCCCGCTCCTCCTAACGTCACAGCTTTAGTTGGTGCGGCCGCCGCAAACCGCGCATGGTAGTTTTTCTTCTTTCGCGCTTTGTAAAATAATTACCGATTTGTCAACCGAATAAACGATGAAAAGTGTGCTAATTTGAGCCAGTCTACGCAGTGCAAGCAAAAACGGGAGCTTGACAAATTCACTTCAGTGTCCCTTTAAGTATGCTTTTTGGAGAACCATCTCAATCAATAGTCCTTGTTCAACAATTACCGCTGTAGTTGTGGTCACCTTGAAGTGATCATCTGTAAATGTATTTTCCCATGTCGTTCCTAGCTTACCAATGAAAATGACAAAGCGCCTTTACTCCAGCATTTTTCCCAGCATCTGAGCAGTGCATTATCGAAAGAACAAGAAAAAAATCTCCCTGGCGCCATAAACCACATGCTCACCCCCGCTGTTCCTGGCGCGGATGAAGACGCCTCACCATACCTCGAAAAAAAGGAAAACATCTCACATTACATTGATGGCAGTGATAAGGTGCAGCTGGCTAGCGGACACCTGCAAAGACCGGCTGGGACGACGCTTGCGTTCGCCGGCAATCGGTACGTGGCCGCGAATCGCTAATAGGTCTTCGGGCAGCTGCGGAAGCCGCGCTTTATTTATCATTGCCCGTGGCGCCCAGGCCTAGAGCAAGGTTACAAGGCTGCGAGCCTCGCTATTTTTCTTGAAGTCGGCGTGAAGGCGAACGGAGAAGTGGGAGTAAACGGGCAGGTGACTTGTAGATGAGGCGACACGGCCTAGAAGGAGCAAGCGCACGGCAGGAGGAGTCCAGTGCGTGTGTGGAAAACGGTTGTTCGAAACAAAGCGGTGCCCCGTCGCGCACAGAGGGGAGGAGCGGGGTTCGGGTGCTGCCCTCTAGAACAGCTGACCGGAAGGGGGAAGTAAAGAAATAGTGCGGGTGCTTCCGGTGCATTCGATAACCTCCCGGGAACAGCTAGTCCTCCTATAACCTTGCGGTCGTACAATTCCTAGGGGAAAGTAATTATTATAACAAGAGAAGCGTCTAGACTGGTAAGCGAGCTCTTCAAACAGACTAACGTGCTCATTTAGGGCTGATATAATACTCTATTTTTCGGAAAACAATAATAAGAATCATTCTAAACTGAAACAGAAAACCATGCACCCCTCCGTCTACGACGACGGTGGTTGAACGCGAAGCTTTCTCGTGATGGATTCTTTGGTTGGAATCCCACACTGCGAGCATGTACTACTATGGAGGTACGCGCCACTTTTCTAGAATACCCACAGCAACTCTCGGGTATGCACTCCGTAGGCCTAACGTTTGGGCCTCGGGTGTACGGCGCGAATCGGTACCTGCTGCTTGGCGTTCGCTTCGGCCATGTCGAAATGGAGCAATCGGATAGATGCCGGCCTCATAACGCGGCGGACCCAGGTTCGATTCCCGCCACGGGAAGTATTTCTTTTCTTTCACTTCACCCACGACCATTCATCGTCATCAGAGAAATTTGGTTTTCCTGCAGGGCTTATTGCCGTACAACACCAGCAGTCAGAACACTAAAGCTTCGCTTTAGAATCTTCAACAGCCTGTGTAGTGATACTCATGAGGGGAAACGTCGTCGCCATAGTTCTTACATGCTTTTAGACTACATCAGGTGCGGAAATCACATTGTTCGGGAATACTTTTGTGAAGAGCACGAGATCGCGGGTTCGATTCCCGGCCGCGGCGGCCGTTTTTCTGATGGAGGCGAAAAGCAAAAGCGCCCGTGTGTACGAGATTTCGGCGCATGTTGAAGATCCCCAGGTGGTCAAAATTAATCCGGAGCCCTCCACTACAGCGCGCCTCATCTCCTGCGTAGCGTCGGCGCGTTAAACCTCGTAATCAATCGATACTTTTGTGAAATGGAAGCATACCACAGATGTGCGATTGTCACCCAAAGAAACCCAAGGTGGCCTAAATTAGTCTCGCCCTCCACTGCGGTGCGCTTAAAGAAATGCCCGGATGTGAAATTCTCGGGGAAAACGCCAGATGAAAGCAGCGATATCGAACAAGCGGGACTTTTCCTGAGCGCCAAAGTACGTGCGAATGACCTAGGCGAGGCAGGTCCTGTTATTTAGGTGTACGCTCTGACCTTATTTCAAGCCCATGGGGGTCATTTGCTGAGATTGCGTAATATTAGTCTTTAACGTGCCTTTCATTTAACGCCTAATTACGTCATCGCCTATCTTTGTGATGTGTGCGGGAAGTAGTAAAGGTGACTGTTTCTTAACCAGTGTATTGTACGTAAGAAACTTTTATTAATCTAGGTGATAAGAAAGTCTATTCGCTGGAATTTCTTAGATATGTTCCGTAATTGCATCACAGTAGCATCTGAAAATTCGTTTCTTCAAACCTCTCTTATACATTATTTGTGTTCGCCCACATTCTTGGAACAATATGATGGTCTCGTCATAATTTGAAGGAAACCGAAGTAGGCAAGCGTATAATATAACGTAGTGCTATAATCCACAGCCGGTAGCGTGACGATTTTATAAATTTGCACTGAAAGAGCGCATGACGACGCAGTCTGTTTTGACTCTCACTGTACTGGTTTACTATATTGTATAATGCCGTAGTTATAGTGTTTCCTACGGGTATGACCGCGCTCCAAAGGCGTGCGGACCGTTACAGTCGCTCCCTCTTCAAGCTGTCTTATACTGCATGGTGCCGTTCAAACATTTTGATCGCTGATTTGACGTCTGTAATGTACTGGAACACAGATTCAGCGCTCGGCAGGAAGATTTAATTCGGCGCGATTTTTTTGTTTTTTGTTTTCGTGCCCTTTTCCTGGCTTTTACGTCTGGTGAAAGTTCTGCGTGCGCAGGCGACGTGGAGTGAGCGGAAGTCGTGGCGAGCAGCTTCTGAGATAAGACGTTGACTGACAGTGATAAACGTCCGGCGGCTTCGAGCGCGAGCAGAAAAACACTGAAGATAAGTAGAGGTGGTAGAAAGGGTTTCGGAGTAACGTGCGTTGCGAGCAGAAACCTTTCGGAGAGACGAGCGCTCTGCAAGCCGAGATTACAGCAGCAGCGCCGTACGAAGCTCGGATCCAGCCGCAGCTGAATGATGTGCGAACGGAAAAAGCGAAGCATATCTATAGTAACCATAAATGTGCGCAGAAGAACGGCAGATCCGCTAGGTCGAGGATGGAAAAAAATACCGTGAAGCTGGTATCAGGACTTCCAGAATGAACCCGTCGGAAAAGGAAAGGTAGGAGTGCCGTCAAAAGAGCGAATGCTGAGTAAAGTGATGGAAAGAGGAAGGGGAAAAATTAAACGACGGTTTAAAAAAATGGCAGCCGAGCTTTAACTTATGAATAAATGAACGCGGTGGAAGGTTGGAAGAGTTTCGTTGTGCTTTAGCAGACACGAAGGCTCTGCGGAGGCAGAGGGGAAACCTAGAGGTGGGTGGAGCAATAACCTTATTTTTTTCTTTACACTAAAGCTGTCTGTGGCTAGGATCCAGCAGATAATTTCCGGCAACAGACCGAGCGTAGACTAACAATATTCAGCGTGCAGAAAAAAGTTCATAAAAGAACAAAAGCAGATTTTGAGGCTATAAAACGTATTATATTACACCTGGGAAACTGTCTTCTCAGCAATGCGTTTGTTTGTATTCAAAGGTGAAGACGACTTACAGGAGTCAACGTACGCTTGGTTTTTGTAAGATCGCTTTCCAACATCGAGATGTGTTGTACAGTGAAGCATGCGTCGTCCCCTATTCTTTTTGTCCGTGTGTTTCGTGCGCTATTTTTCACCGTGAATCTGAATCTGCACCAACTAGCCCAACTTGCCATCTTACTCCATCTACTGATTGAGAATGGTTACATCCCCACTTTATTCTCCTCTCCACCGCCACCGCCTCTTTCCCGAGTTGTTTATACCCCACGCAACGCGCGGCGTCTCCCTCTTCCGTGATATTGCGCAATGCCGCGCACTCTTGGGAGTGCGCACAGGCGCACTCAATACCGCCTGTGCGGCGTAGTAGGGCTGCGCCTTGACTGGCGTAGCTGAGCTATAATAAAATGTCATTTTCCGTACCCACCAGTCGTCTGTATTTAGCCTCTGACGCAGAGATCGCGCCACTGTCTCGATAATTCAACATAGCAAATATATTATATAGCTACACCCCAACATAGCCAATCTCACCAGAGTGACAGCTTCGCTTGATTTCCCTCTTCAATGGTTGGAAGGGATCTTTCTTTTAGGGGCGAAGCACCTAGGACCTCGCTTTGTCCGGGGCTTGGCGTCTGTGTACACAGTGCTGCGCATGCGCGAGGAACATTGGATTGGATTGGATTTGATTAGATTGTAATGGATTGGATTGAATTTGGATTGTACCGGATTGGGTTGGAATTGTATATACTTTACGCACGCGTTGTCACTCATCTTTCGCGCTCAAACTTTACACGAGTGTCGCGATTCATGTCCTATTATGTTTAACCCAAATAACGGTGAAGGAACTTGCTTACCGGTTTAAAAATCGAATAAAAATGATTTTCACCCACGATAGAAAAATGTTCACACTGGAAAAGCGGCGCCACCTTGCGGAAAATTGGCTGTCTTATTAAAGAATTGTGGGGGAGGGGGGGGGGGGGGGATGGCGGGAAGGACAAGGAAATTTACAGAGCGTGAAGACAAATGCTTTCGCTAACGGAAAATGCAGACGTGGCTTCACGCGAGGTGCGTATATTAGTTGCGCTTTCAGGTACTTCCACCTGACACCGTGGCCAGTCGTTTGACGTCACGAAGGCAGCGCACATGATGCCATTCGTCTCGCTTGCGCGTTTTCGCCGTGATTGATCGTCGCGAAAGTTTTAGCTTTCGTTTGGTCTTGCATGCGCGTATGCTACAGCCGTGACTCACGGCGGCCGGCGCCGCGGCGCGCCCTCCCGGAGGCGCCGCATGCTCCGTGTCGGCAGCACTTCCGTGCACTGCAGAGAAGTATGTCTGTGGGGGAAGACAGCATGCGGCGGAGCGCATGCTTTGTTTAGTTGCGGTCTTCTCCCGAATTCTTCGGTAATCGCAGGCACGCACGGCGCCAGTAATATAGGGCTAAAAGGTAATAATAATAATAACAATAATAATAATAATAATAATAATAATAATAATAATAATAATAATAATAATAATAATAATAATAATAATCAGAAAGGCTCTTCCTTCTTAAGAATACAATTTTGCCTGGCACTGTGGAATGACGTAAGGCCGACTGCTTTACTCACGATTTCTAGGGACGAATTACTTTAGGGACTCGGGCTGTTGGCGTCTCCTGTCGTCGTCTCCTCTAGTCACGGTACTAAAACACCGGGACACTATTTTTCCATCGCCTCGCGCTAGAACGCTTCGTGGTTCAGGGACACGAGTCTTTTAGAGCGAAGCTTTACCTTTACCCCCCCCCCCCCGCGGTTTCATATCCGTGGGCAAAGGCGCCAAGGCCTAAGGCGCCTAGCGCTCAGCATCGAAACCGCATTATGGATGATAAGGCGCCTGGGAATAATGGGACTCCCGATCATGTGTTCCTGGTAAAGATTATGTTTGTAAAATATCTTTAAGGCTGCGCAGGATCGAGTGACTCGCACCGGCGCTTTTCCGGCGCCCAGTCAGCGCGCACCGTGTGGCAAGACAATCTTTGAATATGCTTATACACTGCATGCTTCGCCCCTAACCAGGTTTCAGGTTAGTGAAAATGGCCCGGTTTTTGTTTTCGCGTGTCTGCTACAGAAAGGTCTTCTTCTGAGTTTGGTTGTGCATTCGAAAGCTCTTCTCCGCAACTTAACTTAGACTGAATGTCTGATATGACGGACTTCAAAGGTCAATGACTGCGCTGGGATATCTTGGTCTCGTGTCAGTCGAAAAAAAAAAAAAAGTGCTTCACTAGGGAGCTCCAACACCGTAGTACACTCTCATAAAACTGTCGAGCACCAGCGGAGGCGGATTTCACGTACTGTTTAACTGATATGAACCATAGCGAGGGAAGGTAGTGGTTACGTGGCGTGAACCTTGCGGACTTGTGCTCTCGTAGCCTTCTATCAGATGGCAGGTAAGCAGGTAAGGAGTATGATATAGGTTGGGTTTGCGTAAGCGAAGTAATGGTAGCATAATGTAAGAAGCCGCTCTCGTGTTCACTTTCTGAACGTCCTTGGGAAGCTGGCAGAGGCAAGCGCTTGCGAAAGGATCGGAAAAGCTACTCTCAGTGAAAACGTCCTTGCTCTTGCGACGAGGTAGAGCAAAGCATGCATATTACAGTTTCAGCTGCCGTGCTCTAAGCCGTTGCCGGCGAAAGCACAGAGCTCCGCACGAAATGCATGCAATACCGACTACTGTGTGGCGTGGGGCATTACCATAGCACACCTGCGCACTTTCACACGCGCGTGCCCCAACAAGAACGCCTTTCGGAAGGCGCCGTGGCAGGGTTGGTCGCCTCATAGGTGACAATGCCTGCTGGCGTGTTCCTTGGTGTCTGGATCCAATCACCGTGTCTTCAATAACCTCTAACGCCTCTCCTTTATCTTGACAGATGGTGTAGAACTTATTTTGGCGGTTTCAACCTCGCGAAACTGCTTCGCGCAATTATTAGGCCTTCTGGTCTTGACGGTGTCGACAGGGGTGTCGGAGGGTAGTGGGTCGCCGTGGACCTGCTTCACTGCGTTCTCCCCTGAATCGTGCGTGCAACCATTTGCAGATTCTGTGCTTTCCGGGCGGCCGAATATAAATTTGCGTGTGGGAGGGAGTTGGCGAGCACGAAACGCAGGGCGCAGATGAACGCCGTGGTGGTCCCGTGTTGTTCCCTTTGTTTGTGTTACGAATTTTGCCTGTCGGAAACAGAAAGAGAAAGCCTGCTGCTGCGAAAGCCGTCATAATGCGGTAGACACTTGAGATTGAAACCCCGGCGCGTCTCCTGCCGACCCCTCATCACAATAAACAAGCGTTTGGGCGCTTCCCTTTCGTCGCCGTGTGACGTAATTCTGCTAGCAGGCACTCCGCGTTGCGCCGACGTTCGTTAGCGCAGACTCAATAAACCGTCGTTCTCTTCGTAGTCTATGCAAAGCGATAAACAAGCCTAATAATTAGTCGTCTCTACGTGGAGCAGTTAGATCTCACATCATGGGGAGAAAATCCTTGCGATTCATGATGCAGTGGTGAACTGCTCCGGTGCATCACTCTAGAGAAGGTTAGCGGAAGACGCGAAAATTCCCCTTTGGTGGAGCCGTTGCGGAGCTTGGAGAATGAAGTTGCCGATTGAGAAAGACGCATTGTACGGTCACACAAGAGCGCATCTTGTACGAGGTAAACATTCGAGAGAAGCGTAGGCAGTAATGCTTATTTGGAACACCGTCTTGCGCAATTGCACCCACATGAAGTTTATGGTGTGTAATAGCGTGGTACTGCCCGAAAACGGGGGAAGGACGAGCCTTACAGCTTCGCGTCCCGTCCACTCCATCTCACCATTCCATTTTTTTCTTTTTCGCGCTCTACCAGACCACAAATAACCCGCTAGTAGAACCTTCAACCCTCTTGTATCGACCGTAATCTGCACATACTCTCATCGCGTACTCATTACGTTGGGCGTCGTCATCCGCCATTTATGCTCCTTCTTTGCCGCCCCCTCCCCCATTTTCCTCTCTAAATTTGAAATTCCTTCCTAACTACGCTTTTTACCCACCTAAGCTACAGTTGGGCTGAGGCTCACCGCAGGACTCCGGATAAATTTAGACCACGTGGGGATTTGTAGTTTGCGCTGAGATATATAGACACAGGGGTTCTCGTGCCTCGTTTCTTACTCGCCCTACAGGCGTTGCACTTCGCCTCCGTGAAAAACTCGACTGCTGTGTCAGGGATCAAACCCGAGTCGTTGGGCTCGGCAGCATAAACGTCTTAAACGACGCTACTCACCCCCCCCCCCCCCCCCTCCCCCCGTCCTCTTCGTCTGTCTCTTGTGAGCCCGGCCATAGTGTTTTCGTTTACACAGCGCCAGGACCTTGGTTATGCGCTGTCAGGCCAAGGTAGAACGGTGTCGCGCAACCTAGCTACGCGTATGACTGGTAGATAAGCGCCACTCCACCGTCCGTACGTTCCCCATCTTCGACCAGACTACGCTGCTTGCGGTGGCTATGTTTGTGCAAATCTGTGCGCGCTTGGTGGCTAGAAAAAGAATAAGGTCCCTCGAAGCAACCCGCACCGCTCTGGTTTGTACCTCCGCGGGGAACGAGTGTGTCTAATCTTATCTGGCGCGAACACGGCAGCGACTATACGGAGATCGGGGGTCTTTGTGCGCCGAAGTCATAATCGAGCGAAATCGCCCTTGTCCCAAACGGGCACGACCTTCTTCTGCGCTCAAGGACTGCGCCTCGCAAACACCTGCCCGACCTATGAGCACTTGTCTCCGCTTGTTGCTTTAGCTCTCGAGTCAGCGCTTGGTAACAGCACCGCTCGGTTAACGTCGGAGTGGCAACTGGGTCGGCAGTTATGCGCTGCTTAAACAACAACTTGTCCAGTTCCGGTGACGCGCAGAGCTGCGAATAGCTCCGGATAATTTCGCTGTACACGTGTCCTCCTTTCGAGGTTAGGAGCTTCAGGGCAGCGCTCTCGTTGTTCGCGATTACAGAAATCGGTTAGCAGCAGCGATTCAGGTCTGCTGCACACATGTATATGTAGGTCTAACGGTACGTTTTGCTCGCTAGTACTGTGCGTTTTGACTGTACGCGTATTTACGATATGGAAATATACGAGCGGGAATCTCTAGTTGTCATAACGCGAGTAGGGCTGGTGCTGTTCGCATCTCAGCAGCCATAACTGAAGCCCCAGTGAGTAGCTGTGGACCTTTGTTCGTTTACGGACGAAAAAGTTTAGTTTTTCCCGTATGGCATACGATTAGCAATGTTCACGCAAAACCGTGTAATTTCATTCATGTCAGATATCAAACCGATTACATCGCGCGATCTTATTCGACGTCTCTAGTTCTGTTTTTCATGTAGGCGGAAAGCGAAAATGCCTGCGACTTGGTGCTTGTTGAAGCTCCAGCCGCTCCGAAATTACTCCGGACGCCTTGTTTCCTATTAAGCACGTTCGATGACCCAGACTTAACTTCACCTCGTGAAACCCTAAGTTCGACATTTCAAAACTACATTTGAGAAGCGTTCAGGTTACGCCCCCTCCAGCTCATTCAGCGAAAGGCTGCGAATGTACGCAGCCACTTTTCTTGGCGGGGAAAGCAGGAGCAAGGGCTAAGTGAGGCCCGAGCTTATCTGAATGGCGAGGGCTGACGTGTCCGGCTCTCTACTTCCTAGTTTACCCCTTACTTTATCCTCTCCCCCTTTTTCGCCCTCTCGTCTCCGTAAAAGCCGGAGATGAATGTTTGAAGTGTTCTCCCAGCGGCGTGAAGATGGATGGACCGTAACGCCGCGACCAGTCGGGCCCTGTGTATGGCGGAGGCAGCAGACGGCGATCAGAGAGGCGCTCAGGCGGCCGCACGCCGAAAGACCCCGTCTGGCCAGCCCCTGTGTGGACAAGGAGGGAAGGCGCTGCGCTACTGTCTGCCAAGGAGCAGCCAGCGGGGTGGGGTTGGACCCCGCGGTAGCGGAGACGTGCTGAATATCTTATCGCGGACGCCGGTCTCAGTTTCTCCTCCTTCCTCTCTCGTATCTGGTGTTTTTCATCGCTGGACAAGCATGAACAGTGAGAGGGAAAGCAACGCTCCCTCGGAATAGGACGCCCCCCAGCGCAGAAAATTTGTTATTCTGGTGGCTTTCCTGCTCGATCGCCGTGTACGACGTGAAGCCGTGTTGCGCGTTCGTTTCCGAACCTCCCGTGGGGTCTTCCAACTCTGGTGTTCTTTCTTTTCTTGGGCTATTTCTTTGTCTTGCGCAAGTTTAAACGTATGACCGTTGGTAGTGCAGATGACGAGGATAGAAGCTAGGGGGTAATTGTTTGCCAATCTAGGTCTTTGTGTCCCCATTGCTGGGCAGACTAGGCACACGACAATTCAACTTGTTTACACCTTGTCGGCGGGTGGAGACGGGAATTGTTGAGAAAATGGCCGTCGCTTAGAGGAGAATATTTTTGTACTAGCGAAGTGTGTAGGGGTTTTAACAGTCAAGTACTGACCACTATTGTTAGCATGTTTATATAATAAAGAAGCTTAAGACGACGTTGTAGTAGGAGATCTGCTGTGGAATATTCTCTAGCTGCATGGCGTAGACGCCGAATTTCCAGGACTGCTAAAGAGAATGTACGAGCGCGACAAAAATAGTTGACACGGGAGGGACGCAGGGATACGGGGCCTGTGCGCATTCGTAGAAGATTGAAGAAGGTACACCCTCTTTTACCGTTGTTTTTGACGCCTTACGTTAGCGTAACTGAAAAAACGATTGACAGGAAGTAAAATTGGCTTCGACTTACGTTTTCACCCCAATGCACAGCTGGTGCAATAGCGCATTCCGTAACTAAGTACACAAATGACGTGGTGTTACTACCGGGCAGTGCGAAGGACTGGCATCAAATGGCAAATGACCTTCTTGCTTAAATTGTATGAATGCCCACCTGCTATGATCTAGCCCGAAACTGGTAGTGTAGAAACTTTATGGACAATCCTCGCTGCACAGATATGATGATTATCTCATCGGTGCCTGACATCACGCGGGAACAGCTCTCGCCCGAGCTGCTTCGTCTTCTTTTTTAGTCGCCATCTTGTAAAATATAGTCAAACCCGACTATAACGAACCCGGATAGAGCGAATTATGCTGTATATCTAACAAAAATAAATCCGTTACGGAAATACACGCGAAACTTATTCCCTATAACGAAGTTCACATCTGATATATCGAACTCGGCGCGCCTAGAATGGCCGCCAAAATGCATGGACTCGGAGCGGCGATTGAGATTGACGGAACCCGCCAGTCAGTGAGTCCGGACCAAGGCGGCAGCTCGCCAACGTTCCTGGTGCTGTGCCGAAAGAAGTGTCCTTCGAAGATTTCCTGAGTGTCGACGACGACGTTGCCGTCACTGTAAGCCCCTCGGAGGCGGACACCGTCAGCACCACCGTCGTAATGCTGATGAAAAAGCACCGTGGAGGCAGAGAATGTCGCGAGTGAAAGCCGTCCGACGCTTAATAAAGTGGTTTATGTCCTCCGCCAATTAATATTTCTTCGATATTGAAGGACACGGACTCGAACTGGTGCAAACAATGTCTCGAGACATTGTTTGCACCAGCTAGCAACTAGCACATGTCTGGAGACAATGTCTCGAGACATGTGGTTGACGCTGCCGAAGCGAAAGGGAAAACAAAAATCACCGATTTTTTGGAAGTAGGCAGTTAAGGCGTTAAGGCGGAAAGTAGCTTTATTATTTGTGAAAGTACATTTCTTTTTTTTGTATGGTAGTGACATACTTTATTTTGTTAGTTTCTGCATGCGGGGATGGCGGGGGGATTTCCGCGCATTGCGTACTCGTAACAATAAACTCGTCATAGGTTGGTTCGGCTATATCGAACTATTGGATATATCTAACTAATCGTGACGCATATTGCAGTTCGCTATAAGCGGGTTTGACTGTAGAACACCACCGCATCACCGGGACGTCTCGGCCCTTGGTCCTCTTATTCTACAGGTAGTATTGAAAATAAATACAATAAATAAATAAATATTCGGGCAAGAAGACATATCTTGAGCGGAGATGTTACTAAAAAACTGTTGTTGATTCCTCTGTCATAGGAATCGGTAAAACACGGAAGTGAAATGTGCAGTGACATCTGCAGCTGAGCATGATTTGCGGTTCGGCGGCTGTCTTGTGGGTGTGCTTGGCGAGCGACGTCCTGCTGGCGTGTCGCTTCGGCAAAGGTGTACTGGCGCAATTTCCATGATGGATATGACGTCAGTGAAATCTTGGTGTATCCCGGCAAGAAACACTTTCGCGTTAAAATATAAAACCCGAAAACGAACAACCCTAAGTGTAACGTACTCTTTAGTACTAAAGGTTGCTTCCTCGCAAGAAGACCCTGTGGGCAGGGGTGCAACCTTTGCGCTTTGCAGGCCGCTTGCTTCGTTGTACTGGCGTCATTTCCGGGACGGATATGACGTCAGTGAAATGTTCGTGAATCCGGAATAAAACGCTTTCGTGTTAAACAGTATAGGAGAGAGAGAGAGAGAGAGAGAGAGAGAGAGAGAGAGAGAGAGAGAGAGAGAGAGAGAGAGAGAGAGAGAGAGATGAAACTTTGTTGAGGTGTAAAAGTAGGAGTGGATCCTTAGTTCTGGAAGCCATGTGTCGACCGCTCCGTCATTGCCCGCGGGTTACAAGGAGTTCTTGGTCCTCCAGGCGACCGCAAGTCGAACAGTCGCTCCCACTGCTCAAAGCAAAGTGGATTTGGAATGGGTGGTAGATCGGAATTTTCCTTGCAGTTCACGATGATATGCCGGAGCGCGCCTAATTGATTACAGCATTTGCATTCAGCTGCTTACTGTGTCGTGAACAATATAAGTGCATTCTTACGGGGTGTACGAAAGTGCGTGTTTGAATTTGTCTCAGCGTAATTCCTTCACTTCTAAGGGATGTGTGAGAGCTTGGGGGTGTCTGTCTTGCAGTCCTGTATTATTGGGTAATTTCTTGATAGGTTAGGAGAGGTGTGGGGGCTGCCGGAAACTCAGTAGATCGGTGGGCCAGATTTAGAGCCTGATGGTGGGCTAAATTGTTACCCGTCATAGAGGAGTGGGCAGAGGTCGACACAATGTTGACTTAGTGTTTTGGGTAATGTCTCTGGAGCTCCCGGAGCACCGTGGGTGCCATCCCGGTCCCGACAAAAAATTCCGGCAAGCTGTTTTGGAGCCTGTGATTACAGTCCTTGCAGAGCATTGGTTGATGTCTCAGACGATGGTCAGTTCTTCTGCATCCCTCGCGGTGGACGTCCGGAGTGACGTGCAGGTTATAACGGCATTTCTGTAAAGTGCCACAGCCAACAAGGTCCAGTTGTCGTCGTGGCAAGCTGCGCCAGTATACGCCACGCCGGAACGGCTGCAGTGGAAAGCATAATACCCCTAATGGATTGCAGATATGGATAGGGAAACGAACCAGAGTTTGCGGAGTTTTGTCTGCGCATTCCGCTAGCAACTTCAGATGGCAAGGAAAGAAGATGAAATGGGGAGCACGTGGAGCAAGGGCGAGAAGGTCAGTTAAGCGATCTGGCTGCGCCCATTTGAGGTAATGGAAGGCACTGTTTTCCTTGTTTAATTTTTAAACGTTATGCATACAGATTGCACATGTACCGCTCCTCCAGTGCTACAGTTTTAAGACATCTTTGTGCCTACAAAACGTGCTATATCTTTCTTTATACCGACAGTGTCGCCAATGGCAGTCATTCTCAAGCACAAAGCGACGCTCATTTTCGAACTTTTCTCTCATATGCGGTGAAGTCCGCAGATGGAGGAGCCACGCGTAGTGCATGCTTTCACAGTGCGCGGCCATTCTTATGGGGACGACGAGGTTGGCGTCTCTTGCGGCGCTCCATGGGGACCGCGAGGCACTTGTTTGTTCTGCTTTCCTTTTTACAATCGCCGCACCACTTTCTCTTCTCAGCGCTCACGGCACGGGCCACTGAAGCAAATTACAGGCCGCCAATAGAGAACGCGCAGCCTCGGAGCCAAACTAAAAGCCGAATGGCCAAACTGGTCTTCCGAGCACTTACGGAACGGCATCATGTCTGTTTGTCTGGAACGAAGAACACCCGGAGGGCGAATTCGCGGGAAATGTGCCTAATTACCGCGGCGTCTTCTCATCTTTCCTCGATGAAAAGCCGTTGAAAAATATCGTCCCCCTACCTGGCGGACCGATGTGCGGTGGGCGCATACATGAGCCGCCCTTTAGCGGCGCTTCACCGGGCCGCCAGTGAGGGGACGATCAAGGAGACGGGTTGCTTTGCCGAGACGACCTTGGCATTCCAGAGGGCCGCCTCTTTTGTCGGAAACGCGCTTTCCTTTCTATTTGTTTTCGTTTTCCTTTCATATAGCCGTCGACGAACTACCAACACGTTCCCCAGCTTTGCCCCGGGGCGTCGGCTTCTCTCGGCGCGGAGGGCGCCTCTCGGCTCCATCTCGACGAGATCTCCGAACGGCGCCGCAGCGCGCCCATGTCTCGCTCGTTTGTGCGTTCGTGACGCGTATTTGTGCGTGCGTGGTTGCGGCTGATTTCCTGCGTGCGCGGCCTGTCTTTAGTTGCGCGTCTCTTTGTGTGTTTTACATAACAGAGTTCTCAGCACGATGACGGTGGTCGGCGGCCGCCGAAGCTGTTTGCTTCTTGCTCTTGATTTTGTTCTTCCGCGGCTGCCTGGAATCCAGCGCTGGTGACGGTCAGGGCGAGGCTGGCTATCTGTATGCGTGGGAAGTGTAGTCTGGCGTAGACGCTTTTCATGGCTCGTCGTATTGCACCATCCTCCTCTTTCTCGTTTGAATAGTAATCGCGTCCTAAAAGCACGAACAAGGAACTGCGGATAGAAAGACCCGCTAAGTTATTCTGCACACGGCACAGTTTAGTTAGAGCTAGATTTCAAAGTGATTTTCTTTGTTTCGTTCCCCACTTTACTTCTATATATACGCATGCGTTATACACGCTAAACCGCAGTGCACTGTCAGCGGTCCGACGGGTTCTCTCTTTTTTTCGCAGTGGATGCCATTAGAGTTGGAAACATTGTAAATGTAGCTTAAGCAGACGCCATTCTCGTTTTTTTTTTTTTTTTTTTTTGTCCGGATAGTCTATGTTTTGTGTTCATGCTTTTTCTTTCTGTGCTAATTACGCACTAAGCTGAGGAAATTAAGTGGAACAGGGCCTGCGTTAACCAGTGGGGGAAGCGACCAAGTTCCGGCGACCATGTCCCCATGCTACCTGACGGCCGGCTGTATGCGATTTTAAAACGCTCCGTTTTCAACTTTTTCGAATCATTAAAAAAAATATTTTAGATACCATTTACCCGCAGTGTGTACAAAACTGGGATTAATAGCATTTGCCCAGATTCACGAAGCTGTTCTCACGGAGGATATCGCGAAAGTTGTTCCTGATTGGACAGCGCCCATGCGCGCATTGTTCTTCACGAAAAACAGCCTGATAGCAAGAGAGAGAGAACAACTTTATTGTGTGCCCGGTGGGAAAAGGAAGCAAAGGCGCCGGGCAACAACGAACAGCCCTGCTATATCCTCCTGCGAACACCTCTGTGAATCTAGGCTTTCCGTTTTGGTTGCTTGTGTTTCCCGTAGTTAAGAATAGCAATAAAAGGAAGTTCAAAAGTGTCGCGAACTGGGCCAGTTGGTACAGATTCATAGTGGTGAAACAGCGCGCAAAAAACCAGGACAGAAAGAAGAGGACAACAACACGAGCGCTGTTTCACCACTATGAATAAAAGGAAGGTTTCTGTATTGGTGTGACTTTTTTCTTGGTGCTGAGGTTTGTGCGTGTACGGGTTCAAGGAAGTCGCGTTTTTGGTGTTCAGTATCCGCAGCTTCAGCGTTTCATCCGGGCAACTTTTTCTGCTGCCGTTGCCAGTCGTAGCCAACGTTTCATCTAGTCATTGCCCTGAAGGTACGGCGATAGGAGGTTCTGCAGCATTTGCAGCGGAGCAGGCGTGTTCGAGGTCAGTTTTTTCGGGGTAGGCGCTCCTAATTTTCAGTTATCGTTAAAACCGGATTTATGCCTACAGGTTCTCTCAATGTGATAGCACGGCCGCTGAATGGGAGAGAGTCTCCCTTTCATAAGGGGCCGTAGGAAAGCGCCGTCCGCTGGTTTTCGCCCAAAACGCGGGCGTGAGAGGTGGGCGTCGGGTATAATGCGGATCATTAGGCAGTTCTGCTTAAGTTTTCATTACTGGGGCGTTACTGGTGGATTGTTCGCTCGTTGAAATGTGGCCACTTCACCACCACCAGCCTATCTACGCCCACTGCAGGGCAAAGGCCTCTCCCATCAATCTCCAATTATCCCGGTCCTTTGCTAACTGCGACCAATTTATCCCCGCAAACGTCTTGATCTCATCCGCCCATCTATCTTTCGGCCGCCCCCGCCACGCTTGCCTTCTCTAGGGATCCACTCTGTTACCCTTAGTGACCAACGGTTATCTTGCCTACGCATTACATGCACTGCCCACGTCCATTTCTTCGTCTTAATTTCTACTAATATATCCTTAGTACGCGTTTGTTCCCTGACCAACTCCTCTCTCTTCTTGTCCTTCAATGTTGCACCTATCATCTTCCGTTCCATTGCTCGCTGAGTCGTCCTCAATGTAAGTTGAACCCTATTTGTGAGCCTCCAAGTTTCTGCCCCGTAGGTGAGCAGGTGCGGCCACTTTTGCTGCCTATAATCGAATGGAACCAATGACCTTGCGTTCAGCCGCAGGCCGATCGTGTAACAGCTGAATCCTGCGGGGTTGTCAAACGCGTACCGCGAGAGACAGCTCTCTCAGTCCAAGCGCGTGAGTACACTAAGTGAGATATCGCCCAGTAACTGTCCCGCGACACAGTTGCGTGGGAAGCGATGGCTGTCGATACGCCACAGGCGTCAACCCACGGCCGTCACAGCGGTAAAAACGATACACGTGTTGTTGTTTTCCACGTCACCTCCGTGGACGGGCAGAAAGGAGGAGGAGGCGGCAAACTTTGTGAATGAAATATCGCCTTCGCTGTTTCATTCATACACCCACGAGGGAGCGCGATTTGTGAATATAAAACGAAGCGCGTGGCTCTTTAGTTGTCGGCGTGCAGGGTACTGTCCTGTCGTGTTCTGCAGAGTTTGCAAGTGAAACAGCGAATGCTGCTGTGTGCGCGCTGGAGCGCACAGGTGTGGGCAGGTGCGTACGCCCGTATAGGGAGGGAGCAGCCCACGGGCGAGGGTCACTCCGTTGATGACGCGGGCCGTGCGTGTTCAAAGTTGCATAGGCGCCATCGTCCGCCGCTGACCCAGTTCCGGCGCGCGCGATGCGTGGGATGGGCCCGGCCCTACGCGCGGTCACGCGACGCCCTCTAGGTAAGAAAGCCTTCTCATTGCGTCGGCCCATCACAATAGGCTACACGTTCTAGTTTCTCGCTACAGGGAAGACGAATGTGTACCCTAAGTTTCCTATGACGCGAGGGAGGACGAAACGGGAGGGAGCGTGGGGGGAGGGGGGGGGGGGCGAGATGAAGCAAGGGTGTTGCACCCTTCCTCGTCACGGAGGTGTTTAATCAGTCGACCTGTCTTCGGACTGCCACAGCCGCACGCCCCCTGACTCGAACGGCACCTTCGCCAACGCAGCCTCACTGCAAGTGATGTCTGCCGCTTCCTCGCGTACGGCGGTCACAAAACTGACGGCGGCGTCGCTCGTCACCTCGAAGAGATTTTGCGAGTATTCGTACTCAGTTATGACTCGACGAGATGGCGTCGTGTGTAGATATCTTTTCGGCGTCACCGACTCGATAATTCCGAAGACGACAACCGCCTTATCAAACACCGGCTCCACCTGCCTCCCTGAGGCCATGTGCTAGAGAGATAGATGCCTTGTTTCCTGTTTTCCTGCTGATATGGCTCTCCTCGTACTGACGCCTTTTTTACTGATTTTCAAAGAACTTACCGCGCATATAAACTGAGTAGCCCTCAAACGAATGGCGGGAAGATAGTGAGTTTTTTAATGAAATTTCGAGATATCAAGATATCAGCCCCGCTAAGGCTTGCTATACTCCGAAGATGACTAGGTATACGCTAATTCTGAACCTTCGAAGGTGTAAGGTACCGATCTTTTTGTACTCATACCGGTGTTGCTTCCCTTTCCTTACGTAACGCTGCAAATATCTCCAAACTTAGCGATGTGCGGGCCTCCGTGGACGGCTCAGTGTAGGTATACAAATTAATTTCTGGGCGACGGGTACTCATAATGGAGAAGAATAATTGTCCAGGTCCGATTTCCAGTCGCCAGGTCCTCGATTCCAAGTGACTACTGCAGAAAGGAGCTTGTGCGCGGGCAGCCTCCCTTCACGCACTCTTTTTTATTCCTACCTGTCACATAGTATTACGTTATTATAATCATATTTACCCGTTGCGGGGTCCCAGCAGGCGTTGTGCTGCTGAGCACAATGATGCGGATTCGATTGCGGCCGCGGCGGGGGCTTTTCCGGTAAAAGCGGTAACCCTACAAATAGGCTTAACAAGAGCGATCAGCGATGGGTGGGTATCAGCTGCATGAATACGCGAAAAGGGGGAAACGATGATGATGATAATGGGAAGATACGTGATAAGGAGATGTCGAGCCGAACTTTGCATGCACTGTGGTGCCTCATCCTGCGGCGCAGCAACCATCCCAGATCCAATGTGCTATTGCAACGCCTACAATGCCGACGTGTACGTTCGCCACTTGGACCCGGATGCTTTCGCATTAACTCAATCATCAAAAGAGCTTAGCCTCGTGGTTTTCTTTTTGTTATTTAAATGCCTCATCTTTCACGTTACAATACATGTACGTCGAAGCCAAGGGTCTCAGTATACGACACCTTTACAGCAGCCTTCAGAAGCTATGTCGCAGAAAAGCTACATTTCCGAACTTGTGCCTCTAATGACTGCCACTAGTTTTACCGAACAAACGTCTGTATCAGCCATTAACACGTCTTTCGCATTCGCTACCCCTTCTTCCTATTTGGGGAGGGAAGGGGAAAGGCTACGTAATAACTTATACGTGTATACCAACCTACCTTCGAGGCCACCACAACTGAGGTTGCCTTTTCCGGCAAGCAGGCGGTTTCCCTCGGTTCTGACTTATAGATGGTGTGTGCGCGCTTCTCTGCCCGACCCCTCCATTGCGGGGCGACCTGTTGCTTAGGGATGCTTGCTCTCTTGTTGCAGGTTTCCGCCGCCTCCAGTGCTAACCTGGTCGCGCGAGCCACCCGTGATGACCCGCTGCTCGCCGATGATGGATGACGCGGCGGCGCGCCGTCGACCCGCACAGCGCTCGCCGCCGGTGGCAGCCCACTCGGGCAGCAGCGGCAGCAGCAGCTAGGCAGCGGAGCCCCGGCTGCCCTTCTGACCCGTCGTAGTCGTAGTCGCCAAGGGCGCTCTCGCACCGGGCCCGGCATGCCTCGGTCGCAGCAACCGACAGCCGGAGCGGCTGGCCTCAAGTGAGTGCTCATCAATTTGCAATTTTAGCCAAAAGGGGGAAATCGGCGTGCTATTAAGGTGTAATGAAGAGGCTTACGCCTCCCGTACGCAATTTATCTTCCCTGGAGGACAAGTTCGGGGATTTTAACACAAAGTTGTTTTATTTCGGGAGACACGAAGATTTCAGTGACGTCATATCTGACACGGGAATGACGCCAGTACAACGAAGCAATCCGCCTGTAAAGGGTGCACCTCTGCACACAGGATGTTCATGCGGGGAAGCAACCTTTAGGACTAAAGAGTACGTTATACTTTGAGTTGTTCGTTTTCGTGTTTTATATTTTACCACGAAAGTGTTTTATGCCGGGATACACCAACATTTCACTGACGTCATATCCGTCACGTAAATGAGTACACCTTTGCCGAAGCGACCCGCCATCAGGACGACGCTCGCCAGCAGGACGACGCTCGCCAAGCACACCCACCAGACAGCCGCCGACCAGCAAATCATGCTCAGCTGCAGATTTCGCTGCACATTTCGCTTTCGTGTTTTACCGATTCCTGTGACAGAGCAATAAACCACAGTTTTTTTGGGGGAGGAAATTTCCCCATTCCTTCGCCGTTTCCTCATATATGTCATTTGTTTTCCCTGGCGGAAAAGTTTCCCAATTTCTTTCACCTGTCTGGGTCGAATGTCCTGTCATTGCGTTGACTCTCTACCCTGCCTGCCCAAATTCCTTCTTTCTTTTTCGCTGGAAGCAATCGGTTTGATTGACATGCCGAAATTTTTTTTATTTTAACTGATTAGTTATTAAAGGTAAAATGATAAGCAGAACTAATTACCGATTATTCCCTCTAAACGAGAAACATGTTTTGGCGTGAGAAAATTACTCGCTATTACCTCATACGCATCCACAGAAAATGATCCCTGGATCCTTACGGGAAAGCCCCGTAGCGCGAGGAGAGACATAGAGGTAGGGAGAGAGGGAGAGAGCGTGGTGCATGCGTCTAGTATATAGTTTAGAAAGGTATTGCCTATATCGATATATACTTCGTTGTTCATGTTGCTTGTTATGGCAGGAAGGCTTTTTGCAATGGCATAACATCCCCTGGGAGCAAAGAACGACTTCATGGAAGCAACGACAAAAATCGGCGCCAGAAAAACCTGTCGCGTCGGCGAAGATGTGATTCGAATATAATGGCTTGGCAAGTACGTATTCAGCTCATTCCGGTTCCACGTTGGGATCGAATGAAACACATTCATAACATATCGCTTTGGGAGATGCTTAGGGAGCTTGTGGTACTCGTGCGATGTGGCAACAAGGATACAATAAAGTAATCGCCCGTTGTGGATATATGGCTGGCCCGATTGGGAATGGGAGGAGGAAAATACGCGCGCACGCACGCACACACACCTGGGGCCACTTACATTGCTAGTTTCTGTTCTGGTATATCGAACGCATTCGTATACGCCCACCCGCGTCCGGCAGTTGATGATCGATACCCACTTCCGTTTCCTCTTACCGCAGAGATCGTTAGCCTCTATCCTCCCTTGCTGCAACCTCGCGGTTTGGCACCCGCGCCCCCCGTTTTATACGGGCCACTTTTCGTCTTTGTTTCACTTAAGTTTGTGTCAGCGCCGCAAGTGTAGTCCTAAATCGATCGATTTATGGATTTTGAAAACGCCACTTAGCCGGTTCTGTTCCTGACCTGTTGTTCATGAGCTCTGTGGTCGTGTCTGACGCTCTGGGTCATTGCGCTTAAAATCGATGCGAGAGATAAGTTTGGAACTGTGGTTGAGTTGAAGCCGGCGCCGAACAAAAATGTTTTTTTTTTTTTTAATCTCTGTCTGCCCCGGCTTATTCGCGACATTTAGGCTGCTTAGCAATTTGCGCTTGTGCGCACTTACTTTAGTGCCCAAGAACTAGGACAGTCTTTTCATAGTTCCGCTGGCCTATCATCCGAATGCGGCCGTATTATTTTGACGAAAAAATACGTTAGAACCGTATGTTAATGCGATTCAGTTAACTGAGTGCAACAAATAGAATCTGCTGTCAAAACAGCGACCAGAACTTGCACGAAAGTTCAAGTTTCCAAGGTCAGCTGACGTAGATGTCGTCGATTTATTACATTTGTTCTATAAAGTTACAATAAGGAGGGCGAAGGTCGTCAACCTTCGCAACGGTTTTTTCGCTGCTATAGAGGGCCTGTCGTCGTCCGCGCCCGTCGACGAAGGCGCGACCACTTTCGCAGGCCTCTTGACATTGCCGCCTCTTCCGTTGACACAGGCCGACCGAGAATTCCCTGCCCTGTTTATCTTGCCCCGCTGTTTCTTTGAAAAAACGGCTCGTTCGGGATTGCCGGCTGACGGCGGATGCGATAGCGAGATAACGGGCTACAGACGAAGTAAAGGGTGAAGAACCAGCTATTCTTCGTACATTCGAATGGCGCGTCTCTGCAACGCTGCGGGGTGCGCACTGGCTGCCCGGTCTGCGCTGCCACTATCCTGTAACTTTTTTGTCTGGTTTAGAAAACAAGAGGATGCTGAATGGGAGTCAAACCAGCCGTCGAATATGCATAGTGGTAAGCGCCACACCTGTGTCGCACTCGGGTGTTGTATCTTTAAGAGCCCCGAAGACAAAATGGAAGTTTGATTCATTGGAAGGATTGCCTTGTTAGAGTAGCAATTACACCACTTTTAATGCTAACTTCACTGATATGAGCTGTCTAATTAGGAAAAAAGGGAATAGCCATGCTACCCTAGCTACTTTTCCGCACTAAACTTATGACGTATCGTGGAGAGCTACTTGTGCTTGGCTGACGCCGACAAAATGAAACGAAAATTAAAAGGGGTTATGAGCTTGCAGAACGAGCCATTTGCTCTTAAATTTAGTGCATATTATTTTTGTAGCAGTAACAAGGGGGGTAAACAAGGGAAGTTGCGCGCACTATGCCTGCCGTAGATGCACAGCCGTCGGGCGCATTGGGCTTACAGTGGCCAACTGGCATAAGCGACGCGGTCTTACGTGACCCTGTATGTC
>NW_027526295.1:271216921-271550294 GCF_048455015.1 Haemaphysalis longicornis | reverse complement strand
TCGAGCGTACGCAATGTTTCACGGAACGATTACTGTCAACCGTAACAAATATAAGCCAGGTACAAATCAGGTCAAAAACAAAGCTAGTGCGGACGGTGGTTTCTGGGCGGTATCGTAGCGGCATCTGAGAGGACTGACGATAAACCAGATAACAAAAACGTTTGGCCGTTCGCGGCAGCCGTAGTCAACATACGAAAGCCCGTTCTACATGGTGCGATTTTTCCTGCGAATAAGTAGCTGCGGCGCGCGCACCTTAATATCGACTGCACCAATAAACACAAATTCTTTGCTGGGAGGACAGTTTTTAAGGACAATACAAGTAATAAAAATGATGCACCCCTCCGTCAAACGACGACAATGGCTGAACCCGAAGCGTGCTCGTAACGAATTCTTCTGTTTTCGTCTAAGTTTTCCGAACCGCTTCGACCATGTCGAAATGGAGCAACCGGATAGACTCCGCTTCTGAACACGAGGGGCCCAGGTTTGATCTTGCCACGGGAAGCGTTTCTCTCTCTCTCTCTCTCTCTCTCTCTCTCTCTCTCTCTCTCTCTCTCTCTCTCTCTCTCTCTCTCTCTCTCTCTCTCTCTCTCTCTCTCTCTTTTTTTTTCTTAACTTCGGCGATTTCGCATTACAGACGCCATCAGCGAGAACACTACAGCTTCGCTTTAAGTCTGACATTGAATCCTAGTGACCTCGCTAGTAATTGGGCGAGTTGGTACAAATTCCTAGTAGCAGCGCAAACAACACGAGCGCTGTGTTTGTGCCCTCTTCTTTTCGTCTCGTGTTGCTTGCGCTGTTACTAGGGGTACGTACCAACTCGCCCAATAGTCCGCTTTAGCTGATAATAAAGCACGAAGTCCCGAAGACATTTTATTTAAAGCATTTTCATGGGCGGGTGAGAGGGTTGCACAACAAGTGTAACACACGGTTTCCTTCTGGAAACGCTTACGCATATAAAAAAAGCGCGCGCAACGGATGCCGAATGCAAGAGGATGCACGCAAGCACTGATAGTGGTATCTTTTGAAACAGATATAAGCGTTCGCTTACGCTTTCTTGAGGCCGCGTGTAGTGAATCTGGCTGCCCGATGCGTTTCGTCGGCGGAGCCGGGGGGAGGAGGAGCTAAGAGGGAATTCGTGGAAAACAAATTGCAGGCCCGTACGAAACTTTACCTCCCGCAGTATTTCCCGTGGCAGTCTCTCGTCGCGACGCGGATTGTATTCCCCGATGTTGCAAAACCGCACTCTTTGAAGCTCCGCTCTACTCTGTCCGATTTAAAGGGACACTGAAGGGTGGAAACAAGTTGGCCTGTATCGGTAGACTACGCTGCCGAGAATCTAAATACACCATTCTCGCAACCAGCAGATGTTCAATAAGGCAGAAAACTCCAGAAACGTGAAAACATTGATTGATTGATTTGTTGATTGATCGATTGATTGTAGTGTTTACGCGCCGACGCAACGCAGGTGATGAGGCGCGCCGTAGTGGAGGGCTCCGTATTAATTTCGACCACCTGGGGATCTTTAACGTGCGCCGAAATCTGGTACACACGGATGTTTTTGCTTTTCGCCTGCATCAGAAAAGCGGCCGCCGCGGCTGGGAATCGAACCCGCGTCCTCGTAAAGCGTGAAAACAGGTGACGATGCCCCGTACGCTTTTGGGTACCACGGTTTGCGACGTCACAAAAGTGATGAATGGCGAGAGCTCATTGCAGAAGCATCTACAAATGTTTTCCTGCCGTAAACAGTTCCTAAGTGATTCAGAACGTGAAATAAATGTAAATCAGAACTTTCCGTGAGCTGATCTAATTAAAAAAAAAAACGTAGACTATTGCTCTTACACATTATACGAGGCAGACTGCTGTCCTCGCCGCTTCAGGGTCGGCCATCATGCTTTCAGTTTCGTTTTGGAAAGGCATTGGTGCGCGTCATTATCTTACCACGGTAAACCCCCGGGTTCGAACCGTATCGCCCGTGAAAGGGGGGGTATTAGGCAGTTTTAGCATATCGTTACCGTGTTTGCGTTACCGTTTACCGTGTTACCGGAAGCCGCTGGCGACGGTGAACCCTGTGCCGGTAAGTTACCGTTCGCGGTAACTCTTGCGCTGCGCAGTCGACTCCCGCAAACACGGTAAACGGTAACGTAAACACGGTAACGATATGCTAAAACGCTCTATTACTGCCGGCGGTTATCCGACGACCGAACTTGTGCTTATCCGTCCACTGCGATCCGCTGTTTATAAATAATTCGCAAATCGTGCTTGCGTAGCTCTACCCTTGTTATGTTAGTTTCGGCCAGGATTGATTGCAGGGTTTAACGCGCCGACGCAGAGCAGGCGACGAGGCGCGCCGTAGTGGAGGGCTCCGGATTAATTTTGATCACCTGGGGATCTTTACCGTGCGCCGAGTTTCGGCCAGGAAAACTCTCGAGACGGGTGTGGGAAGCGAGTGTGCATTTCACGTCAGGTTGGCGCGTCGCGTGGGAGAAGAGAATATGAGATATGGGCGCCTAGCCGGCAGCCGCGCCCGCGCGATATTTGAAACGGGGTTTTCGCTGCTTCGGCGCTCGGCGTGATGCGCATGGGTGCCTGGTGTAGGAGGGAACGCCGGCCTCTGGAGCGGTGAAAAGCATTTCTCGTTCCGTCGGCGACAAATAATGAAAGTGAAAGCCAGCAAACGTTCTCGGCTGTCGGCCATGGCTTGCTGAGGTCAGAGCTACCGTTGCCTAGCGACAACCGTTTACGCTCTGGACCGCCCCGTTGTGTGGCTCCTACTTTGTGACGTGATGTCTACGCCGCGAACGAATGAAAGGGAAGCGGAAGAGAGAAATTCCAGCTGTCTTCGCGGATTTTTCATGAAATAAAGCATCGTTGTTCGTCGAACAAAAGCTGAGAGCGCTATGAAACGTATGATTTTTCAGTTAAAACAAAATTTCATTCAGCCCTTTGTGTCCCTTTAAGCATTCGCAGCGGCGCTCCATAAAGGTTAAACTGTCATTTTTTCTAATGTGATTGACTGCAAGAACGTTCCGTTTGAGCGCGCAGCATTTTCGCCTGTTTCGGCAGTTTGACGTAGCCTATATTTGGCCCTTCCTGGTTGGAGCAATAACGGCAAAATTGTTGCCATCATTCGGTACTAGTAGAGCGTTCGTGTGAAGACGTTGTTCGCACGCACCAAGTGCCGCATTGTTAACGGCCCTTATTCATGCCTCGCGGTTTGCTTTGCCTGACAGCAGCGCACCCGCGGGTCCTCTACGGTGGGAGAAAGAAGCGGATCAGCGCTTCGTAGATGGCCAGCGCGAAATTCGAAATTACGTTTCTGGGAGCTGTCGTGGCATCGACCTCCTAACGACCCCTGCACATCAGCGCCCTAGCTGGAAAAGCGTCCCTCCTCGCGCCGGTCGGCGGCCTCAAAAAGACCTTTGCCTGCTCCGCGGAGGACCTTCGAGTGTGAACCCTGCGCTTTTGCGTCGGTGCGCGGTATGGGAAAAAGAAAGATGAAGTGAACATGTATAATGGCGTAGCTGAAAGATAGCGGGGGTGTGAAAAGATGTGAAGGGGCTGCAAGGTCACGCGGGGTCGACCGACGTCTTTCCAGTTAGCTTCGCCTGTGTACGCCGTTTCCTCCGCTTGAGTGGCGTCCTTTATTTTTTCTCTTCTCTTCTCTGGATGTAGTGCGGGCTTTTCTACACGGGCGAGGGACACGAGACAGGGGTGCCGTTGCGGGGGACACTGTGGTAAGCGGTGGGTGAAGAACCGTGGACACGATTTTTAGCGACGCCGCAGCCGCCGCCGCCGCTAAGCTTCCATTTTGGGCTGCCGATAATTGGTCGGTCGCAGCAAAGCCGTTCACCGCCCCCTCTTTTACCTAAAGATTTCTGGAGGCAAGGGGAGAGAGCGGAGGAGGGGGGGGGGGGAAGCAGGACGGGTGAAGGACCGTCAAATAAGTGTTGCGGTGGCAGTGCTGTTGATGTTCCGGCTGCCTGTAAGAGGGTTTTTGCTACCGGGTTCAGCTGTCAAAAAAGATTACCCGTCAACCAAGCTTTTTCTACTGACGCGCGGTGCGCTTAGTTGAGATTTGGTTATTGGCGTGAAATTGAAAATGGAGGCAGAGAAGTTATACAGCTGAACCAGGAAGAGCCGTCGGCCGTATCCCGATTGCCAGTTAACCGGCGAGCAGTTTTCTAAATGTGGTCTTTCAGATTTAAAGTGACGAAACTTCGACAGCCGGCGACAGCCGGCCGTGGCATCACAGCCCGCGCGGCGAACAGTACGGCCTGTTTCCGCCTCGCTTCCGTTGCATTCGAGCTAGCGAGCACGCGTGGCAGATTTCCGACGGATTCGTATTCGCCAGAAAGCACCCGACGTGCGCGTGTGCTGTAGTGGCTGTAGCCGCCGCGCCAGGACGCTCGAAGTTGTTGCCCCCGACCTCTTCCTTCGTGCGGCTGTCCTGTTGATACAATGGTCGCCCGTCTCTATCGTAAAACGACACCTCGCTAACTTTTCTTCGTGGCGTTTAGTTTCCAAAGGGCCCCGGACCATGAGCGCGGACGCGAGCTGCTCACGAGAGACGAAATCCCGTTCTATGCGAGCCAGCATCCTTTGCTGGCTGTCGAATTTAACCCAGCGCATCGCAGCTGAGACTGAGAAAGACGCCGTTGTTGGATCGCCCGGGTTTTGTCCTTTCCTTCTACGCGAACGACCCAAGCCGTGCTGGCGCCGGCAGTTCTTCTGCACCGGGGAGAGGAAGCACTTTCCCGAAATGCGGCCTTATCTTCGCCCCGCCTTTGTTCAGCCCTACCCTCGCAGAACTATACTTGGATGGCGTCTTGTTTCGCTAGGGCTCGCCGACGACGATACGTCAGTGCGAGAAAAGGAAAACTGACACACGAGCGGGGGCTTAGCCTTTCCCCCGTTACGCTTTCAAGCGGCCCCGGGTTCTCTAAATGCCCTCGAGCTACGTGCATTGCCTGTGCTGTGAGCGCCCCCTTTGAATGTGTGGAGTGATCCCGTCTTATCTGAAAGCACTAAAACTTGGCTTAGTTTTTTTTTATTTGTCGGATGTGATTTTGTTTGCTGTAGAAGTGGTATTAAGATCGTTAAGCTGCCGAAATCCCGTAGAGTGGGGTGTAATAGGAGTGAGAAGTATTGCGTTGCGTCAGTCACAAAAGGCGAGAACACTATGCAACCAACTTCTGCAATGGCATGTGCGGCGTCAATGCCTCTCTGTAGCCTGACACTCTCGCTACTCCGCCATCTCAAGATTTCGCCGTGATTTCCAACGTGACGTGAAATGCGGATTAGGACAGGGAAGTTCTGTGGTCTACAGAAAAACCCTTTGCGAGACCGTATCTCCTGCTGCCCTTCTTCGCCCAGTGTCGTCATCCGCGAGCGTAAAGCGATAAAAACAACCACGGTTCGCTCTCGTGGGTTTTTACTTGCAGCGATAAGAACGCGCTCGTTTCATCCGAGTTCGTTAGTTCATCTGCAAATAAATGGGGATTGCTTTCGTTGGGGGCCATGCACGCGCCCATAGATTTCTCCCGGCTTCGATAAAATCATAACCGGCTACCGTGCGATCATAATACGTTTGGGCTAGGGAAACGGTGAGCAAGGTTGCTTTGTAGTTAAGGCTGCGACGTCATCGCTAGCTGTCCGAAGAGCAGCTTTGACCGGGTATGCGAGTGATGCCGTTTTAGTTAGAAGGCGACTCGACACTTCGGAGGTACATGTTGTTCACGATAAAAAAACAACAAAAAACAAAAGCGACGAAGGAAATGTCGACACCTCAGACGAAGCAGCTCCGCCCCGTCGGTTGTGCCCCCGCACCCTCCTTTTGCGATACTTTTTTTTTTCTTTCTACGTCGATTCGACTGCGCTTGGCGGGAAGGAGAAATGGGCGCGCAGTTTCGCTGTAAGTGGAATTCTGTGCCGAGCATTCGCTTCGAAAAGCGCGCGAAAAGAGGCGGCCGCGCCTCATCAGACACATGGCGCGCGTACTGACTGTCGGAAGTGATGATGATCGCGCAAGGCTCGGAGCCGGGCCGGCCCCGTCGTTATATACACCGCGGGCGCGTCACGCTTTCGCCGTATCGGCTTCGCTTGACGCCGATGTCTGGCCATTCAACGGCGCGAAGAACACGTTTCCTGCGCGATAGTTCGATAGCGCTTACCTTCCAAGCATGCACTTCACATCCAGGCGGCGTTCGCCAAACCGGCACGATCGATAGTGGATTTCAGTTGCCGGTGCTTGACTCTGCGGCTACCGGGAATTGCTCCACAGGTGACGACATCGGCAAGCCCTGTACTGTTGAGGCTGCGCTCCGTCTCTGATGCAGTGATCCCGTTTCTGCTCTCTGGTTTTTCCGTCGTCAGCGTTGAGCCGAACGTTAATCGTGAACGCAGCATATAACTCACATCGATTGCCGTGAAACGTCTACAAGCCGTTCACATCTGCCTCAAAACATGATCACTGTACTGCCGTTTGCTCGGACTGAAGTTTCGGGCATTGCGCAGGTTCGCTCTTATGAAAGGCGCTTTCACCTGATGGTTTAGCCGGCGGAAATTGCCGTTCACTATTTTTTTGCCGCGTTAAACATGTGGGCTCATGTAAGGGGCGTAGTCACGAGACAGATTTCATCAAGGTTGCCGGGCCGCTTGCCTTGGTGTGATACCGAGGAGTGTGTCCTTTCTTATTTTCTTACGGGGGGGGGGGGGGGGGGGGCGGTGGAGGGGGGCGGGGATTAATTTTATGTCGAACTTTCTTTCTGGCGCGTATCAAGCTACAAACATGAAAGGTGAGTTTGTGAATCAAATGAGGGGATCATTATTAAGAGCTATAGCGCTCATGTGGCAACTAGAGATGTACGTTTTCAAGAAATTTTGAGGATCGTGAAAAAGTTTTTTTTCTCATGTTTTTTAAATAAAAACATGCAAGATTAAAAAAGGACAATTCCGCACACATCTATGACAAATTCCACACACTACTTAAGTAGATGACGCATCAAGCGCGACAACTGTTGGCGATTACATCATCATCATCATCACCACCACCACCACCAGCCTATCTACGCCATCGCCTCCTGTAAAAAATACAGGAGGCGATGTCTACGCCCACTGCAGGGCAAAGGCCTCTCCCATTATGCTCCAATCACCCCGGCCCTGTGCTAACTGCAACCAATTTGTCCCCGCAAACTTCTTGATCTCATCTGCCCATCTAACTTTCTGCCGCCCCCTGCAGCGCTTGCCTTCTCTACGACACAAATGAAACCAAATTACGGCTGCTGTAAAAAGAAAACAAGTAAAAATAAAAAAAAAATATTTTGCTACGAATGGGATGTGAACCCGGGTCTTCAAGAGCCGCAACCAAGTGTGATAACTTAAGTCCTAACCTTGTTCCGTGCCAGGATGGAGCAAGAATTATCCGGATGCGTAAACGGCCCCGCAAACACGATGCAGCAGTGAAGAAGTCTTCGATAATCGCTTGCTTTCGCCTTCAAATCGCTTTAAAGACTTAAGGGCCCGATGAATTTTTCCATTTAACTGAAAAGAATGTAATTGTTTAATGCTGCATCGCAAAAGTCTCAGCAGAGCCTCCGCCCGAAAACCCTGCGCACGATTTCACGTCAAATCATTGATTTTAAAAAGCGTTTCCCTCACTGCGGATTGGTCTCATCACAACTAATTTCCCCGGAGAAGCTTCGCTGTTTTTTTTTTCAACATTACCCTGGTTGAGAAAAAAAGCGAAATAAAACCTGTTTTCTTCCTGATGCTTTTTCGTTTTTTTTTTTTTTTCAAACGCTTACTATCGCTAGTGACAACAAAATAAAGACACATCGCACAAGGCCGTTTCCTGCTTTGTTTGTTCAGCCTGTTTGCACTGGTGCGCCTCAATGAAACCTACCAATTACACGTGGGCGAGCGCTAGAAATGCTGCAATTCCAATCCCCCCTGGGGAAAAAAACGCCATCCGCCACTTGCTATTATTTTCGCTAGGAACACGGAGGAATACGATAGAGCTGTGCAGAGCAGGTGAGGGAAAGGGGCCGTTTCCGAAGTCCCTGGACGAGCATAATTAGTTTACAAAGCGCGCCGAGTGATAAAAGTGTGTTGTCAGTGCACGCCATTGTATGGTACCATAGGTGTGGTATAAACTTCGCACAAAACAAGCGCTATTTTCCGAAATTCTCCAATTTTTGAAATTTTCACCAGGTACAGCAGTGCGTGGTGTTTTCCTGCCGTGGTCCCGCAACTTTCCCTTTTTTTTAAGGGGCGAAGCACCTTAGGACTTCGCTTTTTCCAAGGCTTGGCGACCGTGTACACAGCGTTGCGCATGCGCGAGGAGCATTGGATTGGATTGAATTAAATCGGATTGGACTGAAATGGATTGGATTGGATTGAATTGGATTAGATTAGGATTGGATTGGATTAAATTGAATTGTATCGGATTGGATTGGAGTGGAATTGTATACTGTACACACGCCTTGTCACTCATTTGCATGCGCGAGTGGGCAATGCCACGGGTGATTTACGGCAAGAACGATCCCCAGTGCTTCGCCCACTTGTCATGATTCACTTCGTGGAGATGCGTGATTTTTTTTTACCTCGTTCCGGCGGCCACCCTGGTCGGCGCTGCACAGAACCGGCGGAACAGCGTGTATACACGGCGGGGAGGAGGCCGGCTCTGTGGCCCTGGAGGCCGCATCGATCTGTCGCGGCGGGCTTCACGGCAATGCCGTCGTCGGCGCGCCACGCCCCTAGAGTTGGGCTTCTCCCGCGAAACCGTCGCTCGCCGCTGTGTTGTCGGGGGAGGGGAAGACTCTTCCCACACTTCCGGAAACATGGCCGGTAATGGCTTTCCGGTCCGCGCGTGGTATGGCACGCATACCGGACTGCCTCCTGCCGCCTCTTAAAACGCGTCTCTCGGCCACCAGCGAGCGAGAAAGGCATGTCTGCAAATAAAACGTTATGCTTGCGTGGACGCGACGTAATAAAAATGACGGCCGGCCAACACCGCTGCGACGGGTTCGCTTCTTCCCGAGAAATTCCCACGTGTGCCGGCGCTGGGGGGCTTTTGTTTTAAATGCAGAGCATTTCAGTAACTCACGATGTCACCCGCGTTGGCGTCCGTAGTCCGCACGCTCACTGCGCATGCGCGTCGAGTCGAGGCGATAGCGAACACTCTCTCGCGAGGGGCATTGGATTGGATTCGAACACTCTCTCGCGAGGGGCATTGGATTGGATTCGATTGGATTGGCTTGGATTGGATTGGCTTGGATTTGGATTGGATTAAAGTGGATTGCGTTGGATTGTGTTGCGTCATAGCCGCGGCACGTTGCGTCATAGCCGCGGCAGACGCGCTGGGGCCGGCGCATGTGCAGTACTCTCTCTTCCGCGCTTTCCTCTCCTTCGGGCGCGCTGCGCATATAACCGGTGTGCCGTTCTCCGGCGAAGCAACATCCGTGCTTGGCTCAAACACCTAGAGTCCACGCCACTTTACAAGTACGCCAACGTCGTCGACTGAGACCGGCTTACGCAGTCCCCTCAACGTATATAAGCGGCGGAGCGCGCATTCGGAGTTCAGTCAAGGGCGTCTTTGCTTGGCTTTCGCTTGACGTGACGCTTTGCTTGACTCGAGTAGATGCGACGCATTTACTCGAGTTCCCCCCGTGGGAAGATGCGGGCGGCTTTTTGTTAGCTGAGCGCGAGGTTAGGTTTTGCCCTGCAGCCTAGCAGTAGCCTTGTGCGCATTTTCGCGTTAAGTGTAGCGCGGTAAGAGAAAATTGTTTCCTTTATGAGGAGGGCGGTACGCGTTTTTAAAACCCGATTTCTTGGTCTTTGTTTGTATTTTGTTTACTTCTCGTCTCTCTTGAAAGTGGGGTGTTTTTCAAAAAAGAAAAAAAAAATGAGAGAAGGCTGCTTCACGCTGGTCGCAAACATTACGCTGTTAGAACTTCATTTTCTTGGGCTTATTAAATGGCATCTGTTTTCTTTTCTAAACGTTGGTAGGCTATGTCGAAGAACCTTCCGCTTTTGTGATTCGTCATGACGCATCGAACTGAAGAAATGCTAAATCAAATGCGAATAAAAGAACGTTGCTGTCGGCGCCGTGATGTGTCTAAGCGCGAACAGCCGACTGTAGGCAGTTTACACTATTGGATGAGGATGTATATACAAAAGGTGTTGCACTAGTACATTTTTAATGTTCGGTGCTGCCATACCTATCGTTTTATCCTCAGTGTTGTTCATGTGTGGGAAAGGTGTAAGAGGAACAGTAAGAACAAACGGAAACACACGTACGCACGAACGCACGCACGCACGCCGAGACCGACGCCGAGATGTTCATTATCATAAGGATCACTCGTACCCAAGCTGCCGTCGTGGCCTTAGATAACATGACGGACGCCGCTGTGTTATGTTCCACCGCTATCTTTGTTGGCGTGACCTGTGCGTATTTGAGACTTAAGGCTCTGGTGTGCGAGGACTCAGTGATAGCGGCTACAGCGCGGTCGATCGCTTTACGAAGGCCACGTGCTTGGGCGTTTCTTGCGTCGTTCGCCCTACCGTCGGACTTCGCTTGCGACGTGGCGTTCTTTTCTTCGACCGTCAATTATTTCCTTGGGGAGTCCGCTGCTCCGTCTGCGCGGAGGGCGTGCCTCGAGGAAGCCCGCGGCCAGTGGGTCAGGGTGATGCGCTGGCGTGCTGTCGCCCTATCGGGATCGACGCCTCTCCGTGACACGTGCGTCGCCGACCGGCACGGCTCAGTGGGCACCGGGGCCGCAACCCCACCCGATGATCATCGTGAGCTTCGGATTCCCGCAGGCACGCACGCAGCACCCGTCCGGGCCAGCCGCGGGAGAAAAGAAGACGGGAGTTAATGCATTCTGCCACAAGTGCGCGACTGACGCGTCTGTTCTATCCATGATTCCTGGGCGAGTGGCCATAGACATTACAGGTACACGCTGAAACAAGCAGAGTGAACTGGTGCACGAGCTACACAGCATATCCGCGAAAGTTCGGAAGAAATTGGCTTTGAGTGAGCTTAACAGTGATGGAGAATGGGCATTGATGAAGATCTGAAAGCAGTAAGGCGTTGCCGGAAGAGTTCTTTGTTTGGAATGGACAGCGCAAAACGACGAAAGTAAGAAAAAAGAGGGCTTAGAACAGGCACTAAGCTTACACCGTGTCATTCTTTATTGAAAGACGTGAATATGAAGAAAACAGAAAACGTTTAAAAAGAGTGTGACAAAGATGCATTGACAGTTTGCTCAAGCTGTTCAGTGCGTTGTACCAGGTGACATACAGGCACGACAAAACGTTTACGCACCGCAGTGCTGCCATTGTCAGGGAATACCCCTTCACCCTTGCGCGTGTGATTAATTCCTAAATCATCGGCTAAGCCGCACATGAGCTGCAGGGCTGGTATGTGGGAGAGAAATTTTAACACAAAAGTGTTTTATTCCTGGATACACCAAGATTTCACTGACGTCATATCCGTCACGGAAATGATGCCAGTATAACGAAGCAAGCCACCTGTAAAGGGTGCACCCCTGCACGCAGCGTCTTCTTGCGGGGAAGCAACCTTTAGTGCTAAAGAGTACGTTATATTTCGGTTTGTTCGTTTTCGCGTTTTATATTTTAACACGAAAGTGTTTTATGCCGGGATACACCGAGATTTCACTGAAGTCATATCCGCCATGGAAATGACGCCAGTACACCCTTACCGAAGCGACCCGCCAGCAGGACGTCGCTCGCCAAGTACACCCACAAGACAGCCACCGACCCGCAAGTCATGCTCAGCTGCAGATTTCGCTGCACATTCCACTTTCGTCTTTTACCGATTCCTATGACAGAGGAATCAACCAGTTTTTTTTTTCCGAAATTTCCCAATTCGTAAATTTTCACTCATGACTGTGCGCGTGATCTTTGCATAGTTAAAATCCCGATGCTGCTTCCGCTCAGTTCCTACGATGGTCGCGGAATAGAGTTACGAGGAAATAAGCGGTACCGCCAGGAAGCGCTTCCATGTAAAGGTTGGCTAAAATAATCAGGACTACCCCCATAAGAATGCGCGTGCTTCAAAGCTGTGGGGGCAAGCGGGCGCGGAGCGCGATTACACACGGCTCAGTGCAGGTCACTCCGCGTTGTAAAATGACGCAGCGTGCGCGCGTGTCGCGCTCTGGACCGGAGAAAGCAGTCTGTCACGTTCCGCACGAGCCCGTCCAGTCGCGTCGGCCGCGGACGGTCATCTTTGCGGCGACCCTGGGCGCTGGCGACCTTGTCGTCGCGAGGGAACGCCCCCCCTCGCTCGCCGGGCGGTGACCACTTTCTTCCTGTCCGCCGCCGCGCTTCCCATGTGCGGGAGACGAGGAAGGGACGTTCACCGCCGTCGGCGCAGCGCCACATCTGCCGTCGTCGCGTGCTGCCGCAAGGACACACACACCTGCCCTCCGCCATTGTTCCGACCGTACGGCTGTTCCATTGTCTTCGCCGTCGCTCCTCCGCTGCCAAGGCTTTTCTCTCCCGCCCGCGGCCTGGGCGGTCGCTTGCGCAACCCAAGCCCTTCGACGTTTGTTTTTCACTCGGCACGGCGCTGTACGGCACGTTAGAGCACTGAGGGTGAGAGTGCCGGCGTCTCGCCCTTTGTCTCCGATTGTCTCCGTTCGCTTCCGTTTGCGCGTAGCGGACGCGTGGTCCTTGACGAAGGGCAGTTGAACGACCATGCTCGACAATGGCGCTTGCCTATGAGCAGGGTTTCCGTTTCCTTTACAAACATTCACGCAGATTGTCGCACTAATGTGGAGGATGCTTTAGCTGATACCAGTTGCGCTTTTTGGCAGTGCCCCAATGCTTAGAGTAAAAAGAAAACTGTGTGCCCGTAAGAGGAGGGTACAGCTCTGGAATTAAAAGCCAATTTCTCGAGCCAGCGTATCAGTGCTGCCCCAGTCTTGTTACCCCGAAGCTGGTACGCACGGCCTTAATGTGTGCAGTCATCATGGGAAAATGAAGCGTGATCACGAAAATATTAACCAGCACACACAAACAGCGCGATTTCTCTCCGTGCAAGTCAAATTGACGCGTAGCTTAATTTCGCACTCACTAAACTTTCTGACACCCATTTTGACCGAAAAGAGTGGCAGGATTTTGTCTCATGGGGAACACCTTTAAAAGGCGTATTCGCTAAAAAAGGGTGTTCGTGTGAACACCCTAAAAAAGGGGTGTAAGGTTGCTTATCACCCTAAAATGAGGGTTTGAGCAGCGGAGCATGATATGAGAGCAGCATTACATACATGCGCATGAGCGCAACAGGACAAACATACGCATTCAACACGCACAAGTCACACTTGACCCACAAGTGAACTGAGCTAGAAAACCAACCGGATGCATGGGGACAGCGAGTGCATACTTACTTAGAAATACGTCTGCTCTCCTTGCTTTTATACCCAGCAGAGGGAAGTCCTCCGATAGAGTCGGTGGGCTTGTCGCAAAAATCACAATTTAGCACTAATTTTAGAATCATGCATTTTAATGTGAGCACACACAAATCAGCATGCGGATTTGCAAAAACTTTTTTAATCGCGAGGGAGTTATTATGTTCAATAAATCATAAAATAAATACCGGACACCTATTCCACACCATTTTAACACCCATCAACAAGGGTGTTCATTATTTCAACACCCTTTTTTCTCAAAAGGGTGTAAAGCTACAAATTAGGGTGTTGTAAACTAAGAAAAAGGGTGTGAGAAAAGACTGCCAACTGAGAAAAAGGGTGTAAGAGACCGCCAACTTTGGAGGTATTTTATACCCGTTTACAATTGTGGACAGAAGATTTTCTGCAAATGTTTTGTACCTCACGATGTTTATACACAACATGAATTGGCATAATGTATTACCAGTGAAGCTGTTTAAGCTTGAACTAAATTCGGTGGCGTCCGCAAAAAAAGACGTAAAAAGAACTTCGCCCCCTCTATAGGGTGCACCACCGCAGATAAGATATTATATCAGGGAAGCTGGCTTTGGAGCCTGTTCGAATGTGGTCACATGGAAACATGGAAACGAGCGATCATTGAAGACGAAAAAAATTTTTAGCTTATGCCCATTTCTTACGAGTAGATGAGGGTATGAGGTGATGTCGTGTTCTTTATAGTGCGATTATACATCAATGCATGGCCTTATTCACGGAACAGATGAACACCTTTTCCGCACCCTTTCAACACCCTTAGAAAAACCAAGGGTGTTGAACTTGGTCAACACCCTTTTTTTTACACAAAAAAGGTGTGGAGCTAGGAAAATGGTGTTGATCTTCAAGAAAAAGGGTCTAATGGCCTCCCGACACCCTTTTCCACTTATGCTACACCCTTCCTGGCCAAGAAGGGTGTAAAAAAGTTTAGTGTATAACTAACCAACTCTAAATATACCAACTGCGCGCCATTATTGGACCTACACTAACAGTATTCTTGAATTTTGCATGTTCTGGATCACATTTCCGCGTTCGTATTTCATTTGTACATGACAGTACGCATCAAGGCAACATTGTGTGTCGATCGTCGTTTGATACCATCCAATTACAATTTGTGGTGCTTTTCGCAGCAGCGCGATGAAAGCGTTCTTGTCTTGTTTTTGTTTCGTTTATTTTTCGGTGAATCGGTGGCAGTTTATCTAAGCTTCGAAACAAAGGGAATGAGATTACCTGCATCTGTAAACATCCGCGGTCGTCGGCTTGAGAAATTTACGAGCTTTTTTTTTTTTTTGTTTCGGAACATTAGTTGCACTCCTTACGCCACGTCCTTGCCGTGTTTAGTTTTTTTTTTTTTTTTTCTTATCTGCATTCCTAGTTTAGATGAATTTGGATTTGGATGAAGCCTCACGATGGTTACTGTCTGAAATCGGTTGTTTGTGCACAGGTCCTGGAGCTAAACTTTTAGGCAGGCCGTGTCGCTCGTGTGGAGGTCTTCTTTTGCTGACTGCATATCGCAAACGCGCTTCCCCGCGCAGATATTGCTCTTTAGTTTTTTTTAGAAAGAACATCCGCTTGATATAAAAGAGGGACAATATTATTGACAGGAACAAAAACGCAACACCGAAGCCTGTGTGCGAGAGAATGCTCGTTAGCGACGTTCGATAATCTCGTTTGGCGCAATCTTGGAGCGCAACTTCGCTCGCGAAGCCATCATTGCTCTTGGATTGCGAATGACTTCAATATTTGTTGAACTTTTTAAAGTGTCGTGGCGTTTTCTTTTGTCTGTTTGTGCAGCAGATTTTGTTTCGCCGAATCCGAGCGATAGTGAGAAGTGATTTCGGTTCGACAAACACCAGGCTCCATGTGTGTGTGTGTGCAAGTTTCTTTTATTTGGAAAGGCGTTCTAAGCTGTTGGAATTGTTATTAAATTAGCAATGATTAGCATACGCGGTAATTTAATGACAACGCATTAAAGTCGATAATGATGCCTGTTCGACTCTACGCTGTAATGAACGCAGTTGCGGCCTCACAATGTTCCGCGTATGGAAAGGAAAGACTGAACCAACTTGTAGGTCGTAATTTCGATGATGCGATGGCATGAGCAGCCATGGCGGGGAGATGCGCATAGGTTTTTGAGGTGAAGGCTGAGGGAGGGGAAGGGGGAATTGCGCATTGAGAGAGATAGAGAGAGAGAGAGAGAGAGAGAGAGAGAGAGAGAGAGAGAGAGAGAGAGAGAGAGAGAGAGAGAGAGAGAGAGAGAGAGAGAGAGAGAGAGAGAGAGAGAGAGAGAGAGAGAGAGAGAGAGAGAGAGAGAGAGAGAACTTCGTTTGCCCTTTAGGCTAAGGCCTCCTCATTCAAGGGGGCCACTGGATTTCCTCATTGGTGGGTCTTCCAGGGGTCTTGCTGGGTGCCTATGGTCTTTTGGGCAAAGCCTGCCAACGATAGCTGCTGCTCTAGCGTGGCAAGTTGAGTGAGCCACTCCGCGCGGATATTGCTTATGTATACCTTGGGGCACAGCCAAACATTGGGGGATAATTTCCCGTAACTGAGCGGGCGCCCTTTCCTCTCCCCAATATTCTCAATGCACTGTTCCTGCTATGCAACTGTAGGCTTGTGGACATATCTGGTCGTGGACGCAACAGAATTTCCGCTTAAGCTGCTCCTGCAAAATTCTCGCACGAACCCTATTTGTAATACTTCTTGTACTTCGTCGCCACATCGCCCACCAGTGTGCAATGGCTCGCTTTGTGACGCGTCCTACTAGGTCACATCCCTACGAATGTGTTCTTTGTAAAAAGCAAGGAAGAAAAGTAACCAGAGTTGGTTTGAAGACGTCGGTTACTGAGGCTTCAACTGCACACACTTTCCCTGCGGGATGGCCTCTGAACGGTGCCGAGATGAATGTGTTGTATCGTCAACCTTGCGTGAGAATGCCTCTGCCTTGTTGGGTTTGGCCATGCATCGTGGATGGTAGTTGGAAGTCGTCCTTTGAGGACGCGGGGGATGATGATATTCGTATATTTTCTTAGGTGGTGTAGTTTCGAACCTACAGTGAGCACCGTATTCCTTGTGCTCAGGCTGTTTTTTTATTATTATTATTGAGGAGAATACGGTGAACATTACGAAGCGACAACTTGCAAGACGGCAGGACACCCGGGACCTCTAGATGCACAATGTGTGCATCATGCTTTTCGATGGAGGAATGTAGTCAGAAAATTCGGAGGCAAAGAACGGTCTGGGGCATCCCAAGACAGGAACGGCTGGGAAAATATCAGGCAGGCTTTCACAATGCAGTGGATACAAGCACGCTGATGATGAGGATGATGATGACTGTGTCACGTATGACGGGGATCAGCGTTCGATGAGCCGCACAAACGCAGTGGGAACTCTCTGTCACTCACTATTGGCTACGGGCTAACTGCTGCGCTCCGTGCTCCTCCTCGCTTGTTGTCTGAACTGTGCTCGCTGCCTGAGAAACTACCCTTCGCCACCGCTGCCTGTTCGTCGCCGCTAAAAGTTCCATTCGAAAACAGCGCATTCCCTTTGGCACGGGGGAAAAGTTTCGTCGTCCCAATGACCTTTCCGTGGCAAAGGCACGTAGCATCATATCTTGGAAACGGCTCGGAATACTTGCTATGGAATGCCTTCCAGGCGCCTAGATAAATGTGCGGGTGTGCAAATGAGGTGGATGTGTGCGTACACCTTCGCCTGTCTTTTTTATCTGTTTGTTTCATTTAATGGCGGCAGAATAGAGTTGTGGAATGAAGACGCGCCAGCGCAGACCGCCCTCAAGGCGGGCACTCCCCAACCCCGTTGGCGCCGTTGCCTTCGCTGCGTACACGTAAGGAGAAGCAGTAGAAGAAGCAGTAAGTAAAAGACCGTTCGCCAGTGCAAATCTAATGAATGCACGTCGTGTAGCCGCTGATTGACACGCCGATCCTCTCGCCCTCTTTCGAAGGCCCTGGCGTCGGGGCCCATCCGGACGGAGATGCTGCGATGCCCTGTGGCAGCCCTCTTCGCGCTCCGAGCAAATAAACCGTCCCAATGACGGCTGAGCGACAGTCGAGCGAGCCTTCTCGACGCGATGTGGCGGTCGGAGTGTTTGCATTCGATCGGCGCCCTTCTCCTTTCGTCTACGTCGTGCCTTGTCAACGAGTCGGTTGATCGATTCTGTGCCGTTCGCGCTCCGACGCCGTGCATCCTATGCCACCGGAAGACGCCTCCTTTATTTTTCCGGACTAGAAAGACGTTTCGGTGAGCTGGATGCAGGCTGTCTTGTGCACGCTTAATTAGCGTGATTTTGTAAGCAGTAAGCTTCAGTGATGTACTAGCCGGAAAATATCTTCTATGCAAGATCCCTCCACCGGGTGGGTGTCCCAACAACAGCACGGGTTGTGCAGGCAGCACAAAAACGAGCAAATTCCGCCTGCCGTCAGTGTAATAGAGAACTGCCGACTATTAGCCATCTACTCTGGTCTTGCCCGGAACTGGCAGGTATCCGAGGCAAGCACAAGCCTTCGCGAGTACGAAGAATCACCGAATGGCTCTACCCAAAGGACTAAGTGGAAGACACGCTGCTCACGATGTGGACCTTCGCCAGAGGCACGCCTCGTGAGAAGGACCTAAAAACGTGGACTTCCTTTGCTTACTTTCACCACCCCTTTCCCTCTTCGGCCATGGCGCAATCTTCGGGAAATTCATTCATTCATTAATTCATGGTCGGTTGAACCCGCCACGGGGGCTCAGTGGCTAAGACGTTCTGCTGCTGAGCACGAGGCGCGGGTTCGATTCTCGGCCAGGGCGGCCGCTTTTCTGATGGAGGCGAAAAGTAAAAACGCCCGTGTGTGCGAGATTTCGGTGTACGATAAGGATCCATAGGTGGTCAAAATTAATCCGGAGCCCTCCACTACGGCGGGCCTCATCGCCAGTGTTGCGTCGGAGCGTTAAAGGGACAGACAACCGATTTTTGTCGCGTATGTGTTCTCTAGCTCATATGAAAGCAAGCGTTTTATATAGCCCGGTAACAACAAGCAATTTTTAAACAAACTGGCGGAAATAATTTTAATTTGGCAGCAAACTTCCTGAAATCGGAAGGGTGGCGGTTCGTAGTGTCGAAACTTGACACTACAATATGTGTCCCTGTCACGTGACCTGCAAACCTAGCAGCTACTGTAACTGCTGAAACGTTTATTTACATATTGAAAACCTTTTAACACAAGTATTTGTACAAGCTTAAATAGTACATGTATTTCTAAACATTACTTTGAAAATTCTAAAGACACGCCGCCCGCCGCCGCTGGGTTGCTCTCAGTGTGGCTAACTGAGCCACCATGCCCAAAATCAACGGCAGCGTTCAGTAAACAGACCCAGCGAAGGAGCTTTGACGATTCTGTCTGAGTCAGGGGCGTTTGTTTTGTCAAAATATTCGATTTCAGTCTCCAAATACACCAACGGCAGCTTAAAAAAAAACAAAAAGAAAGAGACGCGCCCGGGGAGAATCGAACTTCCCGCCTGCACAACGTGAAGCCAGATTCTACCTCTCGTCTACCCCAACAGATGGCGCATTCGTGCAAAATAGACCCTTGCATTAAAAAAACACATAAAGGAACAGGAAAGCCTGCGATTCACACTTTTTTTAGCTGGGAACAAGTTTTTAAATATCCTTTTTTATTTCGCATAAAGACAAAAGTATGTTGCCGAGCTACTCTATATCATGGTTGCCAGCATTAGTTTTGGGAGGGACACATACGGCTCGCAGATCAGAAAATTTGATTTGAAAAGTTCTAGAGCGTTATCAGCAAAACCGTTCCTCGTCAAGGTGCTTTAAGTGATGCCCTTTCATTTGGAATAGAGAACATATACTCGACAAAAATCGGTTGTCTGTCCCTTTAACTCTACAATCAAGGAATCAAATCGTGGTCGGTTGATATTCGAATGGCGCGAACGCTGCCGAAAAATCTTCATTGGCAACATTTCGAAGCATTCGATCTCATCGGTATGGCCAAGCGCACGCTTCAGGGCGGAGTCTCTGTTTTCGCTTGTACCTGTGAAGTGCTTGTACAGATGAACAACGCAAGCAACGAGAAGCAACTAACTCAATTGGGGCTGCCGAACACGAGAAAGACGTCATCCTCCACTCGGCACGGATGCAGCCTTTGTTGCTTGCAGTGTGCCTGGCTTGATCAGAACAACCATTTGCAATGATTCTCGTTCAGACTGAGATGTAAAACATGGCCCTGGCTTCTGCAGGGTCTCGGCTCGAAAAACCTCAGCGAATGAGGGCGGGCCGTGACTGGCGCTGATATCTGTGTGCAGTGTGCCGGGCGGGGGTCGAGGAAACATCCTTCCTCTCTGCAGACGTGCATGTCTGGAAGTACGCACATACTACGACAAGAAGAAGAACGACAACAAGATGGAGCCGGTGTGTATCTTGTGGAGGAGGAGTGGCACGTGCCTAGTGGGTTGCTCGTGCGCTCGCTTGCGTACTTTTCTTCTTCGGAATTTGGGAGGGCCGGGTCGAGGGCTCTCGTGTGAAGGGCAGGGCAGCTTCGCGCGCGCCTCGTCGCGGGGTCCCGCCACGGGGCTCGCGTGCAACCGACCTCGTTGCTCCGGGAGACACGGGGCCATTTTCTGGGGGCTTCTGTATCCGCGCGAGGCCGTGCCGGCGACCCTCTCTGGTCCTGACACCGGGAGCCGTGCTCTGGAACTCCAGAAACGACCTCTTGCCTGGTATACTAGAGCCGCAAGCCGAAGGAAAGACAGAGAGCACATACGCTTCGCTGACTTGTGTAACGCTGGCACGTGGTGGCTTCAGGCATGCCTGGACGAATGGGGACATCTCACGCGCTGTGTATGCGCATTCCCGCCTGTGACAGGGTCCTGTTCTAATTTGGTGCCTGCCGGGTTTGGCGGCGGCCCTCTTCGTAAGCCGCACGCGGCCTTTGATTTGTAGCTGGATTTCCGTAATCCGAACGTATAAGGCAATGTGCAGAGCAAGGGCGAGGTTATAGTCTCGTAGCTGAGAATACGGCGGGGAATGCCGTATTCAAGATATCCAGTGCTGCGCGGAACACCGCGAGAACACAGACCAAGATGGCGACGTCGGCGTTGACTTGGTGGTGGCCTGCTGTGAATACATAAACTACATATCAAGCCCCGCATTATCCCCCAATTGCATTCCCGTCCCATCTACGGCCGTCATTCATCGCGCGTTAGCGTTGGGGAAAGGCGAGACCCTGAACACGCAGTCGTCATTGTTGTTTTGAAATGGCGGTGCTCGTTACACAGGTGCTCGCTCGTAAACGTTCGCCGCCAGAGGCGCAGTCACGGAAAAGTGATTCTAGGCAAATGTCCGTTATTGCGGTAAGGGAATTACCCTGTTCCCTCTTTTCCTTTTTTGTTTTTCGCGAAGGGGGGCCGGCACAAACGCAGGTTCGGGCGCGTGACTCCGTTACCAGATGAGAAGACGCGGCGCCGACGAGGAAGTTTGGGGGGGAAGGCAGACATCAGCAGCGAGGGCCTGTCGGCAAACACTGAGCGGGCAGCGGTGTGCTCTCTCGTGAACCGCGTTAGCTGGCGTGCTACCCATACGAATTCGCCTTGCAAGTGCGGGCTGTGCAGTAGTAGGGGCTCCTCTGCACTGCTTCGGGAGGATGTGCGCTCTTTGATTGTGATTGCTTACCTTTACCTCTTTTCTGTCTTTTTGCGTCGTCCCTTCGCACAGGCTTCATGACAGGCTGTCCGCCAACGGAGCGGCGCGTACAAGAGCTGCTGCTTGCCCTGTAAACGAATCTTTGTTCATTCTGCATGGGGATGGCACTGTGCTCAACTTGGAGTCGTCTCCTCCTCCGGCTTTTGCTGGTGTGCGTCCGAACTAGCCCGCGATGTATAATTTATGTGTTACGTCTGGGTTCAGAACATTGAGAAGTTGTACCATATATTTCCTTAGGAGCTTGTGAAGTCGTGGCCTGCAGCCTTATTCGTTGCTCATACGTGCGTTGGCAGTCTCCCCGAAGCCGGTGACTTGGATGGTGTACGTTTGACGAGCTTAGTCCAAAACATCTTGAATAGCAGAGCCGTAAGCTTGAGTTCCATCCGTGCGTGGCGTCGCTCAAAACTCGGCGCAGCAAAGTGAAGGGGAAGAAAACGCTAGGCCAATAAATGGTAGCGAAAGTGACGAAGATGCAAGAAGCCGGCGAGCACGTGTGGGGAGTGCACGCCTCGAGAAATACCAACGCTTGTCGTGGTCGGAATCGGATTTCCATGTCCCTCGCATTATACGAAACCGGCGTCTATCCGATTGCGCTATCGTCGCATTCGGGGCGGTCAGCATTTAGTTTGGGTTCGTAGCGCGGAGTTGGCTTCGGACTTTGGCTGAGTTGAAGTGGACGTTAGCTTCGGATTTTGGCAGTTGAGATTTTGGACATTAGGAGGGTGGATTGTGGACTTTGATTTGAGGCAGTTCGCATGGAGAAAGCTTCACTCTTAAGAACGGAGCTGTTTAAACTTGAGTTCAATCCGTGCCTGGCGGCGCTCAAAGCTCGGCGCAGTGAAGGGGAGAGAAAAAAATGCTAGGCTAATAAGTGTGAGGGGAAGTGGCGAGGATGCGAGGAGCCGACGAGCAGGTGTGGGTAGTGCGCGTCGGGGCGCAGATGTTCGGGTGGGGAGGTGCATGTCGGGGATTGGCTGCGCCTAGTGATGACGTAAGCTGTGACGTGCAGGTGTTGTCCTGGTTGAGCGAGACGGCGTGCGCTCGGTGGCATCAGTGTCCGATCTACCGATAAGATGGGCAAACCTAAGAAGCCAAGTTAAAGCTTGTGAAGACCCCCAGCTCCGCTGTTTCCTCAGTCTTCGCTTCTCAATTACGAAGGCGGCCGAATTTTTTATGCGATGAAGACCTCTAGTACGGGAGGAACCTTCACTGCCCACCTCGTGGCATAACCAAGCGAAATTGATTCACTACAGCACTACAGGCAGGGGGAACACCGTGCGCATATTTCCCTTGTGCTGCTTCACAGCAGCTCCCTAGGGGCATTTCTGGCAGGGTAACGGCATATGAAACATCTTGTGTTAATTTGGGGATTGGTGTACCGCGCCTGTGTGACTGCTTTTTTCCCTTTCACACTAACACAGACTAGGTTACGTACACATATCTCACGCTACACATGTGCCGCACGCGTACCGTAAGTGTGGCGAGTCCGGCAATTCTCATATTTCCGCTGAGGTGAGAATATTAGCGAAAGCAAGTAATCGCAAAATGAGATGAAACCATACGAAATCCCGTAGGGGACGCGCACCGATAGGTGCGGAACTGTCGTGTAGTTGCATCCGAACAGCATCCTACGGCTGCCGTGCACCGTGTTGCTTTGGCCCCCTCGCAGAGAGCGGATCCATTCTGCGGTCGTTCTGAATCGTGTTGCAATTTTTTTGTAAAAATCTCTCATGTCTAGACTGCAACTAAGTAAAACGAACATATGGGTACTGTTTTTTTAAACTATAAACAGCTACAATTATTTGCGCGACGAATAGTTGGATTCGCAGCCTTTCGTTTTCAATAATCACCCAACCGTCTCTTTCCGTTCACGCGTTTGAAACCGTCTCTGTCTTCCCTTCGCAGGACCAGGTCCTGGGTCTCGGTGGCCTCCTCGTCTTCGTCCTCGTCCTGCTCGTCCGAGCCCCCGGGGGCGCTCAAGAAGAAGTGCGCGGCCGGCATCGGCGGCGCGCAGTGTTCGTCGTCCGCTTCGTCCGTGTCGTCCGCTGCACCGTCGTCCTCGTCGTCCGGCGACAGCGGCGTGCGAAGCAGCCGCGCGCGCAGCAGCTCCGAGGACGGCGCGTACAGCTCGACGAGCGAGGCCGAACTCGACTCGGACCACGAGCTCGACCTGGACGCCGAAGTGGACCCGCAGAAGCTGCTCGGGGCGTGGCTGGGAGAGCTGGACGCCATCAACCTCCAGCAGCAGCAGCAGGTCAGTGCCGATCGCATTTACGCGTACCCACGTGTACCGCGCGGGCAAAATAAATGGGCGGAAAAGGACGCGTTCGCGCACGCGTCTCCCGCTCCAAAGAACCGGTTTGTTTGCGGGAAAGCTCCCTGATCTCCCTCTCCCGCGTGCGTCTAGATATTTCGCCACGTTGGAAACCGCATTGCACGGACGCACATGTCTCTGCCGTTAAGGGCGAAGAAACATATGTGCGGAGAGCGGCGCGTTTCCGCATGCGTTTTCCCTCTCCGGAAGCAGTCCGGCAGCCGTCAGGAACACGAATGAAGGCTGCAGGACCGGTATCAGAGAGCGAAAGAACGCTTGCGGAAACGCGTCGCTATCCACACATGTGTTTCGCCCCAACTACAGACATTTGCCGCCGGGATGCGTACAGTTCCACAGCCGCTGCTATTATGACGGCAGTTGTTTCCAACGATGTAACCTCAATAGGTGACCGGTAAAAAGCGCAAAGGCTCATGGGTACATTGTTTTCTCCCGGGGAGTGCTGCCACTTCCGGTTCGGGAGCTCTCCTGGCCTCCCGTACGCCGTCGGCTTTCACGCGTGTGTGTGCTTGCTGTTTATCTATTTCCCCCGGGGGAAAAAGCGCTAATGCATCGGGAATTCTCTAAATAACAACGATTGACCCTACTAGGGGTTTATCTGACAGGAAGGCACCCTGTGATAAATAAACAACGCGCAAACACGCGTCTGAAAGCCGCCGGCGTACGGGAGCGCAGGAGAGATCTCGCATCGGAAGTGGCGGCAGCAGACGACGTACCCGTGAGCCTTCGCGCTTTTTACCGGTCACCTATGGTATAGTTTAGCGGCCGTGACTGTTTCGACGGCAATGGCTACTGCCTTCAGCGTTGGCTCATCTCTGTGACGTCGCGGTGCGAAAAATCGTTAACGGGGCGTGCTCCGTATCTATTCCCTTTAATATCGTTTACAGGTAACGGGAACAGATGCAGCTCACGCGGAAGAAAGAAAAAGAAAAATGCATTTTCTTTTTGACCGAAATGTTTTGGGTTGGTACAAAGCGTGTTCTACATGGCGGTTTCGACGTTTGTTGCTGCGGTGACTTTCAAGGCCGCGCTTTCGGGTTTTATAAGTTACGCTTGTTCGTCGTTACGTTCATATTTACTTTCGACTCGGCCACGGAAATTTCCTTTCGCTGTTAGGGAACTTTCCGCCTAATTTATGGGCACGGAGCGTGTCAGCATAATTTCGAGAATGTCCCGTTGACTTCCGTGGTCGATATAGAGGCGATGCGAAGAAGCTTCAGTCTTTAATAAACGTGGTCACCGATCAAATGTCGGCAGTATTTTTTTCGCTGCTCCTTTATGGTATTTGTTTTTTTTTACACAGGATGAGTGATTAAACGAACTGTTTTTAATCATTACAGGTGAAATAATGATTTACTGTGGCTGATTCGGCTCTGAACTACTTCGCTCACAGATTTTTTTTTTTTTTTGAAGAGTTTAGAGGCATACTAGTGCGTTTGCGAAATTACAGCACAGCCCCCCCCCCTTCTCTTCCCCCCCCCCTCCTTGAAAGCAAAAAGGTCAACGTTAATTTGCGGCCGTGTCAGCCGGAGTCTATAAAGTTCCGTTCAATCAAATAAGTCCAAACGCGCCTCGCAAAGCGAGAATTGGCGAAGAAGGCTTGTGCGTGAGTCTGTGAAAACATGACATTCACCAACTTCAGAGCAAGAACGAGACAATCTCAAATCTGCCGAAGATCCCACGCGGAAAGAAGCGCGAACAGGGTCGCCGTGACCGCACAACGCGGTAATAAAAGACAACCCCCCTGGTGTTAATCGAGTCACACGCAACGGAGAGCGGAAAGAATGGGACCAACGCTGTGGGGCCCGGCCGGGCAGTCGACCGCGAACAAAGCAGACGAGAGAAAAACGGAGCGTCGTCTACTCTCCGGCGGCGGAATGGAGCGCCCAGCGCAAACAGTAGAAGGAGGAGCCGCCAGCTGCTTGAAGGGGCCCCGTAAGGAATAAAAGTAAATTTGCAAAGAGTCGTCTTACAATCAGTACACGGAAGCAGCGAACACAGAGCAAAACAGGCTGCGAGATGCTGTCGGGACTAGTCTGCGGGTGGCTCGTGCTCAATCTCGGCGAGGCGGGTCGCTCCATCTCTCTTCTCCAACATCGAACGAAGGCTCGAACGATTGAGCAATGACGTTTTGCCCGGCGGGATGCGACGCCCGGGCGTCGATAAACGCACGATTGTTGCTCCTGCCAGGACCTACCTCGCTGGCGTCTTTCGGGTGGCTCTGTCCCCTCACTCTAAATTGTTTTTCGGAGGCCCGCGTCGCCCGCCTGACCCCCCGCGGCCGCCATCTTTGGTTGGCATTCGCTATCTCCGCTGGCTTTCTTTTTCCTTTCACAAATCAAGCTGGGCGTCTCTATCGGATGGCGTCACCGATCTGCGCCTTCTGTTGTTTTTTTCGGGAGGCGATGTCCCACATATGTGGCACCTAAGCTGTCCGCTCCGATAACGGACTTCTTTATAGGCGCGCCGCTCTGCGCTCTGGCGAAACGGCTCGTCTCGGCTTGTTTCGACTCCGCCGCTGATCCCCCTGGCGCCGGTAATCCAGTGTCTCTTTTCTGTCGTACTTCTATATGGCCGGTACACTGTAGTTCATGCCTGGGGTCACTGAGTATACGTCTGCCGTTCTTTACTTGACAGTCGTTACACTTTTAACAAAGGTCGCCTCTACTTTTTGTGGGCCTCGGTTGCGTTGAAGTCGCATTCTGCCGTCAAATGCCACTTGTATAAAGATGCATGTTTGCACTGCACAAAAGTTTCGTTTGACCTGTTTTCGATGTGCCAGTCTGCCCGTCAGCGTGACGGGATTGAACACACGACGCCTAAATGTGGCATCAGGAAGGCCGCTTAGATGGGTTTCTGGCGTCGAATCTTTCAGGAACAACTTGCGCGGACGACCTTGCATCGCCAAGGCGGGCGAGTTGACGGCAGCGAACTATTGTATTCCTGACCCGTTGGTCTCGGGGAACGCATGCGATGCACGCAGTCTCGCCTTTATGAGTCTCGCCCGGTGACTTGATCAGCGTGTTTCTTGCTTTGGTAACTCGTTCTTTGACCTCTTTCACTGCGTTCGCTGGTGTGAGACTATCGCTGGAACTGCCTACGGGCGTACCCGATGTGGAACAAAGCCGAGATGAATTTTAGTTCGTCAGATGTCGCTGCCGCTTCTAAAATTTTGTGGCGCCCTCATTACGATTGCGTGTACTGCTTTTCGGCTTGGTTTGGCGGGCAGCTCTCACAACGAATATTTAAATGAAGTGCCCTATTACTGGCACAAGCCCATATAAATTAAAGCGGCATACAAGCGTCCGTGTGCAACCCAGTTGTATGTGCAGGCAACCTTGTAATCATGAATATACATGAGCGCGTGCCAGCTGACATTTTAGGGGCGAAGCTCCTCTTGCTCGGGCCCTGTCCCATCCCTCGTTGCTGCTGTACACGGCACCACGATGACGATTGTGGCAGGATCCCCCTAGGGATTGGCCAACCAAGGATTGGCCGAAAAGGTCAAAACGTTCAACGCGTTCGTTGCTACCAAACAAGGAGGAGAGGAAGAAGAAGAGGTTGTCGTTCGTCGCCTGCGAGCTCAAGACACGTTCCGGGGGTACGCGACACAAGACGCTCTGCAGAAGGCGACGGCCAAGGTGGCTAAAATGTCACACACCGAATTCGCAAACTTACCCATGGAGATTCTCATCGTCCCAAACAAGCCCTACATAATCACCACAAACATCGACGTCGTGGACGGGCTTGTCAACGGAGCGGTGGGAAGCCTCTCTGAAGCTTTGCGAGCGAGGAGTGGTGGTCTTGACGCGGCGGCGCCCGGTTTCGATCCCACGACTCTCTGGCCGCGACGGGAGGTACGTGGCGCAATTCCCACTGCGCTACAAACCGAGACGCGAGCATGGCTACGACCGCGCCTTATGTCCTTCACTCATTCAGATGGTGCGCGCCGTCAGGAAGACCTATAACAATGTTTCACGGTTTCACCGATAAGCATTTTAGCTTCGCCCCTCTCATCATCATTCACTTCGTGGAGATGGCGGGTTTTCTTTTTTTTTTTTTTTTTTTTCGAGTTTTCGGTCGTTCCCCTTAAGAAGCAGGCAAACACAAAATTTTGCGTATTCCTCTTTACTGCTGCGTAGGCGTATACATAGACTCATCGTGCACCGACAGTCATGGCCTTTCGCGAGAGGCAACCCGTACATTGGGGTTTGGGCGTACTGGCTGCTTATATTGTCACACTTTCGAGAGCCATTGATCTCGTTCCGCTTTTATTAAGCTTTCTATTCGTCTCACGTGCGTCACGGCCCTCACTTCATAAAGTACGCTTCGCAGCGAGTGTGCATGACTTAGTGAGCGTAGTTCCTACAGTGTCCGGATGGCCTTGATACCCAAGGACGCGGCGAACCATGGGCTTATCGGGTCACGCAAGGTTTCTGTGTTTGTATGTACTGCACATCGGAGGCACACGCCGGCGTTATCTTTACGGCCTGCTCCAGCCGACCTGGCGCGCGACCGGACAGTGCCGCCCGATTGATGGCACGTACAAGCGGTCACTTGCGTTACAGGCGCCACCCGACCCCCTATCCACTCGCGTCTGGCACAACGCATCGCGTCTCCATTGGGCTTGACTTAGTGCCCCTTGAGAGAGTGGCCTGCTTGGCGATAGGAAGGATGGCGCCGTCCGGGAAATTGCGTTCGACGAGAGCGATTCGGTCCTCTGTCCAGCTTTCGTGTTCATCCGTAAGCGGCCAGCTGTCCAAGAGTGATACTCGCGACGCAAGATATGGCCCTCGCTTCATAACGAAATCGCGCACCGCGTATAAACAAACGATCAGGTATACGCGGCTGCTTTTCCATTCCTGAGGGGCCTCGCAGTCGATGCGACTTGGCGTCTGATATATCAGGCGCCGTTTTTGATCTTTTATACTCTCCGGTCATATGGAGTGGGCTATACGAGGGTGCTTCATTTCTCCGCCTCTCTCTCGCCCCCCTTCAAGCTTCTCCGTATACTTGTAATGCAAGTGCTGCGCCCACACGCTGACCCAATTTTTTCGGCGGGAGTCGTTGACTGGGCGGCTCCTCGTCGTCGGGACTAACTCGACGCAACCTGCCGCGAGCTTTCTACTAGAAACAAGCGAAGCAGAAGGATGCGCAGGATGAAGCTCATTCGCCATGCTTCACACGTTCGCTGTTTCTGTCATATAATTTCGCGAATGATGTAATCTCACTCGCATGACTGCCATGCGCAGCCAGTTTTTGTTTGCTTTTTTTTTTCTTCACTCACATTATTCTCATTTTCGTCGCGTTGATGCATTTAAGGCTAGTGCAGCGCTGTAGGTATCAGAAAGCCGCAAGTTGTCTGCGTTTTTGCTTTTCGTTGGGGTTGTTTTTTGTTTGCAGTATGCTTACTGTTTTATTTTTCGCTGTTGCACGGTTGGGTGGGCTGCAACGCCCTCGGGCAGATAGTGGAAGGGAAAGGAAAAAAAAAAAAACAGGAACGCGCGTTCGTCTTTCCGGTGCTATACCAAATGTGTGACAGGCGGAAATCGGTCACTCCCGGTAATGGCTGCCTGGCACGTGCCCGACCACAGTCGAAAGGGAAATGAGAGCGACTAAGAAAACGGATACTCCCCAGGCACGAGCGTCTTCTTCTTCCCGTGTTATACTTTTTGTTTATTTCCTGACCCGACTCCTTCCCTGCCCTGGGTCATTTGCATACATCTTTCTCGAACGCGTCACGCCCATCCGCGGTCGCCGCTAATTATTCGACACGGCACCACGCTCGCGGGGCTGGGCAAGCGCGTTTGTTACTTTCGCATCCGGCACGCTTTCACCGACGTTTTCCCCTCCGCTGGCGGTTTTATGCGCGTCTTCAGTCAAGATGGAAAACAGGTGTCGTACGCGTATGTGGCACTGCGCGGTTTCGCGTACTATTTCGTAAGCGAGCACTCTACGCGTTTCCCCATGCAAGGCTTTAACGCGGCTTTTACCGTAGTCACGTGGTTCTGCTCTCCGGGCTTGAGTACATTTTAAATGCTGAGGCATTGGTGAGGCCTAATTCTGTTGTTTGACTCCGTTTGCCGGTCGATGCCTTCTCGGTGTCACCTTCTACTCCGTAGCAGTACGTAGCTTGGTTGTTGATGGTATTGTTCGTAGGATTGCCCAATTTTTAAGTCTCGATTACAAGTATATCCTTTAGCCGGCCTTCCTGACGTGTGAACGGGTTTGCGGTTCGTAACCTTATCCTGTTGGTACCTGCTTTTGTGAATCTGGAAGGTTGAGCAGTTGCCAGACGCTGCCTTGAAGAAGGGATGTTGAAATCAATTTGTAAACATTGTGCAATTGTTTTGCCGTGTTTGAAGTTTCGAATTTTTGGCCTGTGCTCTTTGTTTTCTCCGCCAATTACTCGTGTTTGTTCCTGAGGAGACGGCGCCCTTTTCAAAACTACTTTTTCGTCGGTGCTATTCTTCCTCGCCCATTTTTTGCCACTAGCTCTGATGGCACGCTCCTGACTCCGAACCAGGCCGGCATCTCACACATTGCGCGCATGTTAGCCCGATGGGAATTGTGGCCAAGCAGCGCAAAGTCGATAATAGTCGTGAAGGCTGAGCCTTGAAATTTAAAAAGTTTGAATCAGGGTTTTACGTTTCGAAACCGTATACACCTAGGCGTTGAGGCGCAGCGTAGGAAATTTAGCGCACCTGGAGTTCGCCAAGATTTCTTTGCCTCCACACGAAGAGCAGCCACCACGTTAGCCTTAAAGTGCGCAGCTGGGCGACGGGGTACATTGCAGAAATAGGAACAGCGATGGCGGGCACACTGCCCGTGTTCTTAAAGCGAACGCTTTCTTAGTGGCCCGTCAAAAAGAAGCTAACGCATTGCCCCATAGAGTGGTTGGTCGACCGAAAAGCTCTCATAAGATCTCTTGACGCACGTCTCGTGCGGGAAACCGGGTTTACGTGGTGTCAAAACGTTTACTCGAAAATTTCGAAAGAGGTGCGGTTGTATAGAACAATAGACGCACCGATTGTGAGAAAGGAGTACAATAGTGTACCTTTATCTCGTAAAGCACGTGTCTGTATACATTTGCATCATTCGTAGATGCGTTTATTTAGTGCGCGAAAAATTTTCGCTGGGTTAATTCATCGCTTGCGATTTCGCTCTTTAACGGTTTGACAATCGATTGGACGCACTTTCAGCGAAGCACTGTTGACGCACTGTTCCTTTCGCGCTTCTCTCAACGTTCTTTAGGGGCTTCCCGGTCTGTCAACCATGGTAGACCGGCGGAAAAATTTGCGGTTACGCCAGCCTAAATGCTACCAATTTTTTTTTACTTTTCACTACGCCTCGTCTTAACGCAGTTCAATTTATGCAATAGCCTTAAGTGCTTGGAGACAGACGGCATTAAACCGCATCCCAATCTGGCGTGACGTCACTACGGTAGTTCAGGAAGCAGCCAGGTGCTTCCCCCATCTTTTCGGCGTTCGAAATGGGCAAGGTGCCGTTGGTTAGGCGGAAGGGTGAAATGATCGAGGAATTACATAACAGCTTACGCGGTTGGCCGCGCGCCTGCCTGCCCCGTGCCACGCGCCGGCCACGCGCGGTCTTCTCCGTATCGCGGTCCGCGTCACGCGAGCTCGATCCCCTCATCTGGGCGCGACGCAGCGGGCGGGCGGGCGGGCCGCGCCACCCGGCGTCCGCTCGTCACCTGCCGCTGCTGCCGGCGGCGGCGGAGGCCAGGTGCGCTGGCGGGGAGCGCACGTGCGTGCTCCTTTAAAGGGCTGCCCCCGACGGCTTAACACGGTTCCTGCATAAGTAAACACGCCCTAAGAGCCGTGGCGCGTGATTGTCGCCCGCGTACATATTTAGTCAATTGGTTTTCCTCTCAGTGCCCACTTACCGTGCGAGATGTCAATTGGCTGCAGCAGCTGTTAAGCGGTTGTGGTCGTGTTCCGAGGCTATTATTGGGAGGCTCTTCTTCTGTCGCGATTTCGGCGGCGACAAATAAAGGGTTGAAGGGGTGTATCGCCTAATCCTAATGCAGTGCTAGCAACTGAAACTTAATTTTTTGGTTATGGCAAACGAACTTGCTCAAAAACGATAATAATAATCTAACTGGAAGCTGACTGTACTATTCCGCTCACTATGACCTACAACGCTCATTAGTATCCACCGCTTTGTACAACCTTTGTCTGGTACCGGGGGTTAAAGATCAAGTATACGTTAGGACTACGACGTCCTAATGAATCGCCTTATCTTAACGCATATGTCCATAATCATTGTTTTGCCGATGTAATCGCCTGGATACTAATGAGCGTTGTAGGTCACAGTGAGCGCGATAGCACATAATAGTACGGATATTTTGGACTTTGCTGCCCTGGATGTCGTAAAATGCTGCGAACTGTCCTCGCATCGGCGGAGACGGCGGAAACAGTAATGATGGTTTTCAATTCACTCTACGAAGTCTCTGTAGGGCGTCTTCACCGCAATGCTGCAGTATGACAAATCGAAGTGGCCTAGTGTGCAAATTAGGAGGTTGACGAAGCTGAGCATACGGTTTTGACTTTTAAAAATGCATGTGCGTAGGGACAACACGCAAGGCATTTTGCATTGCGCAGTGTCCCAGGCCAGATGTTATTTTTCACGCAAATTGAATGCTCGGCCACGTCATTCGTCGAATTTACAGACTGGGCCCCCGCGATTGGTCATTCTGGAGCAGTACGGTGAAGACGCCTTACGGGGACTTATAGTGTAGGTACCTTCCGCGCCGATGAAGACAATGCAAGTGGCACTGCAGAAAACTGCGTTATTCGCACTTGAAAACTAGCGTGAGGACGCTGCGATTCCCCCAGCGCGCCTTTTGGAAGCCATCGTTCAAGCTGTCGCCGCTGCGCGTTATAGATGCGAATGAGCTATCGATGACATCCTAACGGTGAAGCGGAGGAAATAAATGTTAATCGCTCTGCGGGAGCGGGGAGCGAGTCTCAGCTGTACAGCAAGCCCGCATACACCCAACTGCACAGGCGTTACTGCTACATAATTGTGTGGCAGCACTGGATACTAAACCCGCGTGCGTTAAATTTACGGCTTGCCGCTACTTTACAAGACCAGCTGCTTCTGGGAGATTTTATTATTAACGGTGTCATTAACGCCGGAACCGCGTTTTTTGTTGGAACCGCACCGCCGTAAGATGCAGTATATACAGGCGAACACTATACCTGCGCCCACATTTACGGGTCGTAAAATTCACGTCCGCCTAGGACACAGAGCGCTTTGCCTTGCTTTTATGCGCATTTAATGGAGCAGGTGATTGCGCCGCATTTGGTGGCCCAGGATGCGAAGCGAGTAGTGAGCGGAGCGGTGTTCATCTGTCTTGAGCAGAGCGGCACAAGCCTTCTCGGCGCTTTCTGCAGTTGCTGAAATGTGAAATGAAAACAAAATAGAGATTTGTTTGATTTGAAAGAACTCAACTCCATTCCAGACACGAAAGATGGTTCTGTACCCTACACCCACCCCTCCCACAAAAAAAAAAGGAAAGAACTGAAGAAATAATACGGAGGTTTCAAATTTCGCGCTACAGTGACATATGGGCAGAAGTTGCGTAATATGCGTGGGTAGTGCAGGTTAGCATTCAAGTGATATTGTTACGTTCGCGTTTAACTCATCTCGCCATGACACCGCCGGCTATTCTCCATTCTTTCTTCTCTACGGCCGCGAACCCACTCTTCCATTGGGTATACCCTCCTTCCTGATGCGACACCTCTGGCTACAGAATATGCTCGTGATGCTGTCGCTCACGCTGATGTGGCCCGCCAGGTTGCCCGTGCCAAGCTTTCGGCTTCCCAGTCCGCTCAGAAGCACCACTATGACCAGCAACATCGCACCGCCCATTTTACGCCCGGCTCCTTGGTCCTGGTCAGCACGCCATGCCGTCGAATTGGACTTTCCGTAGAACTGCTGCCTCGCTTTAAAGGCCCCTATCGCATTAAGCGCATGGTCACACCGGTCACCTACGAAATCGTTCCCGTTGCTTCGTCCTCACCGTCACTGGACCCTGCAGCTCAACTAGTGCACCTTTGCCGCCTCAAGCCCTATTTCTCAACGGCCCCACCTGCTCCCTGAGCCTAATTTCAAATGTGCACCGAGACGGTGCTTACCCCGCCGGAGGGGGGGTCATGCTGCGTAACATCCGGAACATTTCACATAGCATTGGACTGGACCACCAGGTGGTCAATCCATCGTACACTTCACCTATGCGTATGTGCCTCATCAGTGGGCGCGTACAGCAAGCCGAGAGACGAAGAAGAGATCGCGCAGAAACGGACTGGCATGAGCTGCATTGAATTCCTTGGTTTTGGTCTCTTGGCCTTCAGCTGTAATTATCTGTTAATAGACAGCTTATTCGCATCTGCCCCGTAACAATATGATCTAACGCAACTGCATGTCCCACTACAATTGCCCAGTCATGTTTCTTGGTGGTGGCATATGGTGGCCACCATCGCACAAACAAGGTTCTGTGACGTCATAGAAAAATGGCTAGGGAGTCGCCAGAAAGTGGCTAGGCTAGAAAGGGGCTAGGGAGTCGCTAGAAATGCCTAAAAAGTGGCTAGTGAGTCAATAGAAATGGATAGAAAGTGGCTAGGGAGTCGCTAGAAATAGCTATAAAGTGGATTGGCAGTCGCTAGAAATAACTAGAAAGTGGCTATGGAGTCGCTAGAACTGGCTAGAAGTGGCTAGGGAGTCGCTAGAAATGGCTAGAAAGTGGATAGGCAGTCGCTAAAAATGGCTAGGGATCGATTCGGTAGAAATGTCTAGAAAGTGGCTAGGGAGTCGCCACTGCTTCGCATGTTTTCCTTAATATCTAGGTTATTTGTTTGAAGTTTCCGGTAAGATTGGTATCATTGTTATTGGGACAAAGCAGTCTTTATGGAACCAAATTTGGGCTTTGTCTTCTCGGCCCCTTGAAGTATAGAATGCAGTGAAGCGTGCCATATTTTTTTAAGGTTCACTTTATGTACTCCGCTGTTCTCTCTATACCGGATGTACCCGTGAGAACGTTAACCCATCCGCGTTCAATAGGTGGCGCAACCGGAGGGAGATTCATCAACACTGTGCGGGCATTTCAAATACTCTGTTCTGCGTGCAACGCCCCTCCCCCCTCCCGCGCCCCCCGCCACGCCACGAAGCACGTCGGCAATTATAAGCGCCAGCAAAACTGATTTTTCAAGGAGCATTCTCTCTTGGTAGTCTACTATTTTTGCCTTAACTTAGATTTTAGAAATGCTCTTGACTTTTGCAATAAAATTAGCTAGCGGTTGTACTAGCGCAGCAGTCACTGAAGCGAAAACAGGTAAAGACATTACAGCCAACGGCAGCCCTAAACATCACGTACAGCGTAAAAAGTAAAAAAAAAGAAAAAAGGACGCGAGCTACGAATACATTGCGAGAAAAGATTGCGAGGTAGCGAAATCTATGCAAATTTAACAGCTGTTGAATTTAGCGTGCCGATTACCTTGTGTTCGGTCTGCATTTCTGGACAGCCCGACAGCGCCCGGGTTCGTGCGCTGTCGGGCGTGTGTAGCTCAACTGTTTACTCAAGCTTTCGAGCGGGCGTGTCGACATTGATATCTGTTAATTTGAAACTAAGGAAGTTACCGCCCTAGCTGTATATCTGCGCGGCCTTTCCTTCACCGCGCCGTGTCTCACGTCGTTCAAGGCCGCTGAAACGCCTTGGATACGTTCTGCAGTCACCGGTGACAAATCGGCTACACCGCTTATAACGGGGTAGTCTTAGAGGTCAATAAATAAACGGTGGGCGGGAGAATTGAAAACATGGGAGCTTGCGATCACTGCGTAACTGCCGCCTCCGGAAAGCAGCTATTCCGAGAGCGCAGTGATAGGTTGCCGGCGGCTAATCGCGTTTTATGGCCGCGAGCACGCGCACATGGCCAGTGCTTATCCGACGCCTTAATCGGCCGTTTTCCCGCCTTAATTGGACGTTAACGAGCGAGTGGTGAGGGCTGCGCTCGCACCGAACAAGAGGAGGCCGGAAAGCCAATCTGTCGTCGCCTCCCTCCTCTCCGTGCCACCTAAGTACACGGTGACACTCTCGATCGTCGCCCGTTTGCGGCAGAATGGCCGACGGCGTCTGGCAGGTGACTCCCGCGCTCCTCGTCTGAAGAAGCCGGGTTGCCTTCGAGCCCAGGCTTCCTGTCCCCGGACGGCTGCAGTACTGCTGTGGTGTCTGGATAGTACTGCGATACTCGGGGAGGCCGTATAACATCTCACGCAATATCCTCCACACAATCTAATGCTGCACGCAAAAAAAAAAAAAAAAAAACACTAGAATAGGCAGAATTTGAGCTAGTTTGATCATTACGACTTATATACTGGTCATCCTAAATTTAACTCAGGGCACACACGAACGGAAGATGAAGCACCGCTGACTTTACCAACTGAATTTTATTTCGCCTCGCCTTGTACATTTATACACACCTTGGGCACGTGATAATGGTGCAGCAGTGTGCAGTAAAGGTTTTTCTTTGTCCGTTAGCGCAACCGACGCAGTGCTGACACACTCGTTGATGGTTTTTTTTTTTGCTTTTTTTCCTCCAATTTTCTTCAGTTCGATGATTTCACTCGCAAGCTTATCGCTTTTTTTGTGCATGGTAATGGCGCGATGGAAGTCCGCTTCCCGCTTGTCACGTTTGTCGCAGTCTCGGTGGCGCAGGACAGGCTTTCGCGCGTTCCTCCTCCTCCTCTTACTCGAAATCTTTAGCATATTGGGAGTCGTTCCTGACACCCCCTGTCAAGACGCCGTGCCGGATATCGAAACGCGCATCGATCCGGCGGCGCGTGTGGCTGATCCAATTTGACGTGTAAAAGCGCAGCGCTGGAGCACTGCGCACCGCCCGCTGCGAGAATTCCACCTGCGGGTGACAGATAACCACGCTGGTTAGCTACCCTCCCCGTTCGCGCTTCGACCCAGCCGCCGATGCAGAAATGTAGATTTGGCGAATGGATTCTTTGAGGCATCGGATGGTGTTGACGTCGAGAATGTTACCGGATATCGTGGATCACTCTTTTTTTTTAACACGAGTGTGTTTTATTCTTGGAAACGCGAAGATTTCGCTGACGTCGTATCCGTCACGGAAGTGACGCCAGTTCAACGAAGCAAGCGGCCTGTAAAGGGTGCATCCCTGCACACAGGGTCTTCTTGCGAGGAAGCAACCCTTTCGGGTTTTATATTTTAACACGAAAGCGTTTCATGTAGCGATACACCAAGATTTCACAGACGTCATATCCGCCACGGAAATGATGCCAGTACACGTTTACCGAAGCGACCCGCCAGCAGGGCGTCGCTCACCAAGCACACCCACAAGACAGCAGCCGACCCGCAAATCATGCTCAGCTGCAGATGTAGCTGCAGATTTCGCTGCACATTTCACTTTCGTGTTTTACTGATTCCTATGACAGAGGAATCAAACAGTTTTTTTTATTTGTAGATCGTTTCGAACCATGGGCAACGTTGTGGTTCATGGTTATGCCGTGCACGCAGGCTGTATCATATGCAAGGAAGCGCGCGAACGCGAATGGCGACGACATGCTTGTTGCAGAAGCGGTGACTAGTCGAACTAGTCGAACTTACGTGATTTATTCCTGTGCTACACGACAAGTTTAGATTGACAGTTGGACGCTCAATCGCTTACAAGTTTGCCCTGCAACGGGGCATCCGATGAACGATTGATTCGCAGGCCTTCGGAAATCCTTTGAAACGGCCGCGTACACTCGGTAATAATTCGAACTCACGTTAGGGAGAACGCAGTCGCCCGTTCGTTGAGATAACCTAAGTGGTGAACCCGGAGAAAGATAGTGACTGCAATTTGAATTACCTGCGAGGTGGAGTCAGTGGTAGTGTAAAAGGAGTGTTGGAGGTGGGAAAAAGAAGGGATGACTTTTTTTCAGTCCGGAAAGTCACGAGCTGTCGCCGCTGCTCGGGCCCGTGCAGTGAAATATTCGTGACCTGCAGGCCACGAGATCAAATAAGCCTTGAGGGAAGGAGGACATCCGGGCATCCTAGCTGGAATCCTTTTAAGAAGCTTGATTGCCCGGGAGGATATGTGGTCCGTGAGGTGGTAACGGCACGCTTTCTGGGGGTCTGTTACAAACGTGGTGTAGTCGCCAGGGGATGTCATGGCTGCGAGAGCAACGGAGGTTTCTTCAGCGGTGGCCGTGGCGGCACGATCACCAAGGGTGGCAAGTGTTGTAACTTAGTGGGAAGGTAACAGGTGTTACGACAGGGAGGGGGCATAGCGCCTATGAAAGCGTTCAAATACATGCAAAATCACGAGCTGCGCCCGGCGTCGTGCCGTTTTGTCCTGGTCGTGCGGTTGTCGCACAGGCTCTCTGAAGCAATGTAGCTTGCGCTTGCGGCGTCTGTCGCGCGTGACAATTCAAGTCCTTCCGCCCGTTCTTTGCTTATCGCCAGGTTAGGCACAGCTCGGGGGGAGGGGGGTTGGGGAGGCAAAATTCAAGACAAACCCTTGCGGGCACGACCGCGATACTCATTGTAACCTCCATTGATCAACCGTGTTCATCTCTTCGAAAGTCAGCGAAAGCACCAACGAGAAACAGCCACCTGCACTCCCTCGGGGCATTCTTCTTCGATGTGCCCACTAAAGCAGCTCACCGAGGGCTTATCGGGGTTGTACCCACGAGACACACCTGGGAGAAGCGCGCGCCTTGGTGGCGTGAGCGTGGATATGCAGCAGCTGCCCGCCGTCGATGTGCCAAAGAAGAGGTTCCTGCTTGTGCATTTCGCATGGGTCCGCTGCACGTGTGAGCGGCGTTAAAGGCCGCGTAGGAAGCGGCGTTTGCTCCCCATATCGCGTATAAGCCTGCGGCCATCTCGACACCTGGCGTGTCGGTAGTAATGGGCGGCCGATTTGGGCGCTGACCGGTTTTCCAGCGTCCCGCGGCTTTGGCGGAGAGAGGAGCACAGCTTCCCGGCTCTCCGCGCGCCCATCTTGGCGGACACCGCGCCGGGTAAGCTTGCACTGCTAGGCATGCCTCGAGGAGGGAAAGGATGCCGATGTGCGATGGCGGCGGGATCCAGCTCCTATAACCTTGATTGCTTCGGGGCTCCCGGAGGGTAGCTTCAAAGACGAGACCATCGCACTTCGTTTTCGATTTTTTTTTTTCTCATCGACGCGCTGCAGCTGTTCCAGCTGGGATTATATAGGCGCCCCGTTTCGACTCGCGCCGCACTCATCGGGGAGAGATGTGCGGATCGTCGATGATCGTACCGTGCTTCTGACGGCGGTCCGGGCCTGTCTTCTGGAAGCACCCGTGCTTCGTAGCTCTTCGAGAGATCGGTGTTAATGAAGACGGCGGCGTTCTTCGCTCGCGATCGTTGACCGGGGACCTTTTTCGTTGGAATTCTTCGACGTCGTCAACGCTGGTCGTGGTTTTAGAAAAAAGGACTACATCGTGGACGAAATGAACGCTTGATTGTGTTTTATGTTTGGACCAACCGTGAGTTCACGTGGAAAATTTTCTTGAGCCGTTTTGCGGTAGAGAAAAAAGCGTAAGCGTTCTTACCCTGGTGATGCTCCACGACGTGCTAACCGTTACCACGAACTGTGTATCGCTTAAGGACGAGAGTCGTGCGCGTTGAGGTGGATTAGTCGCCGCACTTCGACTACATCTCCGTTGTTTCGGTTGCTGCTACAAAAAAGCGGAACAAGACGTCATCGAGGAGTGCCCCCGTGCGGCGCACCGCACTTTTGTTGTAGGAGCGTTGGGACTTCTGCTTCCAAGATTTGTCCGCGCGTACGGCGAATGAATTTGAAGTTGCGAGATCCTGCTCGAAGGTGTCGACATCTTGAGAGAGCATGATAAGATGAACACTCTATAAACGTCTCCGTGTGGACCGAGTTTTAGCGGAAGTGTTGGGGTTTGACACTTAAATTTGACCGGACACGGCTGGGGCCGGCTTGGAAGCACGCGCATTTCTCTGCGTACAGCCGTCGCAGATCCGAACGTGGCGAGAGCAGCACGCGATGAGGTCAGTAGGATCCTCGTTTCGCCGGCCGCATCCCACCGGCGGCTGTGGCTCACGGGGTCATTAGCTCGCGGCGCGCTGCGAGGCCCTCGGAAAAGGCACGCCGAGCCAGCTAGCTAGCGAGCCGCCCATGAATCGGCCACTTGTTGTCGTCGGCTAGCGGGAAGACTGGGACGCGTCTGCCTTTGGATGACGACGGCGTGCGTCTCCTCTTTCCGGGCCGCCAACGAGGTCTTTGTTGTCGCCTCGCCGATGATGCTTCGAGGAGAAACAGGCGACCTTCTGGGCAGCCACTTCGGAGCGGCGCTCTGACGAACCCCCGTTCTCCAGTGGTGGTGGTGGTGCGTTGATGGGAGCGAGCCGATGTGAACTCTGCTGAGATCAAGACGCGCGGAGATGTTCTGCAGTCTGTTGCTGTCCTCCGTGGGCGCGGGAAGAGACGCCGAACGGATACTGCGCGCGTTTGTGAGTAGCATCGTCTTCTCTCTTATTTTGCCCCGGCTGCACAGCGCCGTCGCTTGTGACTCGGTCTTCCTCCCACAACTGATGATCGCTCTTGAACTTCGCGCGTTGTATACATTGTCCGTGATTCGTGCGTGCCTCTTTCAGGCCCAGTTGTCGGCGCGCCGCTTCGAGTTTGGAGTACTTAAAATGGCAAAGATAGCAATGAGGAAGTCGTTGGCTGCCAAATAGACGCCGCGAATAAAGGAATCTTCCGCGCGGATGCACCTGCAGGTGAAATTCCCACCGCCGTTAGAGATGACATCTGCAAGCGTTGCGCGTTTTATTTTAACTGGCGGGAGGACATCAATGGGGAGCACGTTGTTATGGGCGATAACAATGCATTTCTTGCTGTTTCTAGATCACTCGACTGGTGTGACCGGTTGTTGTCTAGCTTAACTGGCAAGTACCCTACTCGTTCCACATTTAAGTACTATGGAAGTGAGGGGAAAGGGAATTAAGTAATGTTCTTTCGTTGGATGAGCTAACGGTCTGATTTAGCTTCATGAGCTCCGCTTTAGTCCAATAGAAAGTGCAATGCTTAATATACACTTATACATAGGTCGGCAAAACAGAAAGACATCACTCAAACTCAATCACAGTTTTTTTCCCCTCAGGCTGTACTCATTCGAGCTCAGTCTCAAAAAGCTGGCCCGTTCTCAAAATTACTCGTACTCACTCATCACCTACTATACTCACCTGTGCTCAAACTCATACGTCCTCACGAGTGCTCGTACTCAGTAGTACTCAACTCATCTGTACTCACTTGTACTCACCTGTACTCGTACTCAATCTGTACTCACTTTATAAACGCGCTACATCAGAGCATAATAAAAACATCAAGCATTGTTTTAGACATCAGGAGTTGTCCCTTCATGCCTCCTCCACATCGCAATTTTTTTTTATCTCATGATGGGAGGCAAGCCGAGACACGCTCACATACAAGCAGTGCAGACTCCGTCGTGAAGTTGCAGGCGTCGTCAACATGCACTTGCGAGTAGCGGACTCGCGCGTACTGTACTCATGAGTGCTACTCGCGAGTGCATGTACTCATGAGTGCATTACTTGCGAGTCTTCTAGCATGAGTGCATGCACTCATGAGTAATGTGCTCACGACTACTGTACTCACGAGTGCTGTACTCGCAGGCATATGCACTGACGTCTGTACTCATCCGCCATCGTGCTCACTTTTTTCGTCGGGATATGTACTATACACTTCCCATACAAAAATGCCTTATGGGCGTCTATTGAAAAATGTATGGTGAGCTATGGCCGCCTATGGGTCTCTATGGTCACCCATAAAAAGGCATAAATTAGGCTATAGCCAGCTATTGAAGTTTTAATAGATCCTGCACTAAAGACTGTAAACCATACAATTCTCTTTAGATGATTATAGAACATCCTAGTGTGTTTAGTCTATAGAGTCACAGCTATTCAGGTAACTGTAGCCAGCTAAAAAAATATGTATGGCTTTAGTTCTATAGACCAGCCGCGGCAAAGCTCTTTTGGCTGGCTATAGACCATTTTTTAGCTTGAAGTCTACAGACTCAAAACCATTCAGCTGTCTTTTGCCAGTTATTGAAAAGAGTTCGTCCTAAAGCTATAGAGAGAAAGCCATAAAAGCTCATTCGGCTGGCTATAGGCCGTTGTTTCGCTCTAAGTCTACAGACTTCAAACCATTCAGCTGTGTTTTGCCGGCTATTGAAAAGAGTTCGTCCTAAAGCTATAGAGAGAAAGCCATAAAAGCTCATTTGGCTGGCTATGGGCCGTTGTTTAGCTCTAAGTCTACAAACTTGGAACCATACGGATGTCTTCTGCCAGCTATTGGAGAGAATTTGCTTTAAAGCTAACGTGAGGCAGCCATAAAAGCTTCTGCGGCTGGGTACAGTACAATATATAACTGTAAACCTTTGGATGTGTGATAATTGAGCAACATTTTGCCGGCATTAAGAAAGCGTTTGGCGCAGAACTTACAAGCCTGCATCCATAAAGGCTTCTTTAGCTAACTACATAGTAACATAAGGCTCCAAGTTTCCAGCCGCTAATCGAAAAGTGTTAGCCTATAAAGGTATAATTCGAGCAACCTTTAAATCCTATTCTGCTGGTCAATATGACTTATGACGCGAAATTCATATACTCATGATTTACCTAGCTACATCTACAACACAGATGGGATAACGATGATGAGGTTGATCGGCCGGTTATATGAACGTATTTGTTCAATAAGGTTAGGTACTTATTATACCAACAATACGGGAAAAGTACAATTAAAAGAAGCTACTGATTAACGCTCAAATTCAGGTTGCAACTTTGGATACTGCGCGTCCGCAAAGCTTGCAAATGAACGTTGACCGAAAGACGTATAATTTCGTAGAATTATTCCTCTGTGGCCCTTCGCTGCCGCTGGTCAAGTGCAAAAGCGGGCTTCTCTGAAAACGGCCCTCACAGCGTCGAAGCAGATTGGAAATAACTTTCGCGGCCCACGGGGTACGCTCTCTCAGAAATATGGTGGAAGCTGCGAACAACCGCATTCTTTCTCCCCCGGGCCCCACTTTCAGATTAGTCATTGAGGAAGGGGGAGAGCGACCCACGCCGGACCGAAGGAGGCGCGGTGAAGAAATTCTGGGAAGCGATGAAAGGGTAGAGGGGACACCCCTGCTTCCTGTTTTATTTTCTGTTGTTTGCTTGGCATACTGGTTTTGGCGATGGGTACCGAAGGACACGGCCGTGCGGCCCGCGCTGTGTTAGTATTCCTGCGCGCAGCAATGCTAGTGACAGACAATGTTCCCTGAGTATTGAGAACAGATACAACTTTTTTCGGATGAAGAAAACAAAACGTTAAGCGATCTTGTATTTACCAAAAAATAATTACCAGCGAACAAGTTAGAAAAAGATCGAAATATGGGCATGTATCTCCGCACTATTTGCTATCGCGATGGACCTGCTTATACCTGGATGCACTCAGTCAGCCACATTTCGTCTCCTTGCTCATGTGCGGGGGCATGGCACGTGTTGCCTGGTGCTGGGAATTTCGACTCGACGGCAATGTGCTCGTGTAGATGGTGTGACGCCAAGCAAATGTGTCGCTTTTTGGTGTCGTGAATTTCGGTGTTTACGGTGACAGTGTTACGATTAATTCAACATCAACTTCAAGTCATGCGAAAATGGATACCTGCGATACTGTGACAGGAATTTCATCGTACGCAAAACTCTAGGGTGAGTGATCTTACGAACTGAAGAGACTCTATAGTGCGAGAAATGCAGGACTTTTTTTGGTGTTCACGAATACTTTTCTAAACTACCCTGCACCACATGGGCACTGCAACGTAGACGGAAGTGAAGATTTGGCCGCGGTGATGTGACAAAAATAATTTTTTCGCGAACTGAGAAAACCTACAAAGAACTAATAGAGTGTACTTTGAAAAACGTTTTTTTTATCATTGCATTGTGTGCGACCATCTTCATTGTTTTATTGAGAGTGCATTTCCATTTTAGCCACCGAACTTGCAGCTGTGTGCGTTGAGTACTGAGTGTAATGAACGACTTCTGAGTGCTTTCTTTTCTGTGGACTATCCAGCACCTGTAGGTATTTGTGTCTCGGCGGACGTTCGCGGGGAATGTGCCGCGTAGTGTGGCTGTCGAGCGAGTCACTTAAGCGGGAGCCAGAGTGTTGGAATGCGTGTGCTGTGTTTTTCGATCGGCGTATGTGAACAACTGTTTACTGGTGGTGAAATAGCGTAGATAGTAGCCATTTATGTGATGAATGGAATGAATAAACCCCTTGATTTTGCTTTCCTTGAATGCCTGTGTTTAAGCCTTTTGTGAATGAAAACTGGCGAAGTGTTTGCAATCGCAACCTCGCACTCCCCCTATATCGCTGAAGTGTTCACGGAGCATGTATTACAGAATGCACCTAAGTGCCACAGGACAAGTTCTAGAGATCTGCAAGGCTCTATGCCGGCATGGCAGCGTGCTAATAATTTCTCAGCGGCTGCTGCTGTCGCTGTGTTTCAAGTAGTGGTGATTCTCTTCTGGCTGCAGCTCATGCAAAAATATTGTATGGTCGGCTATTGAAAAACCTTCTTATGGTTGTCTTTAGCTATTTGGCCCAATTATCTTTAGAAATTTATATGGCTGTCTTTAGCCATTCCTATCGACATTCCTATGGGTGTCTTTAGATTCTTCTATAGCCATAGCGATATTGAAAGAAGAGCTAAAGACAGCCATAGAACCGGCTATAGAAGAAGCTAAAGACACCCATAGGAATGTCGATACGAATATCTAAAGACAACCACAGAACCGGCTATAGAAGACGCTAAAGACACCCATAGGAATGTCGATACGAATAGCTAAAGACAACCATATAACCGGCTATAGAAGAACCTAAAGACACCCATAGGAATGTCGATAAGAATAGCTAAAGACAGCCGTAGAACCGGTTATAGAAGAAGCTAAAGACACCCATAGGAATGGCGATACGAATCGCTAAAGACAGCCATAGAAAAGTCTAAAGATTATTGGGCCAAATAGCTAAAGACGACCATAAAAAGGATTTTCTATAGCCGACCATACAATATTTTTGTATGGGTTATTACGTTTACCCTTGTTTAAAAACTACGTTGTGCGGTTGTTTGTGGGCTTGCGAATGGAAGAGCGCATGAATGCACGCACAAGGGCTTAAGCGCGCAAATAAGAATTTGTCCAAAGTCGTTGCGTTCGTTTGTAAAGCACTGCAAGCCACAGCATGATCACGCGTGCTTTTAGAGAGTTTTACGTTGTTACCCGATGTGCCGCTCAACCGGGGCTGTGCCCTTCTGAGCGTGACAGTTCGGCGTAAGCGTCCGTCAAGAGTTCTTCTCTCTTTCCTCTTTTTGCTTCTTTTTGTTGATGTCTGAAAGATGTTTCGGCTCTCCGTACGGTCCTCACATCCCGTGCCACTACCAGCTGGTTGTGTTCGTTGCAGAAGAGGGGTGCCGTGAACAGGCGGTGCCAGAAAAAGAGCAAATAAAAATGAAATGTTGTTACATCGGAAGGTAATCTGAGAACCCACAGAAGCGTCACGTTCCGCCTATACCAAGAACACTCGAAAAAACATCCCACAAAGCGCGACAAAAGGGAACGTGAGGAGAGCGCTCGGTAACGCGCGTTCGCCCTTCACTAAGCAAGAACACGAAAGGCGACGATGTGCAGTAATGAGAGAAGGAGACGAATTTGGCGGCGAAAGCCGTTAACGGCCGCTTATAAATGACGCCCTGTAAGGAGATACATTCGATGCCTTCAAGGGGCCTCCTTCGCCCTCGCGAGAGGGTACTGCACTCGTTTGCGTCAGAGCTGACGAAGTATACTAGCCGTTTACTTTATTGCTTCTATCCGCGCGTGCGTGTATGTGTCGCAGTGGGCGGGTAACTGTAGGGAACCCGTTTAACGAGTCGTTCGCGGAACCTTGCCCGCAGCAGCCCGCGTGCATGCCTGCGTAATGCGTTATACCAACGGGCCACCCACGCTGAACTGCGTGGCCATTAATTGGCCAGCGTGCGCGATACGGCATCTGGCTTGCATCCCGTGTGCGCTGTCCCGCGCACGGTTCCCGTACTGTACGCGGCGCTGGTCCTCTGGATGGCGCAAGCGTTCTCTGGGCGCCTATTGCTGTAATGAGTGATTAGTGGAGGACTGCGCTTGCAATGCTTCTTGGGGAGGGGGGGGGGGGGGGGGACACCAATTAGCGAGGAGGCTATCTCAGTGTACGGGGATAGCCTCGGGGATAGCCTGAGCGAGGCTATCCCTGCCGCGTTCCATTCGTGAACTGGGTGACGCACGAAGCCACCGAAGCTACAGTGAGGAGCAAGACATGGCTTCGCGCGGAGTGATATCTGACCCCCGTGATAAGTTACATGAGGGCATTCTCGAGATTTTTTTTTTTTTTTAAGCACGTTAGGTGCGTAACACATGAGTGTGGTGTACGTGGTGCGCATTTGCATTGTGTGGGAGTTGCTTCCTGCGCCGTCTGCGTGCAGACCGACCCTGGCTGTTTCATAGTTGTATCGAACGTGCACGATCTCTTCGCTGGGAATCGTCTTGAACCCAAAAATCACTTCGTTATGTTTCCCGGGGGGTTTCTGTCGGACACAGACAGGCAATTATCATTCCACCCTCGACAGAGTGTTTCCTTTTTCTCAACTGTATACGTGCCCGGAGCTACGATGACACAGATGTTGTTGAAGTCTCTTTTGTAGGAGGATTGTTTTGATTTCGCGTCTGGCGCCATTTCCCGGATGCTTCTCGACCCTTTTGTGTTGGACTGACTCATTGAACGCGAAGCTGTAGATACGCAACAACATACGGGCCACCGGATGTGTGAAAATGCTTTGTGCGTGGTCATGCCGCTCATATTCCTTGTCACACGACACCAACGCGACTGTTGACACGATGGAGTTCTTTTGTATGTAAAAGCTGTAGAAACGAGAATGGCCTCCTGTTAACAAGTGGAAATATTCAAGAGAGAGAGAGAGAGAGAGAGAGGGGGGGGGGGGGGGGGGCTCTCGCGCTGACTCAAGACATTTCATCTGTGAACGAGACAACTCTCAGAAGTCCGGGAAAAGTCTGTTTGTTGCTAACAGGCTAGCATAACTAAGTGTTGGTTTAATGTCACTGTAGTAGAGGCCTGTAACGGAGCGATACATGCGACAAACAATTCCCAGGCACTTCTGTTCTATTCCCTAAGGGCCACATAACAGAAAATGAGAAGTCAAATCAAGTCAGTTTCTCTCGAGCAAATATCACGGCTATAGACATGATGTTCAAGAAGCAAAAATAAACAAATAAAAAAAAGATCACACTAAAATTTACGATTCCTTGTGACGCTAAATATAAGTTCCTGCTAGCTTTGAATCAGGTCGCGCTACACGTAATAAGGGCAACCACTTGCTTGCAGATTGTACGGCCCTGTAGGACACGGGTGTCGAAAGCGCCCGTATATATAAGTCCCGCTGGGGGTAAACCCGAAAGTGAATCTCCGCGCAGGCAGGCGGTACGAAAGTGTACGTCGCTTGTGGGCGCATGCACGCCGCACACCGCCACATTAATTTCGCCAGAGGGCGGCAGGTGTACGAGCAGAGGCGCGTACGCATTACGATGCGGTCCGATACGGTCGAAGACACGGCGCGCCCGGTATATGTGTGGTCCGCCTGCGGCGAGCATCGCTTCGGGCGACGCCAGCTGGAGTTACGATTTGCCCAGGGATTCAGGAATGCGCCGCTGTCCCTGATACGGGTAAAGTGCCAGCGACCTTGGCCACATGACCTGGCGCGAGTTCTGCCTGTTGGCCCAAGAAGGACGCGCCGACATCAGCGCTCGCGCCTCTCTCGTTAATTTTGAAAGCCGTTTGTTTTGTGTACATGACCTTTCCTCAGTCGGCGATGCAAATTAGTAGGCGTCAGTGCCACCTGAAGCCATCTTTAAAGTAACGTAGCCTTTTGTCATAACTTAAGCTACTCCAAGAATGTTGACGAGGGAAAAATTAGCGGCCACGTGCGTTTGTGATCAAACTGCCGCAGTGGGCGGGTTCGCTTTTCCCTTATTACTTTCCGACACATACCGTATTTGCGCGATTCTAACGGGCACCTTTTTTAATGAAAATAGGCGTTCGAAAATACTTGCGCCTTGCCGTCGGAATGAAAACTTGGAAACCTCAATACCGACACGGACAACTCGAAACCGAAACGAAGGGGCTCAATGAATGATGGAGGCTTCGTTTCAACGCAAAGCAATCGTCTTGGCGGGAACGGAAGGGGATCAGGCAGTGTCCCGTGCATAAGGCGTCCCGGAGTCGTGTGCGGTCGTGATTGGCGAGAACCAAGGGACCTCATTTTTAAGCGCAAAGCTTCACGAAAGGGCTTTAACTTCTCACAGCGTGTGCCGATTTATGTTCAATAGAAGGTTTTGTGTAATTTTTAGTAATCTATTAAGGGCCTTATTTCGCGTGCAGGGTAGAATAGGCGCCAATATATTTTTGTAGTTTATGGGTGTTGAATTTTACTGCACGTGACAATCGGGGGCGCGTAATCATCGTGAAAATATGGTATCAACTTTTGTAAATTGTTTCCTGGTATCTTCATTGTCACTAATGACTGCCGCTTTGTTCCTTTTTCTGAACAAACGAGCCACTTCAGTGGGATGGCTGGTCTCCTATAAAGTCATCAACATGCCAAAATGTTTGTGGCTTTGATCTGATCGCGCTTTTTACGGAGCTGTTCTGGCTTAAACCATATAACGCTGCACTGAAGCCCAGACAAGCACGGCATAACGTTTATCCGGCACAGTTGCAAGCTTTCGGCGCATTTCATCGGGGCATTGTTGTTAAGAATCCCCCAATATTAGCAGCTTTTCTTATCTGGCGGCGTTTTCCGGAGGAGACCTGAAAATCGTACCTGCCGATTCCCTTGGGCGCTTCCTGCCGTACAGTTTTGTACTAATATGTACTAAAGCGGGCGCTATAATGTCTGGGTGCGCTGTGCTCCAGCGAGCTGTGACGTCGTGGATAAGAAGCCACGTTCCAAGCCAAGTCAAGTAAGAGTGGAACTCTGTCGGCTGTCATGTCGGACCCCATGACGGCACGGTACGATAATTTTCGCACTAGTACATGTATGTATCCAACGTAAGGCTTCCAGCCTTCTGGTTAAGCACGCGTTATTACTTTGTAAATCATGCTCTAACGGCGTTTTTCTTCCCTTCTTGGATGAACTTTTGTTTTCGACGCGTGCCCGTTTGCAAGCGCTGCCTTGTCTGTCCCTCGCCTGACCGTTCGTTGCACGTGTCGTCTGCTTCGCGGTTGTCGTCTGCTCCGGTGTCGTCTGCTTCTCCGCCTTTCTGCTTCTGGATCCGGTGGCCGAGCAGCAGTCGACGGGTCATTTGTTTCCCCTGCTTTCGCGGTTAAGCCCTTCGTTCCCTCGTTCATTGCCTCCGTGGCGGACGACGTGCTCTGCAAGTGGCTGTGCACGTTATTTGTCTTCTACGTCCGGCATTCCGGACTAGACGAGCGTGGCTGGCGCTCTGTACGTGGGATGTGCTGCTGCTCGCCGCGTCTGTTTCTTCTCATCCCACGACCAGCTTGTCGGCGGGACTGCTGGTCCCCAAATTGCGTGTCTGCTGGACGATGCCTTGTCGCTATTTCTCTTCGTGACGCTGCATGGGACCCTCTGCCCGTGCGGACTTTTAACGAATTCCGTGCACTGCGGCAGCCCAGCACAACAATCTTGTTTGACCGAATGCAATTGCAGGCCGGAGATTTGACCGATAGTTGCTTCGCGAATATTCGCATTACTTGTACGTAATTTACATATCCTTGCCGTCGTGGCTGTGTGGTTGGGGGGCCCTGGTTTCATGCAGAAAGTCGTACATCCCTTCCCGGCCATTGTGACTATTTCTCGGAAGTCCCGAAAAAAAAAAAAACGATCATTCGCGTACACGACTTCGTATTTGCCGGGGACTGAGATTAATGAATCTAGAGCCTTCTACGAAGGTGCACTTCATGTACGCTCAAGCGCAACTTCGGCCGTGTTGGACACCCCTAACCTCCTTTCGTTTTTGTTCTGGTAGTTATGTATGCCTTAATCTATGTTGATTACTAGAATCTAGAATGCATAATTACCAACTAGGCCAGCTCACCGAACCCTTGTAGCTCCAGCATTAATAGTATTGCTTCCCTTTAGGCGATAAAGAAAACCCCCAAAATCATGCATTTTTGTTTCTCGCATGCCGCGTATGGCGAGTCAGCGTTGCGCGCACTACCCCTGCACTATCTCTGGCAAACAATACGTCTGCGTGAGATGCAGCAAGCGCACGAAAAACCCGATTTCGATTATCCGCGACGCAACAATAACGCCGTGGCTCGCGTTTTAATTACGCAGTCAGGTCAACAGCTTCGCAACAGAGGGCGGCATTCGCCATTGTTCGACCTCCATCATGACTAAAATATTTCAATTAGCCCGTCTGCGTTCATATTCTCTATATGTAGTGTTCGGTTTGTGCACGTTATATAGTTCGCGCTGCAGGCAACTCTGGCGTCACTGATTCGGATGCGGGCCCTCGCCTCCTCGCAGCTACGTAGTCGGCTGTCCGAGCACCACAGATTGCTCCTTGAGTGCTGGCCACAGGCTGCAAGTTCCCTCTTTGCTGCGCTCCTGTCCCGGACTTCTAAATTGACCACCAGTGGGCGCGTCCGAGCGGAGAGTTGCGCTTGCTACGCGGTCTGGCTGGGGACTTGTTTCACGGGTCTGTCTATTGATCGGGAAATATCCTGCCGAGCGGTTTCCTTGCGCGCTAGTGAAGCCCTGCTTTCTTTATTTCGGCTCGGTGAAACGCTTGCCTCCTCCTCCTACCATAGCTTGTGTGCGTATGGCGTAATTGAGTGACACCTCTCGCGGCTTACCCTCTCACCCAATGTCTGTCACAATTTTTCGCGCCGAAACCGGCAGTAATTTGGCTGTCAGTTGTGGTACGTGTTTTTTTTTTTAATTGGCTAAAAAGCTGTCCTTATTCTACACTGATTCGAATGTGTGCAACCCGCAGAGAACACTAAACATTTTTCATTTAATTTATAGAATACTCGTGTGAATACCCGGGCATAAGGCTGAACACAGAATGGCGTACACGCCTTGTACATGCTGCTCGACCGTTTTAGTTTAAATATAGCACGTACATATAATACGATTCCGTGTTTCTGAAGTGTTGCACATATATTGTGCATTATTTGACTAAATGTATGCGTTAACTGGCAATATTTTTTTCTTTTTTATTTCTTCTTTTTTTGCTGGCCTCTTCTACTCTCGGCAGTGCAAGAAGTTTTTCACCGTTCGAACGTAATCACTTGGGATTCGGTGCCGCCGTATTGGAAGAATAACAAACAAATAAATAAATGAAAACCCAAAGACTGTGGAAGCACTGCAGTGGTGCTTCTGGCTTTCGTACCCGGCTGCGAGTTTATATTTCCAAACCCTTACTATTTGCCCATTGGACCTTGACTGAAAATGTGAATTACATGGGAAGCGTCACCATTGCCCTTATATTCATCGCCGTCACTACAGTCCTCTGTTGCAGCACGAGTTATGTCTGCCCGCGCTGGCAACGGTCTGAAGGAACACGTGTTTTGGTGCGCTAATCGCCCTTGGAAATGCGTGTACGGGAGAGGAGGGCCGTACCGTCATCTTTAAAAAAATTCTTTCGAACACAGCAGTTGCAACCGGAGGACTAGCCAAATAAAAGGTGATATTTTAGGGTTGCTGCAGGAAACCACCAAAGTCTGCAAACTTAAAGAGACCCTGCAACGCTTTCCATAAACGCTTTCCCTCTTTCCTTCGCGTCTGGAAGCACTGCGAAAGCTACAGTTATCGCCAGCGTGGAGCGGCACTGCGTGATTCGCTCGTCGCACCAGATACGCCTTCCGATTCTGCTTTGTTTTTGTGGCTTTATTTTTAAAGTTGCTGTCGAAAAGCGTTCATTGCTGCAACTGAAGGAAAACCGGCCAACAGCCGCTACATGGCCTTAGTGACGTAATTCAGGCCGTCGAAAAACATCAAGACCTGGAAAGAGAGAAAAATATTTTGAGCTAGTTTTCCAAGTTATCTAATGAGCATAGAGCAGTAATTTTTGGCTGAGGTACTTTGCGACCCCCTAATCTAAGTACTGGGTGTGTTGGGTGACTACGTTTTGCAAGCATTTAAGATTAAAAAAAAAAGTTTAAAGAAAGTGTTGCATGGTCCTTTTAACGCACTGGGAAGAGGAGTCCAGAACCGATGCAGCTAGCACTCGAAGCTACAGGAACATCTTGTAACGAAACAGCGAAACAGAGGACAGAGTAAAGAAAAGACGCACACAAGCGCTTGTGTACGTCTTTTCTTTACTCTGTCCTATGTTTCGCGCTATTTCGTTCGAAGAAGTACCAACTTGCCAAACTACAAAGTCTGCTACAGAGTCAATTTTCCTGAGTTGTTTGTGCTGAATAAATCTGTAACCCTCCACTGTACGGCGCGTCCAGGTGTTGTTCCTGCGCTTAACAACAACAACAACAACAACCAAAAAGAATCCCAAGTTCTGCTACAAGTTAGGTGTTTTCCCCCATCACTCTCTGGCGCAGCAACGCCGTCGATGCTGGACGAAACGACGCGGTTGCATTTGTTTTCGTCACGCAGAAACACACCTCTAAAAAGCAGCCGATAAATCATTCCGCATTCCGGGAAACAACCACTGTCCCCCACGTGTGATTTGTTTTCCCTGCACTGAAAGGAGAGAAATGGAATGTTATTTCGGTCCAATCCCCCGCGCACACCGGCTTCCCGTATTTCCCCGTTGCTGCCACAGCTCTACTCTTCTTGGCACACTCCGCGTTTGTCTAGATTTGGGAACCTGCCCGTCACTGCAAAACGCGCGCGAAATAGATACTCGCTCGAACAGCCCTGGTACACCGTCGGCGGTATGAAAATGGATTTCCCGCAGGGAGTCAAAAATTGTACGCGGGAGGCGCGAAACATCAAAAGACGCCGGCCGAAGTGAAAGTGATTTCCGTCGCCCTCTTTTTTCGTCATCTTGCTCGTACACTGCACTTCTTCTGTTCAGGCAAAAACGTCTTCACACTGTCGCCGTGTTTCCGCGCGTGTCCTGCCATTGATCGCCCAACGCGTCCCTCAATCTTCTTCTAACAGCAGACGACATCGGCGTTCGAGTTTGCTTTTGCCGAGTGCGCGCATTGCTCTGGTATAGTCGCCGTTTGTTTGCGTTTTTTCCGCTCTTCACAAGTGGTCGTCTGTGTAGCAAGGACGGCGACGTCGACGTCGACGTCGACGTCGACGTCGCCGCCGCCTTTTCTTCTAGAGTCTCGAGTCTTGGGCCCCCGGGATACGTGGTATCGTATTCCGGGCCTTCGCCGTGAGAGCAATGATGATTGATGAGTCGATAAATATCCGCCGAGCGCGGCTCCCGGCGTCGCGCCGCCATCCTCCCACGATGTCTGGATCGCTTCTCGAAATGAATGTCGCGCGCTGCCTTCGAAAGACGCCGTGCTACGGCGCCTCGTCGCGGCTTCTTGCATGGCTGAGGGTGCATCGCCTTCGGTGCACATTGTGAAGAGAACGGAAAGGAGGGCGGGACGGGAGGGCAATTGGGTCAGCGTTCCGACCGATCGTGGGAGCCGCCGAAGTTATACACCGCCAGCTTGTAATTGAGAACTCTGTGTACGCGTTCCGTCTTTTTCCTCGCTACGTTGTGCGTATACTTGGGAGAGCGCGTGCGCGGGTATAAATTTGAGCGGGCGCACACTGACGCTGGAGTTCGGCGAGGTCCTTGTAGATGCGCGCGTAGTTCTATGTAAACGCGTGCGGGCCTGTGTCGCTATCGTAAAGGGCCGTGTGCAGATTTTGGCTGAACTGCTGGGGCTCGTAAACACTACTTGACCCTGCAAGTTTGTCACATACATTGTGTACTGTGAAACCGGTTCTTCTTGTGCGAGTCTGGTTGGGCTGAATGAATATCGGCATCAGAGAGAGAGAGAGAGAGAGAGAGAGAGAGAGAGAGAGATAACTTTGTTGTTGAGAAAACGAAAGCCAGTTGCCTTGCCCGCTGGGGAAAGTAATAAAGAAGCAGTGTGAGTGTTTTTCGAATGACGATAAGCACAGTTAAATTGTTCGAAATGGTTACCTTTTTCGTTATTGTAACTTTGCCATTAACGAGGTAAAGTGAATAGGAATAGCGCTTTAATTTAAGGCGGTTTGCGTCCAGGTGCTATTCCATCTGTAGTGAAGGTAGATACGGGACCTTTCGCCGCGCTTATTCTTTCACCAAGTTCTCGTGTTGGTTGAAAAGAAAGGAAATGGGCAACGCTAAGGGTCTTTTGTTGCAACTTTCGAAAAAGAGAAACAAGAAAACGGGGACACGTACCGCTGTGGAACTCGTTGATCGATGAGGACAGCTGCAGTTGTTCCAAACGAGCCTTGCTCCGTTTTTACGGTGCTTGTTTCAACGCAAGTTTAGTTCGTTTTCTTCTCTTTTTTTCCACGACAGGCTGTGAAAGCGTGAGGGGGAGGCCTTTGTTGAAGCGTTAAATGACTAGCTGACAAGCTGTCAGCTCTGCCGCTGTGTTGCACAAAAGTAGAATCAGTCTTATTGCTGATGTTTTCTGCACGCGCTTATCGTGGTGCCTTTAAACTATGCATACAGCTTAAAACTTGATCGTGACAGTCGTAATCGCCCACGAACATCCCTGATTTCGTGCGGGGAGCTAACTTGTGCAGTGTGGAGAATAATGCCATGGTGAGAGGTGTGCGCAAACTATGCAGAGGCATAACAATGAGGCTCGCAGCTGCGGCAAGTTTTAATATCAAGGAAAATCTGTATTAGATAGAAGACCGTGGAGTTATGGCATTAACTTGCGTAAAAGAACCACGGTGGAAACTTATGCAACGATACAGCAAATTAGGTGGCCAAGTACGCAGCTAAGTAATGTCATTGGAACATTGGAACAAAACATTGGGATATTGAAAATTGAAATATTGGAGTATAACACAATGTCCTTCAATTTACAGTCTACTTTCTGTTGCCGCTTATTACCGTACACGGTCTATACCCATTCAACTTTCGAGGGCTTATACATTGCTGTCAACAGCAAATGTAAGTGCAATGCCCCAGCAGACCACTACAGGGCTGCATCTTAACAAAAACCCCGCCTGCCCTCCCGCCTTCTCGCGCGCACACGCAAACAACTTTTATGGTCTGCATAGGGAATCTCTCGGCAAAGAAACTGGAATTAATAAAAAAAGACAAACACGTTTAAAAATTTCAAGGAAGTGACGTCCTTAACTAACCACAACATTCAACCATTTGAATTTCTGTGACCGGTTTTACACTACGAATCCGCAGCAAAACGCACGTTTAAAACCACTTTACATCAACAAAAAATGAGGGTCAAACTTGCAACACCAGAGGCAGTATTTTGCTTTTAAAAACTGAACGATCGAGATTTTTAAGCAACTTTTCTTGTTCTTTTTTTAGCCGTTTTACTTCGGCGCGCAGGAGGGCTTCTCTTTGTACTCGCAGCGTTTAATAAACATTTCAACAACGCTCAATTTTTCAATTGGCTGAGTAATCGACGGAACATTTCTCAAAGTTACTCGCAGGCGGCTTGCAGATCTGTCACTTTCTTGAGTTAGGTGGCGACATAAAGATACGTCAAAGTTAACGGACATATTTTGTTGTCATCAAATTGAATTTTTGATTCGTCTACGATTATGTGCATCGCTACTTAGAATCTATTCGCGAGCCCGGGAACACTTCTGTTACTGTTTTCCGTCTCTGAAACGACCTTCTCCCCACTAAGCCTACCTGGGCAGGGAGCTGAAACAAACGTCCCCCTGTCGGTAAGGAAGGAAATCCCTGTTGAATAAAAGCGGCTACCTTGCCGGCCTGGAGCCACTGAGCACACACGGCAGGGAAGGCTACTAATCGGATTACGTGACGTTAAGCCCCTGCAATGACCTCTCATTTCCCCGTTAAGAGTAAGCTGCCCAAACAGGTATAAATACGCCGCCTGGAATTCGGGAAAACCTGCGACGAACCCGTCTTCCGCCAGCGTTTTCTTTACTCTTTTTTTCCTCTTCTCAGTGTACGTTTCGCACGGAAGTGCCTGGCGTAATAATACCGTGATGGATTTGCGCTTCTAAGTAACGCTTGTGAGAGGAAGGGAGGACTTGGGATTAATTGAGACTACCGTTGGCTGGGTCTTGTTTCGCTGGGACGTCGGATCGCGTTTTTCAGTTCCTACTTGTGTCTAAATTGTGTAGTTGAGCTCTTATAATATTTTTTCTCACTATTGTCAGAAACCGATTGTGCTTTGTTATAAAGTTTAGACGATAAGAACGAACGGTGCGCCTTCTGCGGCCGCCTCAAAAAGTAGACTTCACAAGCATTGCGAATGTGGTTTGGTGCTATCAGTGTTCCGAGTTTTATTCTCGACCTAATTCGCGTCAGACGATTTAACTACTGCGACGGATACTGTTCACATTGAAAGCATGTAATTAGCAAAATGAGGAGAGCAAATCGATGATGGGAATGCGATATTGAATTGGCATTAGGGATATTGAAGTGGAACTGGATTGGACTGGCGTGGTTAGATTGGGATTAGATTGGCTTTAATGAAATTGGATTTGGTTGGATAGGTTTATTCGAGAGGGAAAGGGCAAGCGAGACTTAGAAATAACCACGAAAGTGAGGAGCGCTGACATCTTAGCAAAGAAAGTAAGCACAGCGCGCGAACGACGGGATTGGCAGAGCACTGCGGTCATATTCCAGACATAGCAGGAGCGCGCATGTACCGTGAGCAACAACAGCGACAAAATAAAAAAATCGTCCTCATAAAAATAAAGGAAAGTCCTGTTTATACTTCAAATCACCGCGATCGTTTCACGAAACCCTGTACAGTCGCTGACGTGATGTGCGTTAATTTTTTTTTGCCTTTAGTAAGCGTCGCAACCAATGGGGCGAGCAGAATGTCCAAAGGACAGCGGTCACTTTAAATAACGTTTGTCGCGAGGCAAGCCGTCCTCAAGCCTTCCGTATGAAAGGAATATTTGGAGCCTAAACGAAGTGAAACTCAATGCGACACAAGTTCCGATAACCAAGTTCCAATGAAGTGGCATGTAATGTACTGAGGGGGTACATAGAAGGGGCACCAATCACCAATTTTTCACGCTAAAAAGCATCTGTAGCTTGAGAAGATATGTGTGCATATAACTTTGCTACCATACACCCGTCCCTAACGGCGTACGCTACAAAGCGTGGACTTAATTGAAACTAATGAAGTGTAAGCGCGGTGCCTGGGACTCGTATTTTATGTCGCCACTGGGAAAGGAATAACCTTCGCTCGTGACATCACTCAATTTATCCTTGCTGACGGCGAAATGTTCCGGTCTTGTGAACATATTCATTAGCTGCTGTTGTACGCTGCCTGATTTTTTTGCAGTCTGGAGTGCTCCCGAGGGTTTCTTTTTTTTCCCTAATTCTCCCGTGCGGATAATTTATATTTATGTTTCGCTTGTGTCGGATAAGGCTATCTCTCTCCATTAGCTGAACACGAGAACACGGTGTACGATCATAAAGCTTCCTGCTGCAGGACATATCCTTAGAAAAAAAAAAAAAGAATGCGTGAACGCGCTTGTAAAGCTTCGTTTACGTGCGCCGCTCATTTGACTTGAGTGCAGAGCAGGCATACATCTCGCATTTAGTTCAGCATAAGCTTTGGAAATGATTGGATGCATTTCCATAGCCTCTCGCGGTCCTCAATGTGTAAAGAAAGGGACGAAGTCACGGAGGAAAAACATTTTTTTTTTTTTTTTTTTTAGAAATCTGCTTGTGCGCGGAAACACACACAAGCAGATTTGCCAATCCTCGTGCCGCGAAGAACGCTGCAATGGAGTCGATTGCTCGCCGCAGTCTCGACCGTAGCACACGCCTGTTACGGCCAGAGCTCCATATGGAGATATCGTCCGTGTACAGGGAGGAAGCATTTTTCCAGGCCTATAATGGAGATGTTGAGCAGCGTGGGGCTTATCACCCCGCCCTGAGGAACACCTCGGGTCACTTTGTATAGTGATGAGTCACCGAGCTTAGCCGCCTGGCTTGCTGCGCCAGATGAACGGGGTGACAATGATGATTATAATCATGAAGATGATCAATCCCCGCAGGCACATCATCAAATAATACTCCAGTGGCTCCCTGCCCATTGCGAAATAACTGGAAATGTGAAGGCAGACGCTGCAGTCCGTTTAAAAACTGTCAAATAAATAAAGGACTAGGTTCTGTACAGTGCGAGATACCTATAAGTAACACAAGCCCTATATGCGCAGTGTGGAATGGTCGCCGGTTGAGTACAATTGTGAGTCCCAAAGACTTAGTTGTTGGGGCTAGCATCATTTTTGTTGTTATAAATATTATTTATAAAGGACCAGAGAGGGGACCAGTGGATATCAAAATGCGAGACTGTGACCGCCATCCTGAAAGCAGTCGCAAAGGAAGAATATAAATAGGTCGCGAGGCACACGCCGAGGCTGGGGCCTCAGTGAGTTGGGGATTGGGTCGCGTGTCGGAGCCATGGCGGCCTTGTAGCACCCGTAATCTCTCGCGCCTGTTGACGTGCGCCGGCTCGCGCACGCAATCAGTGGACGTCGCACGGGAGGGACGGCTGGCGAGCTGCTCACTTTCCCCTCGCCGCCGCCGTCCCTTTAAAGAAGGAGCAGCCCCTTTAAAAGGGCTCGGAACCCCGCAGGGGGAAGAAAGAGACCCCGAGGAAAGCAAGCGCGCGCGTCGACATCTGCCGCAAGTGCGGCCAACGCTCTCCGGCTCGGATGGCAGGGAACACAGCTGTCGGCCGAATAAGTATTGGATCGGCCGCGGTGCTTGAGCGACAGCCCAGATGGATATCTCGGCTGCGGGGGCAACAACAAGAAAGCGGCAGGGCTGCTTCTTCAGTGCACCGTCGACAACGGGGTCCTGGTGCCGTAAGGTGGCAAGACCCCGTCTGCCCTGCAGGTCGGCGTGTGGTGGTCAAAAGAGGAGGTACTTCGAACGGAGCACCAGAAGACGAGGGAGGGGAGCTTCTGAACTTATTCTTCCCGCAGTTTCCGGTCTTTTTGCCGCGTGTTTGGTTTTCCGTTTGGGCCACGTGCGCACGCGCGTGGTCGTGTCGCGTCCCTTCCGCAGCGTGGCTCCGATTATTGAACAGTTCTTTCCTCCTGCCGCGTACGGTACGTCGCGCTCTTCTTGGCGTGGAGGGTGCCTTGAGGAGGAGGCCGTTCTTGCCTGCCTTCGGCGTGGTGCAGCTGCGGTCGCAGGTGTTGCCCGAGGGCCCGCTGAATGAACAAGATGGCATGGCACGCCGCCAGTCGCGGGGCCTAATCGGACGCTTTACCGTGCGCCTGTTTTGGAGGCCGACCTGTGGGCTGCCACTGACTGCCCTTTCAGGGGCGAAGCACCTAGGCTTGTGCGAGGAGCATTGGATTGAATTGAATTGGATTTGATTGGATTTAAATGGATTGGATTCAATTGTATTGGATTGGATCGGAAATCGTTTTAGCAGCAGTAAGCACTCTCACGGGTGATTTACGGTAAGAACGATCTCCAGTGCTTCGCCCACTCGTCATGATTAATTTCGTGGAGATTCGTGAATTGTTTTCTCTCCTGGTTCGCCTATTTCACACCCACTCGCGTGTGCTTCGGCGGCACAGCCCCGACATTAGAGAGTTACATAGCAAAGCGGAGAATTGGGTGGATGATACTGAGCATGCGCGCAACTTGTTTCAGACCCAACTTGTTTGTTGAACTGGGACGCTGTAATGTGCGGTGAGCAGCAACTCTACCCTAGACGTTACGGCCACGGAAGCTTAGAAAACCTCAGTTTGCAAGGACGTTTGTCTTCCAGAATGCGCCATCATTTCCCCCCCGTTCACCCAAACTTACAAGCTCTTAAGAGTGTCCAGGGAGTTTGTTTACTGTAATGGCTGATAAGTTTCTATTGAGTGACGCTAGGGCACGAAGACAGGGAACGATGTCCGGAAAGGGCCATTTGATGTTGCGCGCCCAGCTTCGCTTACAACGTTGTCTTGCCTCCAAGGTTCTTTATTCGATTTCCTTTTATGGCCGGGCGCCAGCGCGCAGCAAAATTGAAATGAGGGCGTGCGGCCGGTTTCAAACACTTATCGGGTTGTCGTTTATAGAGTCGAACGGGCCTGATACGGGGTTGTAATGTATACATTAGGGGCATCGTATAGCGAGCAAAATGCGTCGCCCTTGTCGCCCCTTGGATCTTCTGAGATAGGTTGTTAAGAGCGCTCCTATAACCGGTGTTTATGCGATGCATGGTCACAGGCATTCAGCCCTGTTATCCCGTTCTTTGCGATCGAATGAACGGCCGTTGTACATGGCCTCGGCCGCTGTGGCTATCACCAAACGTCGAAGCGCACGAGTTTACCGGTCACCCATACTTTGCGCAGCGCGTATTTGTGTTCGGCGAACTTAAACGGAGGCAGGTCAAGGATCCCTCCTAAAACCTGGATGACGCGAGTACAGCACCGACCAGTGAGCGACCACGTGCACCGCTTCAATGCTTGCAGAGCCGAGGAATTAGTTTTTTCCGCCAGCGCTTTTAACTTTATTATACGTTATGTTTTGTTGTGCGACGCTGCTGCAAACGCAAATTTTTGAGCTGATTTTTTCCCCGCAAAATGACACCACAAGATGCTGAAGTAGTTTGCAGTATGGCTGTAGGAAGCACATTAAGCACGTGTTCTGCAACGGCCCCTTTCAAATAGATTCTTGTTGATTGATGAGTGCAGGGTTTAACGCGCCCATGCAACGCAGGCGATGAGGCGCGCCGTAATGGAGGGCTCCGGATTAATTTTGACCACCTGGGCATCTTTAACGTGCGCCGAAATCTCGTACACGCGGGTGTTTTGTCTTTTCGCCTCCACCAGAAAAGCGGCCGCCGTGGCCGGGAATCGAACCTGCGTCCTTGTGCTCAGCAGCACAACGCCTTCCACTGAGCCACCGCGGCGGGTTTCAAATAGATTTTCTGACTGCGCTTGCAGATCGGTCTGTGGGCTTCTAGAAAGAGCGCTACCGTACGAGCTCTGAAGGAGGTGTGTCTTTTCTGCCTTTTATCGCCGTTTGAAAAATGCTCTTTTATTACTATTATTGAAATTATTAATTAAATTACTGATGCGAGAGTATTATATTGCGGAAAAGGTGAAAGAGGGGTCAACATACCACATCTTTGTTCTCTGGCGACGCAGCTGAGTCCAGAATGCGGCACTAATACAGGTGCGCCATGGGCGCCGTCTACAATGACCATTACGCGAAAATGCCAACGTCCAGCGACGGAATTGTCCTCTGCAGGACAGAAAAGTGGCTCCTTGAGAAGCGTTCCAAAACGCGAGACGTTAAAAGCCCAAGTTAAGGTGTGAGCTGCCGTGCATGCGCAGGGCCACGTGGAAAGCGGAGGGTACCTATTAGCTCTGGCTTTTCGGCGGCATACCAAGCCCGGGGTCCGCTGACCTAACCCAGCGGCGCAACAGCCATAATTACCCACAGCGCGAAAATGGAAGGAGCGCTTAGTGGCGTTCAATTGGACACTAATGTTTTTGCATTGACAACTGAGGCCTAGTCTAAAATGACAACAGGAATACCTCAGAAACCTAACAAGAATTCCTGTCGTACGACAGAAAACTTTGTTGTCACGACAGAAGCCCTGTTGTTACGACAAAGCCATCTTTTATTACGACGCACATTTATGTCATAACGACAAAGTCAATTTTCTCAACGACAAACATTCCCGTAGTCAGAACAGAACTGCCTGTCGTTACGACAGCCATCATGCTGTCGTGACATAGCCTGCTGCCGGAATCACGACACAAAAGTACGACGAGACGACAGTAGGACACGCAAAAATACGACAAACTGTCGGAATTTTTCTTGTCATTTTCGACTAGGGAACAAGTGCAGAGTGTCATTGGAGGTCTCATTTTTTTTTCTTGCTTGTGGTTTTGTATTCAGCGTGCCAGGGTACGACTTCATTACTTATAATTTACGTTAACACCGTCATTGGTTTAATTGCACGAAAATTCACAGGATTACAGGCATCTTCACGGCCGCTACGCTCCGGCCGGAAAACAGCCCGGACGTAAAATTGAGAACATTCCAGCTTGTGGCGGCGTAATAACGGTGGTGTTACGGCCTGCTTACAATGCATACAGTGGGGGATCCTTGCTTTTATAACTGAGCTACGATATTAATCCGCCTTTACGGGACGAAATCACAGGATCTTCATTTTAGTGCGTTCATTTTAGGGTCTTCATTTTAGTGCGTTTCAGTGCAGCCAGTCGTAAATCCGTTACGTACGCGCCATATACTATAAGCCAATTTAAGAACTCCGTCTCGATTGTGTAGTCTTGTTCTCATTCCCGCCGTAAAACGGCTATGGGAATATTTCTCAACGGGGATGAGCAGGGCGAATCCACGCCACTTTGAACTTGCCTTTTTTTTTTCTTCCTAAATAATTAATGGCTGAGTTAAGAATGAACAAGTGCCGACTAGAAGGCGCATGCAAGAACAACGGCTAGGGAATCTTCTAAATGATCCAGAGGGATATGGCAGTATAAAAGCTCCAGGGTAGCGCGTATACGAGACGCTCGCGGTGCCGGGCTCGCCGACGGTCGTATGTTGTGTAAACGGACTCCTTCCAGGCCTCTCGTTCCGTTATATCCATCCTCGGTGGGAAGAAGCGCCCCTGATACGAGGCTTCTTTTTTCCTCTCGGCAGGTTTTAATGACCGCCGCGTCCGTTACGAGCCGACACGTATATAGCGCGGGAGGTACTCCGAGCAGCGCGTCGGCTAGACTAATTCCGCGCCTCGGGAGGGCCATTATTTTAGGCCGTAAATAAGGAGTCCTCTTGCTCGGAACTTTTGTTCTGGTTTCTGTATACGTAGATATCGTAAATCGCGGATGTGCAAGAGAAAATTTAATTTAACGCGTATGTAGGTCACAGAGCGTTCTTCAGTCGCAGAACGACGGCCTCCCAACATCCAGAAGATTGTTCCAGAGTTTGCTTCATTCGCACAGGATACGTAAGATTATTGATAATCACGCCGCCGTGGGATATTCAATAATTAGATCTTTGGTTTTTAATCTCGGGATGATATTAACCTAACCGCGTATCAAAGAGCGCTGGAGATAAATACCCCAAGAGAGTATACCAGTCAGAAATTGGAGTAGTGGTCGTTGCTGAGCAAGTTCAGGAGGCGGCATCGACACATCGGTGTAATCAGGGAGAGAACATGTCTGTGTGATTCATCAAACGCGCGTTCAGTCGCACGAAAATGCGCGAAAATGCGGAGCTCTTGCTTTTTACCAAGTTATTTTCTTTTTCATCGCTCGCACAATGCCGATACGGCTATCCCAGACGTTAATTCTGTTTAATTTTACGTGTTTCTACTTTATTTCTTAGTCTTAATGTTCATTTCTCGCCGCCGCAAATTATGCACGAAAGCGCCTCAGGGCCTGCCTGACCCCTGCGCCTCGATGACGAGCCCAGCTGAGCCCGTGGGCAGGCCCCAATGCGCACAGAAATCAAGGGGCGAGATGGCGTGAAAAGTAAGAATTCCCTTGCACAGAGTGCCGCAAGCGAGCGCCGTTTTCTGAGTAATCTGGCGATTGTGATCGTCAGCGCACGTGTGTGATGTCGATGTGCGTGCGTTTATAATTTCTATTCACCGGCGTAGCGTTCCTTCCGTTCCGTTCCGTTCTTGGAATAACCGAAGCACCTGAAAAAAAAAAAAAAGATAAAAGCTACACCTTCAAATTCTCGGCACACGGGATTTCGTGCCCGGAGCGAGAAGAGGCGCGGTCTGGCCGCTTCCGCGGAAGCGCGTTTCCGCTTTCGCGGAAATGATCTCGATTTCCCCGGAGCCTTACCGCTCCATTCGAGCACTGCGGCGCTGACGGCAGCTTCGGGCATTTCTTTATCCCATTAGCGATGCACGGCGAATTCCGGCCGCGCAACGAAGCTCGCCTTCCCAGAATTTTTTGTCCCTGCGCTCCTCACCAGGTGCCGTCAAGGAAAGCGGAAAAGAAGGAGCTAACATCTCGGCGCAGTTGTATACCCAGAAACGGATTTACTCTTTCTGTCTCACACAGGGAACTGAGGTGTGTGGACAACGCGCGCGGAAATGTGGGATATACAGATTGATCCTTCCCGAAGGAGTTCCAAGTCTTGTTTTAATTTCAAGGAAAACCCGCGCCAATTAGCTTCCGGCTTTGTTACCACGCTGCTCACCTGTTTTGTGAATTCTCACCTGTTTTGCGACGTGTTTTTTTCTTTGTGGGCGTGTGTTACAGACACCCACGTGGAGTGATTATTGCCTGTGCAGTACAGCTCTAACGCAAATTTGCTCGATTTTTTTTTTTGCATTTGCCTCTCAAAATAATTATCAAATTTGTGTAAATTGTACCTGCGTGTGCCGATGGTGGCAGTGTCAATGAGTTAAGCTCTTCAACGAACATTGTTTTAGCACTTAGTCATTTCTCTATTGAGAATTCTTGCCTTTTCTCTGGTGGCCCACGATACGTTGGTAGCCTTAATTTGTAGCACTAATCTGCGCTGCTTTGGTGACTTCTGACCATTTACGCGATAGGGGGGGGGGGGGGGGGTAAGTGAGGATATGAGCATCCATCCTTGGTTTGGTGAAGTCCGCCGCTCGGGCAGACAGTTGTTTTTTGCTGCCTCCTCTATCCACACTGACGTGGTGCCGGAGTCATGGTACCAGGCTTCAATTGGATGTGACTTGCTTTAAGCAGACAGCTAAGTTAACCAATGGTTAAGTTAACCAGAGGCCGAGCGTAAGCATAACTCAGCCCCTTTGGTTAGATTGCTATAATTCAGGGAACTTTACGTAAATGACAGCAGTCCACCAAAACTTTAGCAAAGCAACTAACCGTGAAAAAAAAAAAAAGTAAACAATAAAATCGCGGCATTGTTGCGGGTCCAGTCAGCGAAAGATAAAAAAAAAAACTGTGGTTGATTCCTCGGTCATAGGAATCGATAAAACACGAATGTAAAATGTGAAGCGAAATCTTCAGCTGAGCATGACTTGCGGGTCGGCGGCTGTCTTGTGGGTGTGTTTGGCGAGCGACGTCCTGCTGGCGGGTCGCTTCGGCAGAGGTGCACTGGCCTAATTGCCGTGGCGGATATGACGTCAGTGCAATCTTGGTGTATCATTACATAAAACGCTTTCATGTTAAAATATAAAACCCGAAAACGAAGAACCCTGAGTAGAACGTACTTTTTAGTACTAAAGGTTGCTTCCCCGCAGGAAGACCCAGTGTGCAGGGGTGCACCCTTTACAGGCTGCTTTCTTCGTTGTACTTCCGTGACGGATGTGACGTCAGGGAAATATTCGTGTATCCAGGAATAAAACACTTTCGTGTTAAAAGAAAAAAAATTGTCGTAAAAGGCAGCGCTCTGCTTTTTAAAAAAAATGAACGATTTGGTTTTTGATGAACAGTCTTTTTAATGAACCGAACTTGTATTTGTCCTCGTGCCCCCTTCAACTACTACCACGATACCCAAAATAGGCCTCTCGTCATCATCATCATCATCATCATCATTTTCATCTGTAGGCTGCCGGGAGGGAGCGAGAAGAACGGAGCGGGGGCTGCGGTGCCAGCGAAGCGCATTCCTAGCTCGGCGATGTGCACGCCACCGGGAATGCCGGCTCGACGTCCATCATCCGAGCCGCCGGGATGGGGCGCTGGGGCCGGAGCCTTGCTGGCCGTAAAAATGGCTCCACGCATGCGACACTCACTCGCGCCGACGGAAACCACGCCCCTCTCTTTCCCTTCCATCTCGGCTTCTTTTCCCTTTATTTCGTTTTCTCGTACAGTGTATACGGCCCAGGCCGCCGCCTCGAGTGCCGGCGGTATATACGCAACACTTTACGGTTCTTCGGTGGAGAAGCAAAAAGTCGTAACGCGCCCCTCCATAGGCAACGCCGAAACTTGGCACTTTTCGTGCGGGTGCAATATGCCTTCTCCGTGCAAGCCGCTTTGAACACGCGAGGCTCCTCTATCGCGCCCCCTTTCTCTGTTCTTTGCCGGAGGCGCGCGTAAAACTGTTGCTCACGCTAGTGACCTGTAGGCTTTGTTGGGGTTCGCATTTTCAGATTCGGTAAACATGCTTAACGACGTCGTTCACTTCTGCACTGTTTACCGCTGTTCTGTCGCACGTTCCCACGAAAATGGAGAACGGTCGCCCGTCGGCCGCCCAGGTTTATTCACACGACGTTTATAAACGCATGCGACCGCGGGTACGGAACTTTCCTAAACACTTATGTGCGCTGAAAAAATGGCCAGCGACTTTACAGCTTCGCTGTGGCTGGCGCTTTCTTCATTCGTGGTCCGCGTTTGCAGAAAGTAATCTCGTAGTTAGTTTCGCTTCAATAGAGAGTTTTAGTATAGCGGAAAGCACCACTGCAGCGCGCCCATATATAGCTTTAGCGGACACGCTAACCGTCGCGTAACGTGGTGCTATCCGTTTGCGATTGCGGCCCGCAAACGTTAACGTCACAGCTAAAACGCCATACTAAAACCCTGTAATGTATGTTTTAGCTTCTACTGTAACGTTAAGATCTCTATGCGTTTGTCTTTGGTATCATTGTCGAGTAGTTTATGATAAGCTTTGTTTGAGTCGTTGAAGGGTTTACATGCCCGCGAATTCAAGGAGCGCTTTGCAAGCAAGATGTTGTGGTAACAGTTTCCGTTTTAAAAATGAATATTTTACGGCTTAAATGGGAATGTTTTGTTAGGCGGAAGGGGGCTATTGTGGCTTTCTGTACGCTCTAATGCGTTCCCTGAGCATAAGCTTTCAGTCGCGTAAGCTGCTTTGCACTCTGTGTAAGAGGTAGCGCCATTCACGAAGCGTCGGGTGAAGCAGGCCATTATGTGCCGCAGTGGCCGCGGTATTCATTCGATTGCGACGCACGCAAGAGTAATGCATCCTGCTTAGCTACCAGCCATCGATTCCGGCATCGCGGGGCAATCTAGATCACTTGGTGTCGGGCGCGCCCATGAATCAAACGGATTCAACCCGTCGCACGTGTAATCCCCGGAGGCCGCCGCCTCACCGGGAGCGAAAGGCTTCGCCCCGTTTCGAAAGCTGGGTCACGACCCCCGTCGCCTCGCACAGGAACCTCCCAGAAGATGGCGTCCGCTCTTCGACGACCCAGTCAGTGTCCGGCACAACTGGAGCTCCGCGCGGAGATGGAGCCGGGCGCGACGCCAACAGGAAGACGCCCCTCTCCCCTCACTCGCCGCTCATCTCGGATGCGCTTCCGTCGCAGCGCTTCCTCCTCCTTCGATTCGTCTGATCTCATCCGCGGACAGCCCCGATGAGTCACCTTCGCCCGCTGTCTGCTGCCGCTTTACTTTCGACCTCCCTTCCTCTTCGACCCGGCCTGCGCTCTCCTCGACGCGCATCTGACCGATCCGCATCGGACTCGGCTGCGACGAGGGGATATCGGATTATGGCCGCATCGCTCCTCCTCTCACTTGGCTTCGTTTTTGTTAGCGCCTTCTCTCGCCGCGCACTGCGCATGCGTGGAGCGCGGCGGTCGTTGCCTAGGCGATTGCGCCGCCATCGGCTCGTTTGTCCCTGCTCCAGAGGCGAGGGTTTGCCGCTCAGCTGGCAGGGCTGTCCTCGCGATCTTTCTGCCGCCGGGCCCCCACGGAACGCGACGGCTGCTGGAGAACAGCTCTCCCGCGGCGTCGTCGGAGCTCAGTGCGTGGCCTGCCCCACGCTTTTGTGGTGGCAGAAGCCCCGTCGGTAGCGTTTTCGCCGCTTCCAGTGCCACCCCGTTTTCTGTCCACGGGGCGGCATTCTGTTTGTTCCGTGTTCGCGGAAGGCCGCCGCGTACAATGCTCGCCTGCTCTTGACTGGCTTACCGGTACCGAGAGCCGAAAAAAGGAATCCGATCCCCTGTGCCCCCGGGCACCTATCGTCGAAACGTAGCCTCGCTTCGCTCGGCCCCGGCAGAAAGATGTGCTAGCCGGAAGGAGAAGACGACGTGTCATCTCGTCGCCGTCCGCTTCGGAAGGAGGCGGACGCAGCAGCCGGTGTTGCGGCGGCGTCGCTCGAGCAGTCGCCTCCGCCTTGGCAGGAGGTCTTGCGCGCGGTCCGCTTTCGTCGCGTGTGACGCGCGTGCCTTCTTTTTGCTCGTCTTTTTCTGCCGCGGAGCAGCAACGTGGGTGTTGCAGCGAGTGTGTGCGTGTGTGCGGTTCGTTGTGCGCTACCGGGATAGACGCCTCCCCGCTTCTCGCAAGAACACAAGCAGAGGAAGACTTCATCCGCTTGTTGCACTTTTGGCAGCGTCTGCCAAGGCGCAACCGCTCCGCAACATCCGCCATCCGCACTGCCAGCCAGCCTCGCTGCTGCTGCGGCCGCTCATTTGTCACGTACGCGGCGTTGAACTTGGCGCAAGTTGGCTCCCGACGAGGCGGCACAGCAGAACGGCGCGTGTTTTTGTCACCTGGTTCGGCCAAGGACCCGTGTCATGCAGTGACCCTGTCTCTTGCGCTACAGCCAGTGCTTGCGAGTGGCGCAGGGGAGCTTGGCGTGTGGATGCACCGGCGTCTCCTCCCGGTCTTCCGAACCTTGGAAGAGCGTGGCATGTCAAGACCAAGGCTCCCGCACCTGTAGCGCCTTTCGGTAACGGGTTCTTGTCCTCTAAAGCAAAGTGCGTGAACTTTGCTTGCTGAGCTTGCAGAAATTTAAAAAAAGAGGATGATGGTCGTGAAAGAGCTTCAAACTCCCCGCTACTTGTTCAGCTTTTGAGAGGCCCCGTGGCACCAACGCAGCGCTGTTGACTGTCGCGCATGCCGTCTTTGAATTGTGCGCTCCCTTCCTCATGGGCATCTGGAATGGGAAAGCAAGTGTGTCAGCTCATCTGAGCCGCAAGCTGTGTTCTCTGTGTCAGACGCTCGGACATCCTTTGCTCCGGTGTTTCTGTACTGGGAGGCCTCCTGCGTAGCATCAACCGCATCAACGAGGCCCTCCGTGTGCGCTTTCTGAAGACACCTACGAGACTGGCTAGCGGCGCGGAGTTTGACCGCACCACCGCCGCCGCCCCTGTGTGTGTGTGTGTTCACGGATTACGGGAATCCTTTTGTCGTATCGGCGACGTGCATCGGCTGTTCGACGAGCTCAAAGCAGGAAAACATGTGTCCGTAGCCGGAAGAACAAGCTGGCCAGACAAAGCGGATTATCGCCGGCTCAGCTTTTACCGCGGTTCCCGCAGTTACGGGATAACAAAGACGACATGGCCGACGAATCGGACGCCGGTATCGAGATGGATGAGGACGAAGACGACTTCTTCGTGAGTTTCGTTACTTCGCTCTTCAGTTTTCTGTTGTTGTTTTTTTTCCCTGCGTTTCCCGTATCGTTGTTTCTCGGTCGGTTCACTTCATAACTCCGTGGCGCTATCGCTTCTTCTTAACCCCCTCCAACGCCTCACGCTGCTTTCTTTCCGGTTTCAGAAGCGTACGTGAGAAGTCTGAGGACGACTCGATTTTCTCGATGGAAGGACAGTGAAGCGATTCGTCTCACTGTTCCTGTTCAGATAACTCAACTCGCGGACGAGCCGGGTCGGCGGCAGACGGCTTTTAATATCTCGTGTATGCGGACGACGGCTTGAGGAAGTGGCTAAAGTTACAAGAAGCTAGGCAGAAAACTGTTTCCTGTCGACCCGTTGCGGTCTTGCAAGGGGCACAACGAGTAAGAATCGGCGCGATAAGCGAAGCTGTAAAGGATGGGGTCGCATTTCATTTTTGGACGTGCCGTCCCCTCGCGCCTCCAAATGTCGACGCGCGTTTGGACTTGATAGCTTATCTTTGCACGAAGCACTTATTCGCACTGCGATGAACCGGCGTAGCAGTGCTGCGCTCGTGCGCGTTCAAGGCAAGCCAGTGTGTGTTTCAACGCCGGAATTTTCATATCTCGTTTGCTCGGGCAACCTGTCTATTCGCACGACATTTGTCGCTTCGTTTATATCATTCCGCATAACTGATGTGTCAGGAACGTAATACCGTGATAAAACGTTCGTCCCACCCCTTCCCTTTGCGTTTATTTTTGCTTGCTTGCTTGTTCTGCCCGGAATACCATGTTAGCTTCTTGTTTTCTTGTGTGATAGCCGCTGTGTATACGAAGACGGGCAAAGGAAGGAGCTGTTTTTTTCCACCACCGGGACCTTGCGAAATCAAACGCGGAAGGTCGAGCAGTTTAAAGGAAAATAACATGACGTGCGCACTGTTTCATTACTATTTTCTTGCTTTCTTCCTTGGGCGTTGTGACCTCTGACTATAACATTGACCCTAGTCAGGTGTTAGTTAATCATTACGCCGTTTTATAAAGTATTGAGGAGAGACGTGAGAGCGCATTCGAAATTAACATTAGCGCTTTTTTGAGCTTAGATGCCAAAAAAACGGTTGAGGACACCCGCTCAGAGATCGCCGAGATGTCCCGTTTTCTCCATGTGTGTTTTTAGCCATGTCCTTGACTCCTCAAGTTGTGTTAGTAAAGCTTAAGTCCGCGCATGGTATTCCAGTGTTTTTAATTTCCGTTTCCGGTAACGTTTGTCAGCCGATAGCTGTTTTAAACGACCATTTCCTCTGGAAAGCGATGCGAACCCTTTCTACTTCCCCAACGAAAAGAAGCCCAAATGAAAGCATTCCGGGGGTGGCTACAAGTAATGTTTGCCGTGAGAGACGTCTTACCTCACTCCACGATTTGTCGTGAGTGCTTTGTCCGGGCAACGAGAGCCCCAGTGCACGGCGAACCGCCGTGGAGCGGTTACAGTGTGGGGCCTTTCGCTTTCACGCGTACATTTGCGTGCGCACAGCGTTCGCTCGACGAGCCCGGTTCGCTTTCTCCGTGCGACGAACAGTCCGCCCAACGAGTCAACGCCTAATAGGCGCCATTAACATGAACGCACGCCATTAACCCCGTGTTCCAGTTCGCTGGGAAGGAAAAGGCGTAATTGAAACAGCGCCCCGCCGTTAACCACCGCCGGCTGAAGGGAGGCACTGGGCTCTCGAGAGCTTTTTGTCAAGAGGTGGGGCGGATTCAGAGGCGGCGTTAAAGAAAGAAAAAAATACGACGTTCAATTTGAAGCGCGGCTAAGCCGGCAAAGAAAGGACTCGGGAAGGACGGCGGCGAAGGCGGTTAACCCAGTTTCACCGACCGGCGGTGTGTGTACCGTTCGCAGTTCATTTCGCGATCGACCGCCGGCCGTGATGGATGAATTCGCCGCTAAGGATGAAGCACGTCGGGGCCGTTCGAGATTAATAAGCAGCGAGCCGTTCTTGCGTGGCCTCTCTTCCCGCTTGACGCGCTCTGTGCGCAGCGGACGTTTTAATCTTTGCGAGTGCATATACGCCGCACACCGCTCTTCGATATATACGCACACAGAGTTAGTACGTGCGCTACCGGTGTGCTCACATTCCTACCCTTTTCCACGGCATCCTCGGTTTGTTTTACCGTTTGTTGGCTTTAAAAAGCCCGCCGCGGCTTCATGGGGCTTTATCTCCGGCCGGGCGACGTTTTCGGGCCGTTCGCATGGACGCGATCACTTCGTGCCATCTCGGAAGGCCGCGGTCGGTTCATATCTCTGGCGCCGACGTGAGCGCATTTTCTATGCATGGCGGGCGTTGCGTGCTTTGTCCGCGCGCGCTTGTGTGCGTCGGTCATATCTGCGGGCAGCGCAAACAACATCCTTTTTGGCGTGGTGCTTTCCAGTGCAGTTTCATTTAGCAAATTGATTCGGTGAGCGAGGGATAATCTGGGCGCTGTTTTGAGCTGCTGCATAATGATGGCTGCTTATATCGCGGGACATGCACGTATGAGTAAAACAGCACAGAAAAAAAACTGGTTGATTCCTCTGTCATAGGAATCGGTAAAACACGAAAGTGAAATGTGCAGCGAAATCTGCAGCTGAGCATGGTTTGCGGGTCGGCGACTGTCTTGTAGGTGTGCTTGTCGAGCGACGTCCTGCTGGCAGGTCGCTTCGGCAAAGGTGTACTGGCGTCATTTCCGTGACGGATATGACGTCAGTGAAATATTGGTGTATCCCAGCATGAAACACTTTCGTGTTAAAATATAAAACCCGAAAACGAACAATCCGAAGAATAACGTATAGTACTAAAGGTTGCTTCCCCGCAAGAAGACCCCGTGTGCAGGGGTGCACCCTTTACAGGCCGCTTGCTTCGTTGTACTGGTGTCACTTCCGTGACGGATAGGACGCAAGTGAAATCTTCGTGAATCCCGGAATAAAACACTCTCGTGTTTAAAATCAGCTACCTATCTGTGGAAAGAAACTATGGGGGAACGCGAAGCTTTCCAAAGTAAAGTCCAACACCGAACTTTATTTATGATTAGTACGGCGGTAACGCGATTCGTACATTATGTGTTTGGTAAGGTGGTGTGATTTTGGTCCGCTGGGGCGGCGCAGTCGGATGGACATCGGCTTCATAGCGCGAGGGACCCAGGTTACGCTCCAACCACGTGGATAAACCGTGTGCATACTGAAACAAACCGAATTTTGAGGGCAATAGTATCGTTTCGTTTCCGAGGGCTCATGGATTTGGGCGCGGTTCCTGCGATGCTTTAACGAAGTCGGCATACAGTGGTCAGATGCCTGTATGCGAGGTAAAATCCAACTTCGTAAGCACAAAGCACACTAGGTACCGTCGTCCAAAGTAGCTCCGTGCAGACGACGTTTGCACGTGGCGGAGAGTCGCCGAAACAAGTTCCGAGCGGCCTGTGACGGAGGTTGGGGAACCTGTCCGTGGAGCTCGCGCTTTTCCGGCGACTTGCACGGCGCTCCGCCGGGCGCAGGGACGCGTTCGCCCGGGGTTTCTCTGCTACGCCACCGCGCTGTACCGCCGTCTCCATCACGTTTCAAACTAATCGCGTAGGTAGCAATATCCGCCTTTTTTTTTTTTTTTTCAGTGCAATTTAAGAGACTAGAAGCCTACGAACTATGCGAGCACTTAGAACGTACGGGGCCGATAATCACAAAGCTGTTTGCACCCAATGTACGTATAGTAAAAATAGTGATTGATATCCGGCCGCGTGCGGTTTATTCCCTTCAAAGAGCGCGATGTGACAGCCGAGGCGCCGGCTAACCAAAGCTGTTTTTCGATATCGTACAAGAAACTAGCTTTATAAACTAGGGCCCGCTTTTTGACTCGCAATGCCAAGGATTGCTGCAACGTACGGCAGTTATTCTGATGGAAAAATAACTGTCGTACGGTCTGCTTCATTTCGATTGATCGCAACGCGATGTCGGAATTGCGCCTGACTCCATTATCCTGGGGAAACGTTAGTGCGAGGTCTTCTGTGGAAATAACAGGGCGGAACGGGACGCTACCAGGCGCATTTTAAGGCGCCTCTTATCGGCTGCCGGTTCTAGCGCGGCCGCTTCCGTTCCATCACGCCTTTTCTATTCAGTTCTATTCTATTCCGCCTTTTCTATTCAGTTTCGGTTCCGAAAACGCCAATGTCGCGAGCCGTTTGCGTCGCTTGCGTTCATGTCTGAAACGTAGTATTTTGCATTTCGCATTCTTTTTAAGTGTACTATTAGGTGCGTTATCTTTACGTTGTCGAAAATTTGAGTGGAGTTGGCCTTTAAGCGATAAGAAAGGAGATAGAAAAAGAGAGAGGGGTGCTATCTCGCGCTTGGAACCCCCCTCCCTCTTGTATTCGTCTTCACTACACAAATACTTGTAAATAAATTGTCTGCTGCTCCACCAGTAATGGGTGATATGTTGCGGAGCGTCCGCGCGAATAGCGAGCTCGTTGTAAGACATAATTCGCACATCTGCTTCAGATGATTGTGTGCCTTGCGGAAAAAGATTATCATGAATGTCAGCTGCACTCGGTGTTCCTATAGTGGTGGTCAGTGGCTCGCCCAGTACCCCAGTAGTGGCCGTGCCCAGTGCAGCTTTGGTTACGGCACATACCCAATCAGGGGATCGGCCAATCACCGGAGGTAGGCTTGGGCCAACTTTGTACGCGAAACAGGTGATTGCGGTTTCAAAGAGCAAACCAACTTTTCCGTTCCCCGTTACCCCTACGTCGCGTGCAGCAATAAAACGAAACGGGTGCATCCCACGACTACGTTAAGCTACTCCTGTATGCTTATGGGGTAATCGCAAGGTGCACAACGCGACATTATTTTACATCTCGTTTTGTAGACTTCTGCAAGTGCCGATGCCCTTCACCAGTGTCCAAATTATGCAGCCGAAAACTGAGCGACTGTCCTTGTGCCCAGCCCTGCGCTTCACTATCAGCCGGGGTGACCCATCGCCGCCTCTGTCGTTTACAGACTTTTAATCCAACAGTTTTACCCCCTTTAATCAGTCCCCCAGTGTTTCGCGTCCTCCGGTGTACGCCTAAGAGTCAACCTTCGCGCATTTGTAGTTCCGCCGCGTTTAACGGCTGCAACGCGCGGGCGAGGAAAGTCTGCCAACTATCAATTTCTCACGACGAGCCTTGCAGGCAAGCCACTTCTTTTTCTTTCCTCTTTGGTCGCGGAGCACGCTCCCTGGTCGTGCATGCGCGCGGCGGCGTGCACGCTTCCTTCATTCAAAGGCGGTGCCTGCACGCCGGTGCAAGACGACTGCGGGACAAAAGCCTGTGGCTCACCCTGACCCACATCGTGTCGCACATGGTTGATACTAGCGCTCTCCCTGCGTGTGTCGCCAGCGTTGGCCGTCTGGCGGGAAGGGAGAGGCTTCCGAGACATCAGATGGACAGCGCGCCCGCCACGGTGACGCAGCGGGAGGTCATCTTGGCGCCCTTTGTTTACGCCACGCGCGGAGTCCATTGTTTACGAGAGGCACGGTCCCTGTCGACCCGGCGGGGCCCCGCGCCGGCACCGCCCTCGTCGTCTTGACTTTGTGGCGTGGCTTCCCTACGCTTTCTTTCGGGAGTAGGCTGTGTAGCGCCGCGGTTGAGAAAACTATGTATGTGTGTACGTATGTATGTATATATGAACCATGTGCCCACCTAAGGGCGTACATACATACATGCATACATACGTACATACATACGTACATACATGTATGCACACATACATACATACATACATACATACATACATACATGCATGCATGCATACATACATACATACATACATACATACATACATACATACATACATACATACATACATAAATGGATGCATAAATACATGCCCTCTAAACAAGAAAATGCTTACATGATTTGCTGGGTTGTTTAACTTTAAACACTTCGAAGAGAGATTTCGAACAAAAGGATTTCGTTTTAACGGCGTGTTTGCGCGTGCGCGCGTTTCCTGAAATTTAGTACTGTCTTGTCTTACTTCCAAAAAGGTATATGTGTGCATTTGTGTCGCGCGTGTATGAAATAACGCACCAGGGGCCGCACCTGGCAACCGCGAAGTGTTCCCAAAGTTCGTATATACGTTTCTCTTCGCGCAGGAGAGAAGCCTCTTGCTGATGTAAAATGTGTTCTCTTTTCTCTACTTTTTCCCTCTTCCGCCGCTCCTCTCATTATGTAACGGGCATAACCATGTACGGCGCGTACGCGTCCCGAGGTCAACCGCGAGCCCATCGCCGCAGCCTTAATTAACGCCGCGGGAAATGCGAAAGTGCAAGGGGACTCCTTCGGCGCTCTGGCCGTCAAACCGGAAGCCCAAAGGTACCTTCGTGCTATCTTTGTTTTATGCTTATGTTCCAGGCTATGTAAACAGCTTTTTTTCTCGTGCACAGTAAGAGTTCGCAAGATCCCATCTGTTGGGCACAGGAAGAAGCAAACGAGAACAGAATGTTGAACGAAAAGTAGGAAACGTTCCAGGAAACTTCAAGGCGGTAGCCTTCTTCCCAGCGGGGGCACCTTTTCTCACGCGTTTTTATTTACCGAGGGGCAATCGCGGGGAGCTTCTTATTCTTCTTCTTCAGTGCCTTATTCCACTCCGTAGGTGGGCCATTTGCATTAGAAACCACGAGAATGAGCGAGAGAGAAAGAATCGAGACGAGAAATAGAACAAACGACGCTGCGCCGGCCACTCCATGGTTGCGTGGCGCGCAGGTTCCTATTGTTCGTGGCTAATCGTCGTCCAAACATTATTATCCACTTCCCAGAGGTCACGCCTCGCGAATAGCGGAACCGTTAGGACCATGATCAAATGAGAGTCGTTACGTAGATAGCGGCCGGAGGAGCGACTTCGCGTGCTCGCGTGCTCGGACCTTGTAATTGCCGTAATGAGAGGCTTCTTTCATTAGTAGAAACAAAAATAATAATGGAGTGGTGTTCGAGCTCACTGAAATTCGCTGCGCGCACAATAAGCAGCGGAAGGACTTTTTTAGGAGCTTTAAACTTGTGTCTGCTTGCGTGTTGTAAATCTCTGTACTGCAGGGCATGCGGGTAGAAAGCACGAGCATCAAAAATGAGTAGGCAACGGGGTCTAAGCTTTCATGTACGTCTTTCTTTTATGGACGAAGCACTTTTCGTGCTCAGGCTGTGGACGTCTCCTGTAGTCACGGTACTAAAACCCGGGGACACCCGTTTTATAACGCCTCGCGCTAGAACGTAACGCGTACTAAAAGAAAAGTGTGGAATGGATAAAGCCGGTTCAAAATAAACTAGCACGATTTAAAGATTTGGGGAATGTTTCCGGTCCTCTGCAGCAATCGTCAAGCAGAAGCTCTTTGTAGACGGGTTATAATTTGTGCTATACTCAAGTACCCTCCAGCTGTCGACCCTAGCCCTGATCGGGTCGGGTGGTCGGTCGAAGCAAGAAAAGGCTACTTGCCTGCTGCCGGGGCCTCGTTAATCGGCGAGGCGTGGGCATTGTCTTGCGTTGACCCCTGCCACTACCCCAAACTGGGACAGATGGGACATGCAAATTGCTTAAATCCGGTTCAATGCAAGAGAGGGCGCCACCGCATCAACAAGCGCGCTATTGCTCCTCCCACCGGTGCTTCTCCGGCGCCCAATCAGCGCGCGCCGTGTGGGAAGAGGGAGATTTCGAATCTTTGAATACACTTACGCACTGTATGCTTTGCGCCTTCCAACGTTTCACGTTAATGGAGACAGCCTTTTCTTTTCAGCCGCGGAAATTCATAGATACGAAATTCGGATACGAAAAGAGGATGCGAAGGGCCTTTTCCTTTTTAATTGAAGAAGTCGCGCACGTAGCCATTCGTTTCCATAGGGCCTCCCTAATGCATTTTATTTATCAGACAAGAACGTTCGTACCTCGTCTTCAAAGGGCAGCGGGCTTTGCGTTTTCCTTTGTCGCATTCGCATCGCGGAAAACTCGTTATTTTTCCACGTTCCAAAGCGAGCGATTCTCTTCTTTCGTTTCCGCAAACTGCAGGCAGAGAGACACTAGACCTAACAGTAGTCGAAGTGCTTTGTCCCGCGCGATGCGTTCGCTTTTATCTCCGCAGAAACGCACGTTCCATATACAGGGTGGTTGACCGCGATGTCCCAGTGATACAGTGCCCCGCGCGGAGTGACACACGCACACCTTGGGGCGTGCCACCCGAAACGCATCCTGTGCTCTGCCTTATCCGCCTTGGCGTCGTCTTCTCTGCTTTCCTGTTCCGACCAGCCGGCGTCGACCAGTCGTGTCGTCGGGCGGCATCGTAAACGCGCCCTCTTCCCGTGCTCACCCTCTCTCTCTCGTTTCTCTTTTCCTGGCCTTCCGTCGGTTTTGCGATGGCCTCATCTTGTCGCTGCTTCGCCTGTGTTTTGCGGTCTTTGTTTGTACACCTCGCGTGCGCTCTTGATAATTCAATCTGCGGTCGCTCCTTCGTTTCTCCACGTTGCGCTTTTGTTAGTTTCTTATGTTGTCCTTGTCGTCGTGACAACCGGCTGACGAGGGCGGAGAGAAGAAGCTTGTTTCTGGTGGGAAAGCTTGCCTGAACCCGTGACTCAAGATGAAGCCACCGCCCTGACCTTTGGTAGCGGATGTTGTGAAGAGAGGCACCCTTTACATCTTCCGGGCCGTACGTCCGTCACCTGGCGCTTTCTTGTGCTTGTCCGTGGTCGGAGAGAAGTGGGCGCCGTCGTTAACGGTTCCGTCATTTCAAGCTCGTCTTGTCTGGTTGTAGCTTTGACAATTTGCCATTGCATTCTTGGTTTGAAGGTTCGAATGTTTTGTGGTGGTACTATCTTGCGGCGTTGCAGAGAAATTTTGCCGTACTGCGACGACACTGCGCTGTAATAACCGCCGAGACAAGAACACTTTTGCATCATGCACCGTCAAAGTTCAAACGATATTTCAAAAGATAGCGCAGCGGTAAATACACACAAACCAGACGCAGCGCCATATCCTGAAGTATTGTTTAAACGTTGATGTTGCACAATGCAAAGTGTCCCCTGACGTACATAGCTATCTAAGTACTGGTCAATGTCTGCAAAGTAACAAGGGGCTCCGGCTACTGTAGACGCGTACCATGAACATTAAAGGAAGACACTTTGCAGCTGTCAACTTTGTCGCGAAATATCTCGCACATGTCATCAGTTAGGTCCAATAATGCGGTAAATATTACAACGGTGGCTATATTACAACCATGATTACAACAGGCAACAAAAAATATCAACCCGGCTGTTAGTTTTGTCGACAGGAGCGAAAAGAAGTCAGGTTGCAAGCCGAGCCAAGCAAGAATGGAACACTGTCAGCTCTTATGGCGGCCTTACGGCGACACGGCACTTGGGCGACGGTTTCCCGCTAGCGCATATTAGTACAGAACCGTACGGCTGCGCCCGTAGAAGACAACGTTTCATTAGATTCTCACTGCAGGGCTTGGCGGCGGTCCTCCTTTGGCGCCGCTAGATGAGTTGCGGCTCTTCAGGGGGCCGCGTGAACTCCGCATCAGTCAGCCCGGCCAGGTGTTGCACTATTGTAAGTGGAGGGAAAGAGAGGGGCGTTGTGCTGGGCGTTGCAGCGGCGACGGAGGAGGAAGGTAAAGTGATGCGAAGGGCGACCGAGCCTGGGCGCGGTTGGCGGCGAACCGCTGATGCGTGGCGTCGAGGGCCGCCAGACCGACCGGCGCCGGACGAAACCGTTCTGGACGCGCCCCGCCGTGAAGCCAACCTCGGGCAGGCGACGACGACGCGCGTTCGGGCTCTTGTAATGCTTAAACCAGTGCTGTGTTTCAATCAGGGGCGGTATTCTCGTGTTTTGTCCGTTTTGTGTCCGTTTCAAAAGTGTCCATTTTGAGCAAGCCCTGATTGGCTAAAAGCGAACACCCGGATGGCTAAAAGCGAACACCCGGATGTGACACCATGCAAGCGCGGCAGAGCTATGAGCCGCGGCTTGTCGGAGCAGACGATTTTTCGTCGCCTATTGTTGGCTCGCTCGCGGAATAATGAACACGTAGAAGATAGTTTAAAGCAGTTTTAGTCCTTTAAAATGTGTTTACAAGAAGAGTTGCGCAAAAGTCAACCCAAAGCCCGCCTACAACTGTAAGTACGTCACAGTAAAACGCGCACAAAACGGACAAACACGAGAATACCGCCCCTGTTCGTTTCCTGCGCCGCCGCATCGCTCTTGGCGCGCCGGTCATGCCCCCCCTTGAAGGCTGCGATGAGAAAGGAAGCGAGCGGGGAAGCTTTCGCAACTCGCCGCTTCCAAGTCGACTCGGTTGCGCAATACGGATCTGTATCGTCGTTCCGGCGGCGTCGGCTGTGCGCGATCTCTGGCCGCACCTTTGTTTTCACGCGGCTGTGCCCCGCTGCCGGCTTCCATTTCAACGTGAGTTTGGTATTTTGTATTCTAAATGCAGCCAAATGTCGGTTGTTGGGCCGTTGAACTCGTGTAAGGTCGGTAGCTATTTTCTTCTTCGGAATGATTTGCAGCGTTCAGGAAAGGGAAAATCCCTGACCGTGGTTGTTGGCTGTGGACAAGTGGACCAATTTCGCATTGAACGAAAAAAGGGGAGCAGTCTTCATAACTGCCGTTACAAAGAAAGCGAAGTGCGATGTGCGAGTGGACTTTCTTCTTTAGATAAGTTTTAAGGGTGCAAAATTGCCTTTATTGCTCCGCCGATGGATCATTTGGAAACACGAAAACACAACGTTTGTCGTCGAGACCTTCGCCATACGATAGGCCCCGCTTGAAAACAGTTGTCGTAATTATGATGGGTGGTTCGGATGCTTCATGCCAGGGATCGGTGCTGCGGAGTGCTGTAGCTCGAAAAAGGCCCTAATGTTAACAAAACAGCCCTGGGAGTCGTACCACATTCCTCCCAACCGTCAGCGTAGCTGAATTAGTGCTTTCAGCAACGTACACTAATTAAATAAGCAAGTAAACAAAAATATAAAGCCCTAATGTGTTTTTGTGCAAGCGCGAATTACGTAATTGTAGCCCTCTGGGGCTTTATTGAATTAAGCCGGGTAATTTCTGGCACCGCCGCCAACGCAGCGGCGAGAGAATCGGCTCATGTTCCCACCACCGAGCGATGAGTGTCCGCCGCGTCACGACACGACCCAAACGTTGGCTGGCGTTCTTTGCGGGCGCGACGCCAGACGCACCGCTGCGCTGTGGGGTTCTCCCGTCTGGACGCAGCCGCGCATCCCCCATACACGAGTCGATCTTCCGCATCGCTCTCATTTCCTTCCGGTATTCAGATCGTGTGAGGGATGCGGGAGAAGCAGTCGTGCCCGCGTGCGGGCAGCGCAAAAAAAAAAAAAGAAAAAAGTGCTCGAAAGGAAGGGGTTTGCGCGGGAAAAGAAACGCTTCGGAACTGTTCTGCCCGCGCTCCTTCCGGCGTCTCCGCCCGCAGCTCGCGCCGCTTCCGGAAAAACAATGCCCCTGGCCGCGACGCGCGCGGAAGAGGCGGAAGAAGCCGTGAGGGGAAGCAAGGGGCGCGGGCGAAGGGACGCAACATCCAGCCGAGTTCAGTGACCGCCGCCGGGCGCTGTTTACGCTCGCCTCGCCAATGCATGTCTCCTTCGCTACTCGCCGGGGCCGAAAAAAGGCGAGGCAGGCGCTGCAACGCTTCGGAGGCTCGGACGAAGTGTGAGCGGTGGAAGAGAACCGATCGAGAGACGTGGGTGCTCGGGGAAGAGGAGAGAAGAAGCGGGAGACGTGAAGGCCTCCCCTTGTCGCCACGTTCATTTTCTTGGCGCGTTTTCTGCAGCCTGGTTCCATTTTCGTGCTGGCGGTATGGTTGATGGGAGGTTCGAGTCTAGCAGACGGCGAATGTCGATGCGTGCAACTTTGAATGGAACCGAACGCAGTGACAGAAACGGGTACAGATGCAGTTTTGTGAGAGTGGGAAGTGCACGTTCATTTTAGATTTTTTTTTTTTGCTCTTTAGTTGCTCCTTTATGAAAGTGCGCGTCATTGCAAATCTTGCGAGAGGCACGCCGGTGGGAAATAGGGCAGTCGAAATGAGCGTCGCGCGCGCAGAGAGCCAGGAAGAGATCGTACGGGGAGGGAGGGAACGCCGGGAGGAAAGCGCGAAACGGTCTGAGTGGTTGCCATGGAAACCGCCTCTTCCGACGCTTCTCCGATGCGCTTCCTTTCCGGCTCCGCTCGTCGGCCTCACCTTCTGCTATCTCCCCTTCTTCGTACTTTACCCTCTCTTCCCCCCCTCTGTTTGCGAACTCAACTCGCAGTACGGTCCCTTGGTAACAGCCCCGCGGCAGGCGAAGGCACGAAGTTAGCGACAAACAAGAAACCAGTATTTAACGTTGCGGTCGCGCTGTACAACTAGAGCGCGGCACAGGGGATTCGTGTTTGCCGCAGCCGCCGCAGAACAAGAAAACAAAAAAAGGAAACTTCATGAATAGAAATGAGAACTGGCAAACCTGGTCTCGAGGCGTCGCAGAAAAGTCTCCAAGACCGTTAACTCCCTTGGCTTGAACTCCAAGCCCGTTCGTATTCATTATGACGTAGTCTTGCTCCGGGATGTTTGGCAACGCAGTATGTCGGCCAAATGGGAAGCAGTAGCAGCGTTGCCAGATGGTATAATACGGCACCAGATTTTTGAAATCAGGTGAAATTTTGGGGCTTCTGGTGTTGAGGTTCCGGCAGAGCTACACCAGACAATATCTGTTGAAAAGTGGTGAAAACATTGTGTGACTGCTTTTGTAAACTGTGGTTTCCTTTCTCATGAATATGGAAGCTTTTTCCGCTCCTTAACACCAAGGGTACCTTAAATTATTGAAGTGCGTACGGGTTCCAGTGTTCTGGATAAGTATTTTGGGTTCCACCGCTGCTTGAAAGTGATGTTTTGTATTTCAAGCAAACCCCAGCAAATAACATTATTGGCAGTATTTCATGCAGGACGCACCACCAGCACTCCCTCTCTAATCAATTCTTCACTAATTTGTAACAGCTGCGAAAACTTTGTATGGCATGTTGATTGTCCAATAACCAGCCGTGTGTTAGGTGTTCACATACTAATTTGAAAGAAATAATACTAATTTGAAAGAAATAATACTAATTTGAAAGAAATAATACTAATTTGAAAGAAATATACCGTGCACGAGATCTCGTTAGAATATAAACATAGGCGAAAAGCGTAGCGACTGTCTATGCGAGCATGCCCAATAACAACGGAGGAATTAATTGCTCTATAAACAGACATTGCATCAGATATGAACGAGAAATTTTATTTCACTTCTCTTAAACCTATCTTGCTAATTTAATGACAGGGGCTATCACGTCACCACCGGCGTTTTTTAATCGTAGAGATAATCAAGTCACCCCTCTGTGATGGGATGGTTTGCTATAATCAACAAAAAAATCTTCAAGGCTACATTTTCGCGAACTGCATGCACAGAAATTGATGCAAGAGCAGGAATTTCGTTATAGCGGGCGTATTTTAGTGCTGGTGAAATCTGTTAAAATTTTGACAAGGGGCTGGTGTAGACGAATCTTTCCAATCTGGCAACGCTGAGCAGCAGTCGTAATTATACATTCTTCGGCGCCTTTTAGACCCTCTGTTTTAAGCTTTAGAATGCGAATGTCCTGGGACACGGTCTGGAAAGGAAAACAATAACACAATTGGCGCCGCTCCAGTAGGCAGACTCCGCGCTTCCCGTTGGTCGTTGATGGCTACTGTTCTTATAGGCGGCGACCAGTGTGCAGTCTGGACTGCCGTTGTGTGTCCTCCTTCATTCTGTAGTTCTAAGGTGTCGGTGACTTAGGTCGTCTCAACGGGCCATGGAACGAATAATCGGTAGGAGTTACACTTAGAGACAGGAAACGAGCTACCTGGATCAGATAACAAACTAGAGCTGAGGATATCGTAGTTCAAATAAAGAAAAAGATATGAACTTGGGCTGGCCGTGTAGTGCGACGAACCGACCACCGGTGCACAATTAGGGTAAGAGAGCGGGTACCCAGAGATGGGTCTAGACGAAGGGGAGGCCAATAACACGATGGAGGGATGAAATACGGAAAATCGGTGACAAACACTGGACTGGAGCGGCGCAGGACAGGAGCGCTGTTGGACGTCAGTGGGAGAATTGTCTTCGTCCTGCAGTGGTCCCGAGTAGGCTGTTGATGATGATGATGAAAGTATCTGCGTAGGTCAGTCTTAGTCGCAGTTACAGGCGTGCGCGCGGACACTGTGCGCAGAAGGTGGCGTCGTTTCACTCCGTCGTCGTTCCAGGGCAGGCTCCTTGCAGTGCCGTGTACACCGTTGTCCCGTCGCACATTGGTCTCAATATTCTTTTTAATTTTGCCATAGAACCGGCGCTGCTGCCTTAAGCCTTAGGGGGGAAGGATAAAGGGATTGGAAACAAGGCGTTACAAGTCATTCGCATGTACTTACTTCAACTCATTCATTCATTCATTCATTCATTCATTCATTCATTCATTCATTCATTCATTCATTCATTCATTCATTCTTGCTGAAAAAGTGAAGTCGGTAGACGTTTACCAGTTACAACGGGCCATCAGGGAATGCCCTGTATTGCTACCGAATTCGGTGTCTTCGCGCTTTCCGCACTCGCGTGCAGGTTTGCCTTGGCCTGGATTCGAAAACGTGAACCGTCGCTGCATAAGTGGCGTAATCATTTTTCCGTCTAGTTGAACCGCGGTGACCCTGTTGCCCTTCCGTCATATTTTTTCCCCCCTTCTTTCCCATCTCTGTCTTGTGTCTCACTGCAGTTGCCATAGGCAGATTTCAGACTTGGGGGAAGTTTCGGGGCAAACAAGAAGGCAAACTTTTCGGCGTCCCCGCTTGCATTTAGGGCGCGAGGAGTGAAACTGGGCTGCATTATTTATGGGAGTAGTTATGATTGCGTTCCGCCTTGATTTATGACTTCCTGCGTGTCGGGGAAGGAGAAAGAAGGAGTGGTGAGAGGAACCAGGCCAGCCCTGACGTCTCGAGCAAGGGGGGGGGGGGGGGGGGGGGGGGGGGGGCGCTGTGTGGGGACGCGATGGGCTCGCTCCTCGGAATACGTCTCCGCTGCCGCCTGATATCCCCTGCAACCCAAGCAGGCGGAAGCGAAGGGCAGCGTCTTTCTTTCTTTCTTTCTTTCTTTCTTTCTTTCTTTCTTTCTTTCTTTCTCGGTTGCTCTTGAAAGCTCGGTTTGGATTTTTTGGGCGCGAGGACCTGATGACCTTCTAGACGAAAGGTACATTTTTTATTGAACTTTCGCGCAGACCTTCGTATTTCCGCGGTTCTGGCATGGAGCCTTGGAAGTGCGCAAGACGTCGGCAACCACGGGGCGGTGAACAGCTAGGGCTGCTTAGGCGACTTGGGCAACAGATAGGCAGTGCTTGTTTTGGTGCGGTGAACATTCTCGGGATATTCACCCGCTTCTTTGAACTGTTTGTGATCTCATCTCCAACCCTTTTCCGGCTCAATTTGATCTCCAAGTCGTGGAGGATAGGGGAAGTGGACGGTGGGTGAGGTAAACTAGAGGGAGGGGAGGGGCGAGGAAAGGGACGGGCAATGTGGCCTCCTAGACGGGAAGGGAAAGGAGGGAAGGGGTTCGGAGAGTAAGTGGAGGGAGGGAATAGATGGTAAGGGAGGAGGGGATGGGAAGGGTCAGTTGACGAACAATTCAATATATATCTCACAACCGAAAAAAAGTGCTGATGGCACAACGTCGACATTTATCCGAAACGGCTTCTGCCTATTTTTTTTTTTTTTTTTCTGTTCTAAAGCGCACTTCACTTCTCAAAATACTCTTTCACCGAGGGAGCTGGCAAAGTTTTAATGCTGTGGCGCCAACACATCTCTTTGAACAGTTTCAACTGTGCATATCTCCTATACAGGCGCCACAGAGAGAAAAGAAGGCCAAACCATCGTTATTTTCGGGGCACCGCAAGGGACTATGTTGAAGTGGCAACGCTTGCGCGATGTCGGATTGAATAAACCAACGCAATGTTTCACATATGTCCTGTCTCGAGGGGGGCTAGGTTGATGAAAAGGTCAGGGCTAATCAATTTGTATGCTTTTGCGCGCAAGTTGCAAGATCGTTTTTTTTTTTTTTTTAGCCGAAAGTGATTCCAAAAACATGTATTGAGCTATGCGAGAAATGGTAGCTGATACCCTCCCCTGCCTCCTGGAAAGAGTTTTCTTCGCTGCGGGTTGTTTGAACGCTAGTAACGCGCCAACTCGATTGAATCATCAGATCAGGAGGTACATTACGCTGTGCTGTTTTCTGTCTGTGCTTGACACCTCGCAGCGACTGTGGGCAGATTTCGCGGCGTGGGCCGATGTACGGCCTGCTTGCACCTCGAAGAGTTTACTATAAGAACAGGATCGGTCGGCGTGAAGGGAGAAAAAAAGAAAGAACAGTCGCTCGAGGACCTTGCGGTGGCTTGTTTGCCTTCCTGCAGCTCGAAGAAACACGACGAGCGCTGATGGTGAGTCGAAGGCGAGGCGCATGGTGCGACAGCTGGCGGCGAAGTCTTGCCGTTGCATTCGGAGAGAAGGTTCCGGCTTAATTGCCGCCCGTCAGCCCGTTCTAAGTGCTCGGAACGGGGGCGGTGGGCGCACACGCAGCTTGGCAGCTCTGAGAACGTCTGTACCCGCAAATGGCAAAACGGAGCGGGTCCAAAGGGCACCGACCCTGTCCGTAGGCGTTCCCTCCGGGTCGCCGTTCCGCTATACGAGCGCCTGCTTCTTTTTCTTGTCTCGGCGTCGTAACGAAAGCCTTCTGTTTCCGAGCTAAGTATAAGCAGGTATAAGCTTGTATCACTGGCAGAGAGTACAAAGAGGTGGCCTGTTACGGGGAAAACGTACACCTCTGTGGCGCACTTTCCTTTGCGGATGTTGCCGCGAGGCACGAGAAATTGGGAAGCGCTCTGTGCGTGCTTGCACGCAACGCTGGCATGCAAATGAAGCCCCTCAATGGCGGGCGCCGGCCGGTCAGGTTCCTTCTACTTGGTCTGACTCAGTTAGAGCAAACGCCGCTGCAAGCTCGACCTCCTGGACGCTTTGCGGATGCCTATCGAATAAACGACATTGTGATGCTGTGTTTTGGACTTGTTCGCCAGCCGTGTTTCGAGCACAGCGCGGGCCTTAATCCTTCCAGCGAAGAAAGTGTCGTCTCCGCTTCAGAATTGGGGGCATCCCTTCTGTCAACTTTTTTTTTACCGCGTAACTAAGCCTCCTTTTCGTGCGGCCATTCAAGGCGCACAGCCTGCCTGGCCATGTGTTGCGTATCCAGCACCCCGCCGCATGTTCAACACATCCTGCTAGCGTTAACCCAAGCTACATGAGTATTTTTGTGCACTGGTGCAATGGGTGAACAACAAGTAAAAGTGCAAATTTATTCGCGATTTGCGATACCGTTATATTAAATAGAACAAAACGTCAAGCTACCGTTACACTGCTTCTCGCTCATGCGGTACCTGCGCGGGGATTACAGAAAGACCGCATACGTCACCCGTACCTCATAATTCATCCGTACCGCCATCTCTTACGCGCCCTAAAGGTTAGGACCGTTGTTGATAGAACTGCTGTCGTCTGCTTTCAATGTCAATGAGATGATTTCTTGCTGATCGGTTATGGGCGGACATTTTGCGTAAGGCCGGCTTAAGATTATCGCATACAAAATATTCGAACCTCTAATCTCAAGAGAGGTTGCACCACGAAGAGAGATCACGTTGATTGACGACGTCGTTTTCGTTACTTGCATAAGTTCCGTTTTCCTCTCGTTTCAGTTTATGTATTATTTTCGGATACTCCTCGTTCTTGCTTGTTGGTCGCAAGGTCGAACCCCCGTGTTTCGCCGCGCAGAAGATGCATCGTCTGTCTGCATCCTATCTCGGAGCGAACAAATTGGAGTCCCGATTCATCTTCCCGGACTCTACAACCAGCGCACTCGCTCGGCGGCGCTGTCCTGCTCCACAGCCGCAAACCTCACGAAGCGCACGCGCAAGATTTGTACATAAATAGCTTCTCCCTCCCCGCCTCCGCAGCTCATTGCCATCAAGGGCAGATGTGGCGGCCGAAGCGTGGAGAAGCGAAATGAATCAAGAGTGAGGACGCGCGCGCGCTGGGGCTGCGATAATTTCTCCTCACTTTCTATCTTTCTATCTTCGCGCGAGCGGTTCTGGTGAATAACTCGCCTAGCGTCCCCCTCTCTCCCTCTTTCTCGCCAATCTTTCTACCCAGCTGCATCAATCCCGGCAGCCCCTCCGCTTCTGCAAACCTCTTCCGTTCGCTCCGTGTGATATCCCGTTACGTCTGGTCCTGCTAGACCATCTCATCCATATCACCGGGTCTGCTGCACACAACTTGAACGGCTGGCATTCATTACACTGCTGTTTTCTTCTTCTAATTCAAGAAAGGGCGTCTGCTGCACGCAACTTTTCACTAGTGTATAACTTGAACGGCTGCCGTGTGCACTGCTGCTACTTTCATCTCCATCGATTTTTTCTTCAAATTTGAGAAAGGGCTTTTGGGGGAGAGGCATCGTTATGTGCACTGACGTCTCCATCCGGCTGTTTAGCAGAGGGACGGGACCGCCGTAGTTTTCGCCTATCTTTCGCTTCGTTTCCGTTTCTGTCTGTTTCCTCTCGCCGCCGTGGCGCGCTCTCCCCCCTCCCTCCCTCCCGAACCAGGTGCTACCGTATAAGGCTGGCCCGCCGTAGCCGTGAACGTAGTGGCGAGAGATGTGGCCTCCTGTGCACTCGGGTCGTGTGCTTAACAGCCGTCCGTTGATATGCGTTTGCGGTACACGTGTGCCCGCGCGTGTTCCTGAACTACTCCGGCGCGCAAAGCTCTTCTTTTTGTGTGTGTGTGTGTAGCGAGCTACATTGGCCGAGGTTCAGCAGTTTCGCGTGGCTCCTGGAGAGCCGTGCTACGCATGCGCGAGGAGCAGGGACGTCTCACGGCGCACAGCTGGCGCGCCGGAGCCGTCGCCGCGGCGACTGGATTGGATTATATTGAAATGAATAGGATTAAATTTGATTGTATTGTATCGGATTGGATTGGATTGGATTGAAAATCGTTTTAGCAGCAGTCAGCATGATAATCCGCTAATCCTAGACAACCAGGAAACCTAAGAATAACGAGCTGAACCTTAGCTCACGCTACGTATATCCTGGCATAGCCGAGGTAAGCCACCGCTATTTGTTTTTTTTTTTTTGGGGGGGGGGGGGGGATTGTTTTACGGCGTAAGTTCCTTACAATACAGCGCTGCACCCGTCATCCGCGCAGAGTTGCAAGCATGGCTAGAGTCCACCCACGGGAATAAATTGTACTAGACTCAGTTTCGTATTAGAATAGCTGGGGACTGCTCTTTCTGCCCTGGGATTCCAGCCTCGTTAATGGTGGTAGGTTGATACAAACTGATGGCCGTTTCCCGTACAAGCTAGCAGCTGGCGGTCAAGGACGTGCTGCGGAGTGCCCCCAGTGTTTACACTGCGAGTTATGCACATCGGCGAGACGAAGCGAGAGGGGCCCGATAGCGGGCCCCGACCGATGGGAACGGGAAAGGGAAGCGATACGGATGCCCTAAATTGTTTTCTCTTTCCCTGTAGCGATATCGGGAGCCGTTACTCGTCGTCCAGAAGAAAAAGAGAAATGCGCGTCCCGCTCGATAAAATGGAGATGATTGTTTTGGTAGGCCATTCGTCATGTAACTTTCTGCAGATCGCTGTTTTTGTGTGTGTGTGTGTGTGTGTGGTGTGTGTGTGTGTGTGTGAGAGAGAGAGAGAGAGAGAGAGAGAGAGAGAGAGAGAGAGAGAGAGACGCTTGCACACAATATAATGGGTAGTGTAGAGCAATCCATTTTTACCTGCCAGTGTTTGCGCTCATTTTGTAGAAAAATGCGGCGAGGTGCCCTCGAAAACCATTAACGACGCGCATAGCGGTTTGGAAATCCCGCGCTCTTTTTTTCAGGGACTGGCACCGGTAAAATGGCCCACTGCTTTTTATTTGGGGCTACGAGTTACTTGCCCTTTATTTCTGCCGTCCATTGACGTCGAAAGATGAATAACGACCTAGTTCGATGGGCCTTATTTTATTCTGGCTCTTTCAAAGAAAATTTGTGTGTCCAGGTTTGCAGCGCGGGCCGACGATAATGCTGGATGGAGTTGTTTGAGGACGATAAGAATGGTCGCCCATTATTTCGCCGATTTTTTGCGCGGTGTGCGGTCTGCTTTTGTGCTCAGGTGGAATAGAAATAATTTGCACATGTCACTTATTTATGCCCGCAATTCGAATCAGGTCCATCATGAATGTACTTCATAAAACGACCTTTGTGCTTTTCTAAAAAAGATAGCGGCTGCAAAAGGAAAGGAAAGAAGGAATAATAATCCCGGGCCATCTCCACTAAGGTGAAACCTGGGGAGTGGCGAAGGATGCAGTGTATAAGTGTATTCTTGGCGCCTTGGTGTTTTTGCCAACGGAGATGAAACCGTTGGGGGGGTGGAGGTATACAGCTTCGCTCTAAAAGTCTCGTCTCTGAAGAACGAAGCGTTCTAGCACGAGGCGTCCCGGTGTTTTGTTTAGTGCGCGTCACGGTCTAGCGTGAGGCGTAAACGAGTGTCTGGGTGTTTTAGTGCAGCGACTACATGAGACGACGGTTACGACAACGACGACATGAGACGCCAACAGCCCGAGCCCCTCTGAAAAAAAAAAGAAATAAAACAAACACCCGTGGACATTTTCTCCTTCAGATAAAGCGGAGCAGTTCACGCCGAATCGCGTAACAGTTTGTGTCAGTATTCGGCGAGGAGATCCTTTCGAAGTTTTTTGGGTGCAGTTGAGCACTCTTAGCAGTCACCACGTATCGCCCGGCGCTGGTGCACCCGTATCGTAGGACGATATACGACGAGCGTGCACTCATTACAGGCAGCTTCGCTGCTAGATTGGCATTTGGCCGTTAATCCTCGTCTCGCCGCGCCTTTACCCGTGCTCTTTTTTGCCCCTCGCCTCTCTGCTTAATTTCCCTCCTCCACCTCACAACGCGGCCTCCTTTCATGCCAGCGTACCTGCACTGGGTCGCGATTACCGTTCGAGATGTGGGTGCCCCAGGCGTCCCTATTTTCCTTACCTCTCGCGCAGTCGGCAGCGCTGTACTTGCGTGCAACATTGGCTAGGAAGATCCTGCCTGGAGAGATGAGCACGGCGGGGGAAATACCTAACGTTCACGTGCTTGAGGCTGGGCAAAACTTTTTTAATACATAAATCAACCCTCTCGTTTGACGAAATCGCTTTCAAAACCTCGCCTTATTAAAGTGTTTTATGTTCAACACTTATTCGCTTTTAACGGAGCATCGCTTCTAACGAAGCCAGTTTATTGTCTCCACGACTACGTTATACACGATGCCAGTGAAGCTCGGGTGGATTGTTCTGTTCTGTTTCTCGTTCCGTTTTTGCTAAGTCTCCTACGAGGCTTTGAAGGAAGCCAAATTGTTCATTAACATGGCTTGCTGCGCTAGCTTTTGTTGCTGGTGTTGCAGTTCTTTCGGGCATTTATGATGACGTGAAACGGTGTTGGTCTTCACTAGACACTGTCCGTGTTCTCAGTTGATTCGGATCATTTCATCCTAAGTCTTTTTTGGTCCGTGTGAAATCGAAAGCGAAGGTCTAGTAAACGTCTACATTGTGTCTGCAGACCTCTGTAATACTTAATTGGACCAGAAATGTTTAGTCACGCACCTTTCATAAAAATGGGTAATTGTAGAAAAATATGCAGTCAAAAATTTTTCGCGGGTATACGTTGGTTGATGACTGACGTTACAAGGTACGCAGTTCTTCCGAAACGCTCCATTTTAACAGATTCGCTTCTTCTGCAGTAGTTTACGGGAGCGTGTAGTGCCGACGTGTTACAACGCAGCTAGCAGTGCACGTAATTAGGATGGCTGGGCGCCGAGAAGCGAGCGGGGACTCGACTGCCGGAGGAGTGTCGGATAATCTCGGCGACAGGTTCGCAGCCGAAAGTTTGGCCGTCGTCGCGGCTGATCGATCGGCGCAGCCCAACAGGCTGCAGCTGCGCGCGTTGAGGCGAATGGTTTTCCGCAGCGCTGAGCAACGCTCGCCGCTATTCATGATCCGTCCTCGCCATCATTACCGGCGTGATCGTAGATGGGAACGATGTGCCGCCGCCGCTTGTTTGAAGTTGACCGCCCCTCTTCGCACTTTTTTTTTCTTGTCCTGTCACTCTGAGCCATTGATTTCTGCTACATCAGTTCGGGATAGGTTGGTGCTATGCATATTGCGCATCTCCCTATGTGCCCATCTCGCTCTCTCTAAGCGCAGCATCTGCAATGGCAGTTGCCGTCAGCGCTGTCTCCGACAAGGAAGAATTGACGTTTTTAACACGAAAGTGTTTTTATTCCTGGATACACAAAGATTTGCCTGACGTCATATCCGTCACGGAAGTGACGCCAGTACAACGAATCAAGCGGCCTGTAAAGGGTGCACCCCTGCACACGGGGTCTTCTTGCGGGGAAGCAACCTTTAGTACTATACGTTATTCTTCGGGTTGTTCGTTTTCGGGTTTTATATTTTAACACGAAAGTGTTTCAGGCTGGGATACACCAATATTTCACTGACGTCATATCCGTCACGGAAATGATGCCAGTACACCTTTGCCGAAGCGACTCGCCAGCAGGACGTCGCTCAACAAGCACACCTACAAGACAGCCGCCGACCCGCAAACCATGCTCAGCTGCAGATTTCGCTGCACATTTCACTTTCGTGTTTTACCGATTCCTATGACAGAGGAATCAACCACAGTATTGTAAAAAAAAAATTCAGTCCCGAGGGAGCTCTCAGTGTGATATTTGAGGCAGATCGCGTGCAGTGCCCGCGTTTGCAGCCTAGCATGACTACGCGGTGGTGTGACACAAGCGATCGGCTGTATTTGTTACATGGTAGCTGGCCTGATTATCACGCGCTGAACAAGCTGCGAAGCAACACGATTGCGCGAGCGCTGCATGTCTCGGCGAGGCCGACGGGTTCGCCCGTTTTTCCGTCGTCTGGCCTTTTCGCTCGCCCTTGGTCGTACTTTTCTCGCCGACTACGTCTCCTTGTTCGTCGTCGTCGTCGTTCCCCCGTGCTGCCTCTCTCAGAGCCATGGTCCTGTCGCGTGCGCCAACGTCATCCGCACGGGCACGCTTTATTTCGGGAAGGAGAAGGCGCCCCGAAATCGCGGCGAGGGCTCGAACGACACAAACCGCCGGGGGGGACGACAGGGCGGGGCGCCCGCCACCCGGGCGCAGAAGCGAAGGGAGGTTAAGGTAAAGATAGAGGGACACGGGGTGAGGGGGGAGGAGAGGAGGAGGAGGCAGAATGGCTTTTAGGGGGCGACGGCTTGTTTGTGCCTTTTCTGAGCAGCGGAGGCAGCTGAACACTGGCGGCGTCCGGATGAGGGGGGGAAGGAGGGGGCGGGGGGAGAGTGAGGTCCGCCCCACCGGGGGTCAGGGGCAACGGCGGGACTGTGAGCTCTGCCAACTGAACGCGCGCCCCGGCCCAGACGGCGGTCGCGTGTGTCGCCTCGTCCCTCAGCCGATATTTCATCTTTCGTTTATGTTTTCGCTTCTCCCGTTGATTCGTTCCTTTTTTTTTTTTCGCTTTTTTCTTCTTCCACAGCTTGCGGCTTTTGTGTTGCGACTTCTGCTCATTGGAAATCGAATGCGGCAGCCGGAGGGCTTCTGCCGCTTTCTTTTTGCAGCCGACTCGCCTTCGTTCGTTTTCGTCGTATTTTCTCTTTCTTTGTTCGTTTCAATCCTAATCTTGCGTGGGGAAGCTGGAGAGGTCACAGATGCCGGCCGAGACGTCTGAAACCAGCCGTCGCCCGAGGGCGATGCACGCCCGAGTTAAGATACAGGCCGCAAGGCGTAAGCGAGAGAGAAGTCTTGGCTGTTCGTTGTTTTCCGATTGTAATGCCGTTGTCAAGTCAAGGCTGTACGGCATTCTTGGGGGGGACGTAATATAAAACACGAAAAAAATATTTAAAATTTTTGTAAGAGAGAGAGAGAGAGAGAGAGAGAGAGAGAGAGAGAAAGAGAGGGTGAGCAATGTTGTTACTCGTGCGTCGATAATTTTCCTTGCGGTGACCTGGTGGCAGCTGTTAAGTTTGTCGTTTTGACCGATGTAGGTAAGCGTGATGGCTTCACTGTAAGATTCATTGCTACTTCAGTTGCGTTTGGCAACTTAATTTCGTTTTTTATGTACGTGATGTTTATATTTCTTCCGCAAACTGATCGCGACATGTCATCCTGACGGTTACTTCGCTACAGGTCATCCGAACGACCGGTCATTGTGACCACCGTTGCAAATCATGTGTGTTTTTGTGTGTGTATGTGTAGGGGGGGGGGGGGTGTCTGAAGAGAGTGCACTGATAATAGTTACGTTTATTTTGAACGCCTGTGTTCTTCATTGGTGCGTAGCTAGTTGACCCATTTGGTCTTAGGGGCTTTCCAAGCCGACGTTGCTGGTGTTATCTTTGCTGCTTGCGCATCAGGTTGCACAGCTGAAACCCGCGGTTGCGGCTGGGTAGTGTGTTGCTCTACATGTGCGGTGCTTCTTACACCCGAAAAAAAAATCTGGTGAGGGTTGTCCCAATTTGACGCAGATAAATGAAGACGCCCTGAAATTCGTCACACGACATTTTTCAGCTGTTTCTGCTTTTCCGCTGGTCGAGACAAGAACCTCGTTCGGAAACTGAAACCGTAGTGTAGCAAAGGCTACCGAGAATTCATTTCGAGCCGCCTAACCAGGTTCCTTGCTTTCCGAGTTGTCGCAGCTTCCGGTTGTCCTAAGCTGCGGCTATAAAGGTTATATTTACTGGCCTGACTACATGTCCCTCGTTTTTTTTAGATGCAGAGCATCTGATTCACTCGCCTTGTCCCTCCGGCGTCGGCGTCGTTGTTGTCGTCGGCGTTGTCCACCCCTCTGCCATTCTCCTCGCCGCGCGAGCTGCGCTCTCCGCCGCTCACCCCCTCTCCTCTCCGATAACGAACACTCTCTCGCGAGGGGCATTGGATTGGATTGGATTTGATTGGATTGGATTGGATTGGCTTGGATTCGGTTGGATTGGATTTGGATTGGATTGGATTAAAGTGGATTGTGTTGGATTGCGTTGCGTCATAGCCGCGGCACGTTGCGTCATAGCCGCGGCAGACGCGCTGGGGCCGGCGCATGTGCAGTACTCTCTCTTCCGCGGTTTCCTCTCCTTCGGGCGCGCTGCGCATATAACCGGTGTGCCGTTCTCCGGCGAAGCGACATCCACGCTTGGCTCAAACACCTAGAGTCCACGCCGCTTTACAAGTACGCCAACGTCGTCATCGACTGGGACCAGCTTACGCAGTCCCCTCAACGTTATGAGCGCTATAAAACGCGTTCCCTTCGCCGCTCCGCCTATGCGTCGCATCTACACAGGGGTTCCCGCGAGGGGAGGTGGGAGTTTTTAAATTAAAACACGCTTTTGTTTAAATTATAAATTAATTTGTTCTTTCGCGGCCTCGGCCAGAAGTCCCAGTTAGCGTTCCGAGCAGATCAATCACCACAGACAAGGTGGACGACCCTGTTTTGAACCCTTAATCAGCAAGAATTTATTTTGCAGTCACAGCCGCTAGCGGCGCGCGCCATGGAATTGCACTCCGGAGTCCGTGTTTCAAACAGAAGACTGTAAAGGGTACTTCACCGCAAGCAGCGGTGTAAGGCGGAAAAGCCAATTTATGAAAAAGAAGGGAGCTTTTGCGTCAGGTTGCCCCTGTCGGAGGCGCCAGTGGGAGTAAAACAAAATGAAAATAAATATACAAACTCGTTTAGCGAAACGACCAATCATGCCGTTGTCAAGTCCGAGCGAGCTACCCGCTTTGCGAGGCGCTCGACGACGGCAGCCGGGAGGCATTGACGACAAAGGGCGGTCGAACATCAACACCTGTCGCTGACAACCACATTGTACCTCCCTCATTAATTGACGTGGACGTCTTGTTTTTTTTTTCTTCTCTTTTCTTGCTGCGAAAAATATTAAAACGTGAGATGGCGTCTGTTTAGTCTATGCTGGACTTGCGTGCACTTGAAGAATTCTAATTTATAATTCTGCATTCCACCTTGGGAAGCTTCCTCGTTTTAAACTGATTAATCTTAAAGACATCGTTGTACATTGCCCCAACCTTCTTGATCATAGCAAAGATTCCCAGCTACTCAGAGTATTCAGCTTCTGTTAATTTATGAGGCGTCGTACAGGCATCATGACCCTTGGCATCAACACCACTTTGGAAACGGAGAGATTCGCCGGTTTTGTTTCTCTCTCATTTTTTTCCCCTACTTGTGTACTATAGGTATTGCATTACGTGGCATTTGTTGTTGTTTTTGTTGCATCGGTCGTCGGAAATCCAGATTTCCCGTTCTGGGTGCTGACGCAACAGAAAAGCCAATAGACGCAAAAAAAAAAAAAAGCTTGCGCTGACTGCGCACTCCATCTTTTACATTGCTGCCGACCTTCACTGATGTCTGGTCTGTTTTAATGTCGCCATTTTATCACGATCATTTGGAAGAAGGAGCACTTGTTTAGGTACGCAATGTATCCGTCTATGTTAGTGCCAGGTGCTTCCACAGTCTTGAAGTTTTCAGAGCCGAGAATGTTCTTTAGGTTTACCTCTTCGACAGACTCTTGCGCCCAAAGGTGGAGCGATCTTGACAGCCGCTCAAAGGAGCAAGTATCAAGGCGTCTGTCAATACTCCGCGTGGAAGGATGCCTATAGATAGCCGTGTTCGGGACCGCACTTTTTTCGCTCTCACCCGCGCTCGCGTGTGTGTCCCTCGGTGCCTTCTTTAGCATCGCGGGATACGTGCCTCGGACTATGTGGTTGAGCGTTGCGCGCACGAAGCCCCGCGTCATCTGGTGCTGCGGCTAAATATACGGGCCCTGCAGCCCGCTCCGCACCCGTGCACGCAGTTCCCGGAGGGCCTCTTGCCTTCATTCTCCATAACGCCTCCTTCGGCTCGCACCGTTGCCACCATGTACGCACCTTCACCCACGCAGCACGCGACGCCATTTTGTTGTTGCGCCGAGGTCCCCGACTGGGACTTCACGTGAAATTCGCGACGTCAGCGAAGCACCCTCGCTTAGCTGTATATATAAGAACACGGGGATGAAATGACGTTCTTTTAATTAAGAATACGCGGTAGTTTCCCGCGGGACGCAACGCCCACAACCTACTACTTTGACAGAGGCGTTCCTCAAGGCTCGATTCTCGTACTTATACGCCTCGAGATTCGCGATCGCTGCGCCGCCTGCCGCCGCTTCTCCGCGGCGTTTGCGGGATTAGCGCTGCGTGGCTGATAGGTGGTCATGCAGTGTTTTGGTTCTCTTTCGCTTATATTTGCCTTTCCGCGCACTAAACAACTTGTTATGGTGACGTCTGTAAGCAAACTGCACGTTTAGGGCACTTAAAAAAAAAACAGCTGCGTCTTGGTAGAGCGCTCTAACGCCAACAAGAGCTGCCCGGGGAGGCGGTTCTGCGCGCTTCTTGGGCGCTCTTGCGGGCGTCGGCGACGGCAGCAGCATATCACCGCTGTCACCTTCGAACACGTCAGCACAAGTGAATTCTATTTATTATCGCCTCGTTTAGACCTGATATTGGCACTGTAAGAGGTTGATTCGTTTTGCAGCGCAGACAACAAATGCGGCTTTGCTTCGAATATGTACGCCGTAGAAAAATGTTTCGGGGATGTGATAACCCAATAGCTGACAAAAACTTGTGCCTTTTATGGGAATATAAGCCACGCGAAAATGTTAAGTACACTCGAAGGCCGTGCGTTGTCAAATATGTGCCCAATGAAGCTTTATAGCAAGCACCAAGATATAAGTTAATGAAACCACGGGAAAATGAATGGTCCGCAAGTCAGGAATAAATAGAATAGTCGTACGGGAATAAAAAAAAACCGAGTGCAGCCTGTGAAATACTAAAGACGTTTGTTTGAGCAAGGTAGTATTCAACAGACCAACTAGATGCGAAATGCACTATTTCGCTAGACATTCGGGGGGGGGGGGGGGGGGGGTGAGGAGGAGGACGCTCAACTATCGTTGTTTACAAATGCGGAACAAATCAACGAATGAACGTTTTAGTAATCACACACACAAGCTGCGTGTTCACTTTTCGTTTGTTTTTCGCCTTCAACGAACGGCTGATCACTCGGCGGACGCATTTTTTGAAGAATACAGGGTAGGCAGTTCACAAGCGATACGAGGTGTCGTTGGAAGAGTTGATTGACTTGATTGCAGGGTTTAACGCGCCGACGAAACGGAGGCGATGAGGCACGCCGTAGTGGAGGGCTCCGGATTAATTTTGACCACCTGGAGATCCTTAACGTGCGCCGAAATCTCGTACACACGGGCTCGTTGGAAGAGTGTCGTATCTGATAAGAGTCTCTTATTTCGGTTTATGCTAGATTTTGCAGTCTCCCTGTGTCATATGACGATGTTTCGAAGAAGAGTTTGGTCACGGACGCGGATTACTCTACAAGCCCATCTTGGCGCTTCTGCGGAGGATAAATGTAACAGATGAATCTTTGCGAGCGCTCACCTCGGGACAAGACGACACAGCATTAAATTTGTCGTCGTGTGCTGACTCCGGAGTGTAATTTTGCATTATCCATCGTACTTCTTTGGTACAATGTTTGCGAAATTTATGCCGCATTGGCTTTTTCAGGGTACTGATCAATATCTATGTGATATTGGCAAGCGTAACTTGCGTGCTGTCAGGTATGAGTGCTCCGCTGCATTTTGTAGTGCACAAAGTCGATTTACATCATAGTGTGTATGGCCGCAACATGACCATCGGAGGAAACACTGCTTACGGAGACACTGCCATTAAATTTCAGGGCAGCAGATTGCAATCAGCTGCATGCAAATGCTCGCTTCGGGACGCCGGCCTGTGACCCACGCCCGGCGCTCATATAGATCTTTCTAAGATCGCGTCATAAACGTTTATACTCTCGTGAACACACCAGGCTTGCAAACAGAGTGCCTGCTCCACGTTATTCGGTATTTCGAACGCGGACAAACGGTAAATCGCTGTCTTGAACGAGCCCCAAAAGCAACGGCGACAGGGGGGAGCGGGCCGGGGACTCCCGCGCCTGCTTTCGAAACGGGCCGCTAGGGGGATTTCAGTGGCGCCCCTACAGGCCGCGCTCGAGGCGTATAGTATTCAGCCTGGCTGTGAACCGCGTTGCTCGCACACTCGAAACAGACTCTGCTGGCCGCCTCGCCATGTTTTCATATGATGTCGTCGTGTGGACAGAAGCTGCCGACTATGACTGCTGAACGGCTCCTTTTGAATACCCGGATGATTGTCGTGTTAGAGTGTCCTCGCCACTACTTCAACTGTGCATATCGTGCTAAGTGGGTGTTCAAAGTGCAGTGAAAAGACTCGTATGCACCATCTTCCCCTCCCCTTTTTCCCATGCCCCACAACAGTGCCTATTGGCCTCTTCCTAATAGTCATCCATTCCATTCCATTACGATAGCAAACCAAAAAAAAAAAAAAACTAGAAAGAACGTGTTAAAAGCGGCGTCGAAGAGAGGCGATATAAAAAACTCCCACCTCCCCTCGCGGGAACCCCTGTGTAGATGCGACGCATAGGCGGAGCGGCGAAGGGAACGCGTTTTATAGCGCGCATAACGTTGAGGGGACTGCGTAAGCTGGTCCCAGTCGATGACGACGTTGGCGTACTTGTAAAGCGGCGTGGACTCTAGGTGTTTGAGCCAAGCGTGGATGTTGCTTCGCCGGAGAACGGCACACCGGTTATATGCGCAGCGCGCCCGAAGGAGAGGAAACCGCGGAAGAGAGAGTACTGCACATGCGTCGGCCCCAGCGCGTCTGCCGCGGCTATGACGCAACGTGCCGCGGCTATGACGCAACACAATCCACTTTAATCCAACCAAATCCAATCCAATCCAACCGAATCCAAGCCAAGCCAATCCAATCCAATTCAATCCAATCCAATCCAATCAAATCCAATGCCCCTCGCGAGAGAGTGTTCGTTATCGGAGAGGAGAGGGGGTGAGCGGCGGAGAGCGGCGGAGAGCGCAGCTCGCGCAGCGAGGAGAATGGCAGAGGGGTGGACAACGCCGACAACAACGACGACGACGCCGGAGGGACAAGGCGAGTGAATCAGATGCTCTGCATCTAAAAGCAAACACTGAAACAGGAGATGTCAGGTTGAGCTGCTCCGAGCACAACACAAACAAAAGGTCCCAACAGATGGCGCGCGAGCAGTGGGAACGCGGGAAAATTGAATTGAGGAAACCTCCAGTGCATTCGTTGGGAGGAGCGGGAGGGGAGGGAAAGAAGGGGAAGAAATGGCGTAACGTGGCAAAGGCGGCAGAAGACTGTTGTCTCTTGTGGACATTTGTAGCGAAGCAAGCAGGTATAAGCCCATTATACATGGGACGAATTTCGCCTGCGAATTCGGAGTTGCGGGGCTTCTCGTGCGGCAAAACGATTTATTTTCATATTTTCACTGCTGCGACATATTGCCAAATGCTCAGCGGCGTTCACAAGAGAAGTTCGACTTTTCCAAACATTTGGAAATTCGCCACAGCAACGAGAATAGATCGTTTTGGTGGACGAGCGGCGCCGCAGCTGCAAATTCGCAAGCGAAATTCGCCCCATGTAGAACGGGCTGTACGCGGCGATTTTTTTTTTTTTTTTTTTGCATCGCTGTCATTTTCTTTGGCGATGCAGACACGACTGTCCGTCCAAATGGTTTCCCCACTTTCAGTGAATTCGAGTTCCTGTCCTCCCCTGCGAACGCACGAGCGCCCTATGACGCACTTTGCAGAGGCCACTTGTGGCCTCGCTGTTGCGAGGAGGCGCATGCAGCGCCTCTTGCGTTATGGGCCGCCGTCAGAAACGTGTCCTGTCGCTGGAGCATTGCCCAACAGCTACGCAACCACCTGCTGGCCGTGTAGACAAGCACTTAAATGTTGAGCCGATCGACAATGATCGGGCGAACTCAAAAGCGGGTTAGTCCGGACAGCTGGGGCCGACGGTCATAAATCGCCAGTATACCCGCGAGATAAGCCGGGAAGGAGAGCGGATCGACGCATAGTTCCGCCGTTCCGCCCCGGGGAACCGCACAAGCCGCGCCTGACGTTTACGACGGTGTGCGGTGCTATCGCACCCGAGCCTCGTAAAATGGAGCAGGTGAAGAGAAAAGGAGCGACTCGAACGGCCATACACGCCGATATCGTCGGGAATTCCGTTGGCGAAATTGAGAGTTCTCCGCGGCTTGTGTGTCCGGTCGCGAATGCTGGCTCTGTGGCTGACTTTACACTCGGAGCGAACGTCGAGACGCGGCAAAATAAACAGGAATGTGCGAATAGCAGGATTTCGGTTTTTTTTTTTTTTTTTTTGGAATGCCGTAGTGGACAGAGCGTCTCATTGCGAAAGTGGCGGTGGTCGTACCCTTACAAATTTTGAAAATTTCGCTTTCCCGTTCAAACTTGGTGCTTCATTTCATGTCTGTGCTATAAGTTTACACAGCATGTGCATTGCTCTTTTTTTTATTTTTTTATGAATGAACACCAACTTTCTCGGTTAAAGTGAGCAAAGAAAAAAAGAAAGAAAGGTAGGTGTAAGTGGTCGCCATTAATTGACGCGAACCAATCAACTTGTGGACGACGTAGATCGACGTAGATGGTGCAATTTTTGCGTGGTTTTCTCTGACGTTGTCAGCCTTGCAGAGGATTTTTTTTTACTGTTTGTTTTGTTATCGTGTGCGTCCCTAGCATTTCGCAAATGAGCCACAAATTTACCCGGTACTCAAAGCGTTTCTTTTATGATCCCTAAACATTAGGTATAGGGCACTTGCAGCTTTCGGTTGTGTGCCGACACCAGAAGGCGCAATTTGGGGTTTATCGAATATCGAGAAACGTAGACTACTCTATCAATCGCACTCTGACCAAACGCGCCGTGAAAGCAGAACACGGCACACATGAAGTCACCGTTCCGAGCGGATGGAAATACTACACGCTTACGAAAGGCTCTCGGCAGTGCGGCAACCGCTTTGCATGTTTTCATTTCCTTTTGGTCCTGCACGCAATGCGCTTCGCGTTGTTGCTTCCATTTGCGGGGATACTTTACGAGGCCTCTCTCCACGTACCCGCAGTGCTGGTCAGCGAGCACGACTCGTGTCCATTCACCCGAACGAAAGCCATGAAGGCGGCGAAAGCGAGGCGATTCATTTTTACAACCCCCTTGCTTACGCGTTCCGAGGTGCTTCTCTCAAGAACCGCCTTAGCTGCCCCGCCGAGTTGAAAACAGGTAATAAAGAACAGCCGGAGTGGTTAGGGTGGTTCGGAGCGATCAGGTTTCGTATATGTAGCATGTGTGGTATCCTTCCGTAGCGTTCCTGCATGTCCGGTCGGTTTGGCGGGCAAGCGCGTGGTCGGGCCGGTGAACTGGCCGTTTCAAACTGTGTGCGACCACCTTGTGTGTTTGGTTAGATGCTTTACTTTTGCTGTGTCGTTCCACGAGGGTAACCATGGGGGTAAGTCAATTGATATTGGACGAATGAATGAATGAATGAATGAATGAATGAATGAATGAATGAATGAATGAATGCGCATGTGGGATGAAGTTCGGAGCAGTGACAGAAGGGTAACCTAGGGCACAAAAAGTGCGAAGACGCAGTTCGCACGAGATGTACTCAGAAGCCACGCCTACAGAGCGTTGGTAAATCATATAACACGTTTATTCTATATAGCGCGAGAACTTCTGCAGGGCATACTAGTAGTTTATTTTCTCAACAGCGAATCACACTATATGCCCAAATAGCGTCGCAGCTATCGGGCACGCTCTAGGGCAAATTTCGCCAGCAACGCCTGTGACGTTAAGAAATTGGGACCGCTATTAAGGAGCGACTAATGATCGCAGATTGTACAAATGTGACCCAGGGCGCATGGGGCTGCCGGTGGCGCAAAACATTACCTGCTGAGTGCGAGTCGGGAAGCAGGTTCGCTCACGGTACGATGTCACAATGCTTGGCGTAAATGGCCACATTTCATAATGTTCACGGTGACGCAGCGTAAATGTGCCGCCGTTACACCACGCCATTGAAGCCTTCCCCAACAGCCAAATTTTAGGTCAAACACCGGAATAGGGGCAAGGGCGCAGGAATTAAGCTCTGCTACGTATACTGCGAGCTGGTGTTGCTTGATTTTTTTTTCTGGTGCCGGTACTGCCTGTCGAATTGATGGGTTATAGTTGGTGGGGCCTATGACGTTTCACTCGCATGCGCAGTGCGCTGCTGAACGCTGGGGTAGAGGGCAGGGGGCGACAGACAGGCACGTCGCGAAGAAGTTTGGGGGCGATTTTCAGCATTTTCAGCTGTCAGGCCTTGCACTACCTCCGTTTTTGCATGAGCGGTCCCACGTCTTAAAAAGTTTGGCACTGAGTGATAGCCGGCCGTGGCACAGCGGCCTGTAGTATGTGCTCTGTCACAACGTCGCTAGTAGGTCAACTATCTAGTTGAAACATTGCTTATGCTATTGTTCAGCCTGCGACCTCATTAAAACTTGGAGGAGCTGGGATGTGCGGTCGTTTCGTACCAAATCGTCTGGGAAGTATAGATCGGGCTTGTGTGCTCCAAAGTCCTCGTTAGTGGACGTCCTTCAGCTCAGCCTGCGCCCACGCAGACGCGAGTTGCGTTAGACATCCAGTCGTACCAGCGATTGCGGGACTTGCAGCAGCTGCCCCGCGGCCTGCGTCTTCATCGTTCGTCTGGTTTGCCCACCGAGACAGCGAACACGTTTTTTCAATTAGTGTCGCGGCGCGTTGAGGAACGCGGCAGCGGCTCAGCGATATCGAAAGCAGACGCCGCGCGGTCTTGCCGTCTCGCCACGTCTCTCGCCACGCGCTCGCGCCGACATGGAACAAAAGCGTCCGCGTCGCGTCGACATCGAAAGCCGCATCCGCTTCCGTCTCCCGTTGCGCGATTCGCGGACGCGATTTGCGGCGGCGGAGGCGTCGGCGGCGCGCGCACTTGGCAATGGTGCGGGCGCACGCCTCATTTCGCCACTTGCGAGAATTGAAGACTGACGGCCGAGGTCGTTAGAAGCCGGAGGTCGGCTCCGCTCTTCCTTCTTTGTTGTTCCTCTGGTTGCTGAGTGGCACGGCGATATGCAGCTTATGACGCCGTATCTGGGGCATCATATTCTTACCAACGAACACAAGGAACAGTTTAACACTGCACTCCCCCCCCCCCCTTTAGATCATGGTTACAAGCAGATAAGTATACTGTTGCGGAAGCAATGGATGGGGCATGGCAGCAAAACTTTGGGCGTTGATTTGCATCGATCCATCAACAGAGCGACTGACAGAAGAGCACAGAACAAAAGGGTGGAGACAGCTTGCATGCCGCCGTCGAGAAAGGAGGGAGCTGACTTCACAATGGTGCCGGCATTGCCAGGGTGACATTACCCGTGCCATACGTATACGAAAAATGGCATTAAATGCTTTATGCCTTCAGTTTTAATGCCATTAATTCGCTGCTACACACAAAAATCTAATGCCATTTGTTCTGATGTTATTTTTGGTTTTAACGAGTTCCGCACAACTCATTCACCATCACGAATGCCTTAAATCTTCCTACTCTCGTACACGATGAGTACCAAATTAAACCAACGAAACTCTCAGCACCAGAGTGTTGACGCGGAAACAAAGTTGAACTTCGAAATAAGGCAATTTTTTGTGCACTCTTGGTGGCGAAGTTTTGAAGAAGATGAAGTTTACTAAAACAGTGGCAAAAGGCGAAACATCGTGCTACTTGTCGTGTTAAATTTTTCGGATTTGGTTACCGCTGGCAGGCGACAGCAGCTGCTGAAGCCACTTTTAGAAACGGCTCACACTATTTTTAAGAAAACACTATTTCTCGTAACGTTTTCTTTCACACAAAGCATTTTTAAAAAACCCTTGCAAGACGTTTTTCTCTACATTAAAGACTTCTCAAATATGAATGGATTTCTGTTTTTGGTCATGCATGATCACCATTATGCCTAACGCATTTAATGCCCTTGCGTTTTTGCGTGTAGCACGGCCGGCCAAATTAATGTCATTCGGTATCTTAGGCCGTAAACTAAGTACTTAATGTTATTTTTCGTGTACGTGTGGCATGGGTATAAGTCGAAACGCAGCCCGCCACATGCCTCTGTGCATGGCGGCAAAATGGGAAGCTGGAACAGGGCTTGTGCATTAGCCAGAACCCTAGGTTTCTGAGGGAGAGGGGCAAGATGCTCTCGCATACTTAAAGATGTGCCAATGGACCTTCATTAACTTTTTTATGGGTGTGTTTTGCCCATTTGCAGTAGGGCTCTTAAGTTGCTTTCATTTTCAATTAAATATCTTTTTGTTGGTGCTTTCCTTTAAATTGCTCCTTTGCTGTTCTGTAGACTACAGGGCCAGGAACAATCTGTGTGAGTTTCAATTAAGCATGCTGTTACCACAATCCTAAAATAAAGGTCTTTCACTGGTGCAGGCTTGGTTTCTCAGTTACCTTGTGTGGCTTGGTATACATATCGGTTCACGTATTGCTGTGCATATTTTCGCGTAGCAGCATTCAGCTGACATTTCTTGGCCTTTTTCTTGACTCATTTCAGGGCCTAGATGGGGGGGGAAGCGCTGCAAGCCGGTCCAGTCATGGTGGACACAGCATGGCTCCGGACTCAGTCTTGGCTTCCACTCCAAGGCTTGATGGCTACCGCTTCTCCATGGTCAACCTGGAAGGTGAGGTCCAGCTTGGGAGAGCATACTGGCCTGGTCAAACACTTAATTTTCTCCTCCCCATAAGTTTTGTGGATTTTGAAGGGACACCAAAGACAAAGTCCCTATTTTAACATAAAGATTGCCCTTTTTGTAGCCTGTGCCATCTCTTGAGAGGCTTTGGCGGCAGTGTGATAGCATTTGTAGCCGATGAAGTCGCACCTGTTGTTTTCTTATGAAATGCTGAGGGTTCAGCTGAGCTCAAATTGTCTGCATAATTCTAGTCGCTCACAGCACTTAAAGCCAGAAGAAATTCCATGGCTACGACATTATGTGGTGTACGTTTACTGTACCCTGAAATGCCCTGCTATGTTTCATTAGGTTCGCTCAGCAATTCCAAATTCCAAACTACCAACTTCTTCACAACAGCGCCAAGTCAGTATCATCATCATAATCATTATCACCAGCCTATATACACGCACTGCAGAGCAAAGGCCTCTCCCACAGATCTCCAATTACCCCAGTCCTGTGCTGACTGCGACCAATTTATCACCGCAAACGTCTCGATCTCATCTGCCCATCTAACCTTCTGCCGCCCCCTGCCACGCTTGCCTTCTCTAGGGATCCACTCTGTTACCCTTAATGACCAACGGTTATGTTGCCTTCGTAAGTCAGTATGCTGACTGCCTATTTTTGGCTGCTTCCCCAACTACATCATAGTGCTTTTGCCCTGTCGTATATGGCGCAGCAGGCAAGTGATTTCAAATCCACCCCTGTAGACATAATTCCTCAGTAAGGGCAACAGGCACGTTTCTTGTCAAAGAACACGAATGTAGACAGGTACAAGCTGCCAAATCTTTCGAATAAAATAAATGTCGTATGTTGTCTTCGTAGTAAATCTGCCGATTCTATCGTATACTCACAGAACGATCCCCAATTCCCCTTCCCCCCTTTTCGGTGGTTGCGCAGAGAGCCAGGACGTGGAGCTGGATGCCATACTGGGTGAGCTGTGCGCCCTGGAGAGCCAGTTTGAGCGCGAAATCAACCAGAAGGGCCACTCCCGGGCCTACACGGGCGGCAGCGGCACTGCACGAACAACGAGCCCCGTACTGCTCAGTCTCGTGCCGACCCCCCCGGCCACGGCCTCCTCAGTCGGCTCCACAACGTCATCGGCCATTGTGGCCGGCCAGGGCAACGCTCCTCCACACGCGGTGGTGGCAGCGCAGTCGCCCTTCAGCTCGGGCACTTCCAGTCAGCGCTCCTCGGGGCACAGCCGCTCGAGTTCGTCGAGCGGGGGTCGAACAACCAAGCTGGACTTGGGGCCTTTCCAGGCAAGACCAGCATCCCTTCGTCCTTCTGATACTCGCGTCGGAAATGCACATGCCATACCAACTCGATGTTTTTGAAAGGGCCGTGAAAACAAAATACAAGTTTGCTTTATTAAAAAGACTGCCTTTACCGAACAACATTAACACCAATCTTATTGCAAACTTTAAAGAAATAATTGAGATAGTAAAGAAAACTTATGTAGCAGTGATGACTCCCCAGCCATTTTCTAGTGAAGTTTCAATAACATCACAAAATTTCATTTGTCCACCGACCTAAGCCTCTGCCAAGAAACCCGTGCTTTAAAATAAAATAAAACAATGTTTTCCGACTGCTTTCATTCTTTCTTGGGAACATCTCCCTTCGAAGAGAACAAGCTTTTTACATACCCGTCTCTTCCTTCTTCATTGCCCCAAGGTAAGCTTGTCGGTTTTCATCCCTTTTTTTTGTGCTTGTTTTCTTTATTTTAAATGGCAGCTATGGCAGCGGTAATGGCAGCAGCAGAAATGACTTGTGTTCTCATGGCACTGAAAAGGGAGTCATAGCGCTTATTTGCAGCTGGTACTTGTGCTGGTGCGTTGACACCGGTGGCCCTTGAGAAGGTTCTTAATTTTAGTAGAGTGCTCCTCTGCTTTTTCTGTCACGTTCAGCCCGCAGAATAGTGGCTACTGGTTGCTTAGAGCAAGGATATTCATAGTCTACAAAAGACCACCCTTTTTTCCACCCTGGTGGGGCCTTGCAGGATGGAATTGTGACCACGAACGGCGCTCCCCGGACTGACAGCCCGGATAATGACTCTGCCTTCTCGGACAATGTGTCGATGCTATCATCCGAGTCGTCTGCCTCGTCGGGGGGAGGCAACAACAATGCCGCCCGCTCCGCAGCTCCTGCAAATGGCTCGATCAGCCACGGCGGCCATGCACCCAAGTCCAGCGGAAACAGTGGCGGTGTGGCGCTGGCATCCTCTCCCACCCAGGTTTGGATACCTCTGTGTTTGACTCGCATTTTTTGGCACTCGCTTTGAGAAAAGCATGCAATCTCTATCATGAACGAGTTTTGTTTTGAGAGAAGCCAGGTTGACTTGATTAGGGGTGGAAGTGCTGCGCCATTTGCACCATGCTGCGCCAATCTGCCTTTTATGTGCCATCCTGCTCCAAATGGCAATATTGTGTCAAAAATGCTCCCAAGCGGTGCCCCAAAATGTGAGGCAACAGGGAGATGCCAGTCACTTTGCACAGGGCGCAGTAAAGACTCATTTGTTCTACTGTCATTGAAGACGTGGCATGCTCCGATGCACTTCCTAAAGGGATCACGCTCTGAGCAACGCCGCTCGAGTCACTCGTCGCAATTTTCTGGTCTCCAAGTGGTGGCGTTTTTTCACGGGACGTGGTATCCAACTTGGGGTGCGGGCATTCACCAACTTTTGCCCCTAAATGCAGCTTCACTGCACGGCACGCTCCGCCATGAAGCATGCGTCGTCACCAGCTGTAGTTGCAATCTTCCCACTTATTGTCAAAAACGAAAAATTGAAATTTAATGTTAGCCAGACCCTCACCATTTTATCTTATCGTGAGTGGGCCTGCCAGGCCAAAGGTTCGATGCCGCAGTGCGGTGTGGGACAGGATGAGATAACAGGCCCAGCCACCCTGGCACAAGCGAGAGGGGAGATTCTGTTAAGCTAGCAGATATCTGCAAGTAATCACCTCCTAGGTGTGTCTTACAGTACAGCACTGCTCTGTTCTTTTCGGTGAGGGTGAGGAGGGGGATTCTCCCCCCTACTCCTGTAAGCCTGCTGTATTCTCTCAAAACAAAAGGTGATAAACACTCTTAAGTTCGTTATTTAAATGAACAAGACACAGCACGGTATTTTTTAAGTAGGTAAATGCATGCATTAGTTAGTCAGTAGAACAGGTAATATGCTAGGGTATTTTTATAGTGTGTTTTGTGAACATTAAAGATTATTTTTAATCTCTTTGGAGTCTAAACAGTTTTAGTTATGCAATGCATCAAATTATCTTTTGTTTCCTGTTTTTTTTTTTTTTTTTTTTCAGTATCTTTCTTTCGCAGTTTCCCTTTTTTTCTTTCATTTATCTAGAGTCTCGTTAGGTGTAGAACAAAGAAATCCTAACAGCTCAGGTGCAAGAGGGACCATTTTGCGTATCTTGAGTCTTATCTGGGCTGTTTGTCAAGGCTGTTGTGACAGTTACTATTGTTGCCGCCGTGAGACAAATGTATCTTCAACGTTATTTACTTCATCACATCAGGTGCCAGTCTCCACTGTTCTCTGCACTTGTTTCCGCGCAGAGCTTGTCTTTTGTGCTCAGACGTGCGCTGTTTATGCTTTGCAGTGAAGCACAGAGCGGGAACGCACTGCAGCACGAGCTCGCCCACTCTGTGTTCACATCCCTGCCCATTCGCATTCCCATTTTGGGCTAGCACAGACGCACACGCTACTGTCGTTCACTCTGCTTTCCACGCGTGTGGCACTGCTTGTGATGCTTTGTGTTTGCGCTCTGTCCTGTACCGCTGCTGCTTCGTGTTCAGAGAGTTTGCGCACTGTTTGTTTCCCAACACGCACGTTTGTTCCCCGCCTGTGTGTGTGTTTGCCATTGCAGCTCTTAGAGGCCATCAATGCCAAGCTGAGGTCAATTCAGGCAGGCATTGAGCTGGACTCCCCACCCCCTGTGAGTCACCTTCCTTGCACTACACCGCCAACACCCACCGCTAGACCCCTGCAAAAGTTTGTCACCCACTTAAAAGTCAGATGCAGTCTTTTTTCCCCTGAGATTGGCTTTATCTATCTCATATACTACATTGTTATGTAATGTGTATGTATGTATATGCTACATTGTAATGGTTGTAATGTGACCACAAAAACTTAAAATGTCATTTTTATATAATACATTAGCAGCAAACCTTTTTGTGCCATATAGGAATTACGGTATGAACACACAGTATAACAGAGTCTTACATTTGTTCCAAAATTTTACATTCTTGGGATGAAGATATGCACGGTTTCCCTGTGGGTGTTGGCGCCATATTTTGTGCACCATCATTTTCTCATCACACCTGAAAGCTGTCATTGCGAAGCATTGTCATTGCTTCATTTCAAGTAGTGCTGCATCATAGAGTGCTGTTGCTACCCCACCGTACTTGTAGCTTGCTGCAGCCACAATTTGTCTTGTGTCCTTCTATGTCCTCTAACTTTCCAGAAGAAAACTGGAGAGGGCACAGCACATCCTTGCTTTGCACTGCTGCTCTTCTATGCCTTACACCTGAGTGATGTGCTGCCTCCAGTGTTTTGTCCACCTCATCTATGAGTGTTCCAGCCATACTTAGAGAACAGTTACACTGCTCAGAGATTGTGCTCCATTCTTTCTGTCTACCGTGCAATCAACAGTAAAACAAAAGAAACTAATCTCTTATCCCCATTGAAGAGGTGAAAAACTTAAGTTTCTCAATGCTTTCAGCTGGAACAAAAGTGATGTCTCGTATGCACCTGTTGCAGCAGCCTTGTCGTCTTGCCCGAGACTTTGATGGGCACCCTGTGTCTCACCTGTGCCCTGCTGTTCTCTCTTTTTTCCTCTCTCCTCCCTCCTCTCTGTCCTCCTCTCTGCCTCCTGTGTCTCTGTCTCCCACTCTCCTCTTCCCCTCTTCCCCCCTCTTCAGGCAGAGCAAGCCGCACGTCTCAAGGCTGAAAAGATTAAGATAGCTTTGGAGAAAATGAAGGAAGCCAGCGTGCAGAAGGTAGCAGTACAATGACGCCTCTTGGCTCTTCTTTCAGTTTTTTTATATCACTACCCCTCCCCCCCCCTTTTTTTTTATGGAAGGTTCTTTGAATACAGCTGAAACCAATAATGAGAATGACAATTACGATCAAAGAATTACAAGAAATCATTGTGTTTACTGAATTCTAGAGCTCACTGTATTGATGCATTGATTTATTTAGTACTAATGCCCAAAGGAGCGAATAAAAATTATGAAAACGAGTAACATGAACACCTTTTTCTTTCCCTTCTAAATCCTGGTAATGTATGTTTTAATAATGGATGTAGTGCTAAAAAATTACAACGAACACAGCTGATCTCCTGCCTGATGCTGTATGAGCTTAACTACTTATTCCTTGTGTTGTATCTCCTCTTTTCACTGTTTCTATTGCCTTATTGCTCATGCTAGAAGCCTCTACTTTTTCTACACTTTAGGCCTCATACATCTCTAATACCTACATGCACACTGTAGAAGTGCTCTAGAAACTGAAGCTGTCGCAGGTTCCTTTTTGTGACCCAGTCCAGATTGTGGCATTTTTCTGCAACTCGCCGCTTTGAGATCGGTAATGTAGCAGCATTTTCCCAAGTTAAAGACAATAAAGCCATCTAGTACTGTTAGATAGTGGCAAGGTTCCAAGCGTTGGATAGTTGTGTATGTGCATCAAAAACGTTGGGACCCTGTTTAAAGTGTGCCTCTCAAACTGTGTGCTGCACGCGTATGTCCCGGACGTGCAGCTGTTCATCAAGGCCTTCAGCGCGGACAACAGCGCCAAGAGCCTGCTGGTGGACGAGCGCATGAGCATTGTGCACGTGATGCGCCTGCTGGCCGACAAGAACCACGTGCCCATGGACCCCAAGTGGGCCATCCTCGAGAGCATCCCGCAGCTGTACATGGGTACGTGGGGGCAGCCACTCGCAGGGAAACCAAGGGGCTGGGCTGCTTTTAAAGATGATAGTCTTCTTTGGGCTACTTTAACGCGAAAATTTTGGTCTGTCTGTATGTTTGGTTGTCTGTCTATCTGTCTGTAACTCGATTCAGCCACCCGGCCAAAGAGAAATAGAAGTTGCACTGTAGGTTTATATACCCGCAGCCAAATCTAAACGTCTGTCAGGTGTCAATGTTCATTCTTGTCAGCATTGTTGAACAAGAACAGGACATTATGCAAATACGAGGTAGAAAATCAGTACGTGATATTTGCAGTGTTTCTTTATAAAAAATTTATGGGTGCTTGATTTTTGCGATAGCAAATGAAATACTACATCTACTGCAGAAAAATTCACTCCGTCGCATGCTGCCGCCCGTGCCACCATAGCTCCTGGCGGCATTTTAAGAAATCAAACGACAACAATTACGAAAGGTTCTACTTGATAGGTTCCACATTCCGCTTGGACCACACGTGGAGAAATGCAATGTGGTTCTATAAACGCCGAAGTAGGGCGCCTCGATTCACGCGCGTCTCTGCTGTGCGGCAGCGCTGGCATCGAGGCACCTGGCCTGGAGCAGTGGAACGCAGTAAATTTTAATTGACTTGAGCAAACGTCTAGCGTGTTATCTTGGGAGGAATGAGACTTGAGAGGGACAGCATGAGAGGTGAGTGGGAAAGAGAAGGGAGGCATTTACTTGGCAAATGTCGACAGTTGGCATTTGCAATGAAAGGAGCAGATGCGCAGCCAAATTTTGGGGGGGCAGACAGTCGGGAGCTGTTTGAGGTGCATGCTAGTGCAAGGGTGATGTTCTTTTCGGGCTTTGAGGCATCTCTCCGGATTTTCGACAGTTGTGCAAAATTGATCACACCCATCACTAGCTTGCAGTAGGCACGATGGATGGAAGAAGCTGGCAAGTAAATAGGGCATGCACATTGCAGAATGGCATAATGGTTGTTTTTAATCATGGCTCAGTGTAGTGGGTGAGTGAAATGCACATGCAAGGGATGCCATTCCACATAAGTGGCACTCGTGTGGAGTGACACAGGAGCCTTTTGAGTTGTGCACCTGTTCAGAGAACATGTCCCCCCCATCCTGCAGGGTTAGTGTGTTGCCAGGTGGTAGTGTGGAAGAAAAATAACCTCGAGACCACTCCGCCCAAGAAGTTGGAGGAAGCCGTGTTTACGTAGTTTAAGGATATGAGAGTTAAGAACGTTCCACTTAGTGGGGAAGTGATACAACCAAAAGCGCTGTTTTTCGGGTGCCTGCTGTGGTGTGATAACTTCAGGGCAAGCCACAACTGGCTTATTATTTTCACCTGTGGACTTTTAGCACAGTGCTAAATTATCGACAGGCGAGCACCATGGCTGCAGCAATTACGATGTCATGGTAGTTGCCAGGGTGTGCCTCGCTTTAGACATCAAATTTTTAGATACAAGCACTTGTGAGATGACAGTCCCGAATTTACGGAGTTCTCGATTTAGCAAAATAATTCGCGCTTCCCAGTGAGTTTGTTAGATCGGGTTTTGACTGTTCTAGTGTTGAATGGGCCTTCTGGGTATAAGAAATATGACGAACGGCTTTAGCAAGCTTGCTTTCTTGTGGATTAGTTCTGTAGACTGCAAAATTTTCTCCCCTTTTAGTGGATTTTCAATAATTATCACTCAAAATGTGTGCACTGTATGCAGAGCGCATCTACGAGGACCATGAAAACCTAGTGGAGAACCTGCTTCTCTGGACGCGGGACTCGTCCAACCGGATTTTGTTCCTCGAGCGGGAAGAGAAGTACGACCTCTTTGTGAACCCCGAGGTGAGTGGACAACCCAGCTTGAAATTAGGATGGTCTGCAGTCCAGTTCTGCCTGGTTGCTGCGTGGGTGAAAAGGTTTAGGTGAGCAGCACACCAGTCGACTGCAGAGCCCTATCTCACATTGCACTGACCTCATTTGCCACTGGAACTTTTTTCTAATGCTATGGCCGAACACACAGAAGTTAACTCACCTTGAAATAGACTGGGCCAATCCGAAGATAGCGCAAAAGAGAAGTCTCGACTTTATCTGAAATCTCTGACAATTCAGACCACAGAGCACACACTTCCCACACATGTATCCAAGCTGCCTACGTCACAATTTAAAGCAAAGACAAACTGGATCACTTGTGCCCTTACCTTCATTATGATCAAGGCTTCCTGTACAAAAGCCGAAGCGTCATTGTTTCTGTAAACGGACCTAGTCAGAGTCGGCTTTTAATTATTGTTGTGGGACACTTTTGAAAACTAATTTGCTGTTTCGATAATTTCTGCTTACCTAATTTAGCATGGGGAGTTCAATGAGAGGGGCGGCAATTGACGGGTGTGCTGTTTGCTTGATGGCTTTAATCTCAAAAAGGTCGCAGCTGATGGCCTTGAGTGGCAGGTCAGCTAAGTTAATATACTATGAACTAGAGCACTGCACGGGCCGGAATTTCTAGGCCCGGCCCGACCCGGCCCGGTAGAGACACGGCCCGGGCCCGGCCCGGGCCCGACAAGTTTTTAAAACGTGAGCCCGAGCCCGGCCCGAGCCCGACAAATTTTTATAATGTGAGCCCGAGCCCGGCCCGAGCCCGACAAAAATTTAAAATAGCAGCCCGAGCCCGACCTGAGTCCGGTAGAATTTAAATGAAATAAGGCCGTGCCCGCCAGACTTTCTAAGTATCAGCCCGAGTCCAAAAGGCTATAAACATGAGCCCGAAAACGTTTGCTGTTTTTAACCTAAAAGCGTAAGCATAAAGCGACTACATAAAGCAATGAATGGGAAATACTGTGATCACAATAATATAATTAGGATTTTGTTAGTGTTGACTCAACAGACTACGTTTACGTACATTTACTGCTGGAATATTTGACAGCATTTTGCTTTTACTATCTGTTGCTAAAGGAACTCGGAGATTGCGCCACGGGTTCAATTCGGGTTCATACACGAACGCGCCTGAAATTTGAGCAGATGACGTGTCCGCTTTCATGACTTCATTTCTGTTTTTTCCTTCAGTGATGAAGGCAGCATTATTTTGTCTGCGTTTGTTTTCTTTTCTGCCTTGAATCATGGTTTTAAAACTTTTTATCCGAAACATTGGCTCTGCTTCGAAAATTGGTCCCCGAAAATATATGCACGGTTGTGACTACCGCCCATACGAAAACATGTGGGCGTCCGGCGTTCCTACTTTCAGCAAAAGAATGGGGATGTGGGGACCTTGAAGGCAGCAGCTGATAACAACAAATCTTGTCTGCCTTGCCTCGACATTTTTGGGTGACAACTTGCTTTCCGAAGTGGAGGAACCGCTTCAGTAGGGTTTGGTTTCGCCCTCCACGGACCGGGGGGGTTCCGGCAACCGTTCGAGACAAAGCGACGACGCGGGCCGCACGACCCTTCGTGGAACTTCTGTGAGGCGGACCAAAGCGACGGAATCTTTACGACTCCCAGCCTCAGGGGATGTGTTTGTGTTGTTTTGTGAATGACTGCTTCTCCCCGCGTCTCCTCTCTCGTGCCTATTCCACCAACCCCCATCCTGTACACAGCAGTGTATTCGACGTGTGCACTCAAAATAAAGAGCTGTACTCCCATTCTTCAGTCTCCCGCTTCTTGTGGAGGCCCAGGCGCTTGGAATGCAGGGCCACACGTCGTGACCGAGGAGCCGCTTGCTACCACGGAGGTGGCAACAGTAGACAGTGCGAAGTCTATATCGCCATTGTTCTGTTTGTTTTATTTCAAAAAACATGTTGTATTGTGTGTCTGGAGTGCCCTCGTCTGGCCTGCTCTCTCCCACTATATATGCTGCCCAGACAGTCTGTTTTATAATTGATGTGAAGGCTTTCTGAGCAGAATCGTCTATTTATCATGTTTTTTTAACGGCGCCATAGCGACATTGCACTTCGCTTTTTTTTCTTTTCACTTAACCTCAAATATCAATGGGAAAACTTCTTGCTATCAACAATTTAGAATTAGCGTCACAACACTGCCATGCCTCAGGCACTGCTCGGGCCGGCTCGGGCCGGCAAGGCCCGAAACATTTTTCGTTCAAGCCCGAGCCCGGCCCGGGCCCGAGAAAATGTGTGCTACCCGGCCCGAGCCCGGCCCGCGGGCCGGGCCGGGCTCGGGCTTTCGGGCCGGCCCGGGCCCGTGCAGTGCACTACTATGAACCATAGGATTATGTACTGTTTTTGGGGAGTCTGCCTGGAAACTGAACGGGTGTCAGTTCAATGGAAACTACTCAAGTTGCTCTTTATGTGTTTTCAAATTTTAACAGTGCCCTGTTGACAGTTCCATTCAGGTAGCATCAAAATCAGTGCAGATGCAGATAAGAGGGAATATGGATTGCATTTGTAAGCTCTTGTTTTTAGTTAATGCGTAGCCAGGACCGTGTAATGCTCTGCATTTCCACAATAATGCAGATTTTACGGGAGTTCCACCTTTAATCGTTATAATAGTGTAGAGATGATTGTTCGAACAGAATTAAAAAAAAATATTGAAAATACTAGCGACAACCGCAAGTCGTGTAACGCCGTGCATTTCCACAAAACTGCAGATTTCTCGGAAGTTCCATCTTTAATCGTTGTATTAGCGTAAATGGGATACTTGATTGAACATAATTTTGAAGCAATAAAAAACAGGGAAAATATTAACAAATACGGGAAATGGCAAACACAATAATGCAGATTTCGCAAAAGTTCCACCTTTATTTTTTGCAACAGTGTAAATGCAGATAACTGGTCGAACATAATTTTTAAAGACCAATAAATTAGAAAAATATGAATAAATACTGGAAATGGCAAATCGTGTAATGCCCTGCATTTCCACTTTCCACAAAAATGCAGATTTCGTGGTTCCTCCTTTAATTGCTATAATAGCATAAGTGGATATGATTGGTCGAACAGAATTCTAAAAATGCAGAAAATAAGAAAAAAAACTATAAAACAATAGCGGAAATGGGGAGGTGTGTAACACCTAGCCCCGCATTTCCACAAAAATGCAGACTTCGCAAAAGTTCCACCTTTTATTGTTATAATATCGTAAAAGGAAATAATCGGTCGAACAGAATTAAAAAAAAACAAAAAAAATAAGAAAAACATTAAAAATATAGCGACAGTAGAGAACCGTGTAACACCCTTCATTTTCACGAAAATGCAGATTTGGGGGAAGTAACAACTGTAATATAAGGCCTTATAATATCGTAAATGGAGATAATTGGTTGGACAGAAGTTAGAAAAACCGAAAAATTTGGCTGTAAAGAACTCGCACTCTAGACAAGCGGCATAAGAATGCTACGCATTAGTAGACAATTGTCTTAATTTCTGCAGATCTTTTTTTTACCATATGTACTCTAAGTTTAGCCACTTCACCAGAAATTGTATATTCTACAATGACACCGTCTTCTTGGAGCCATTACGGTGCAGCAAACTTGCACAACCACTGCATGAGCACGAGGATGTGGGTTCGATTCTCAGGCGGCCACGGCGGCCGCTTTTCTATCTTTCAATACATCAGAAGTGGGGTAAAAAACAGGAAAAATTCTTCAGGGGCGCTGTGATCACGAAACTTCAAAATGTGGCACAGTGGTAGAACACCCGCTTCACACGCAAAAGACCTAGGTTTAATTCCCACCAGTGCCGTACGTAGCATTCTTTTTTTTTTTAGTTTTGCTTTTGTAATATCTGTGACAACTTGAGAAACTACGATATTGACTTTTGGTATTTATTTTCTGTTCAGCAAGACATGCTCTGTCATACTCTGACAGTCAAATCAGTATGCAGGCTTTGGAACACCCAATCACGAGCAAATTTGTAGTTTGCAATTATAAGAAGAACATAGCACCGTACCTATACATGCCTGCGTTTGCTGAATCATTGCAATCGCAATTGCTGAATCGTCTCTTCATAAGTGCGCCATCATGCAGTGAAGTGCTGGTCGGAAGCTTGGCAGCACTATTCATTTAACGAGAAAAATCGCGTGCGTATTAGAGGAACGAACATATATTTGCCAAACTTCTGCGTTACTTGTGCACATTTTAGCCCAGAGGACTACTCGCATCACGCCCGGTTTATTAACATGTATGCGCTGTCTTCAGCCAATGGGGTCCATTATCTTCCATGCATGGGCTCCGCGCCGCAGAAGTTCAGGTAGCAGACGACGTGAGAGATTTTGCCAGTTACGGCACTGTGCCATCGCCATCGCAAGAGTTCAGAGAATTCCCCTTCAGATTCACAGTGATAAGGATAAAATTCTTCTTTTTTTTGTTGAAAGAATTCTTGTTTTGTTTATATATTTATATATTTCTGAATTATTGGTTTGTTTATTTCTTTATTTATAAAGTATCTGCATAGAAGCTCAAGTTGCCACTAAGCACCGCATGGTGGCGAGACGGTCGCAAAACTTCAGGAGATTCTACTTTTGCTACCCTGTTTTTGCTTCATTTTTGGCAGCTTGTTTCAACCACTCTGTGTTCTAGTTCACTTTAGCACCACTAAGTGCGGCTACCTTTCGGGTTTGGAATTTCAAGCCAGACTTTCCTAGCTTGATGTCCATTAACTTTTGACGCCTTTTGGTTACTGACGGCACAATTGTTGTTCTTCTTCTTGTACTTGCAGAACTACTTCCTGGGTGGAAGCTCATCTGAACGTGGGGCAGAGCTTGATGACGACGCCAAGTTATCCTTAATCGACGTACGTAAGCCTCCTTAATTAAGCACATGTGAATAGCATTAGAAGTTATTGGGATCAGTGCCATATATTATGACTACATGGGCTGTAGCCAGTGGATATAATGAAAAGTACGGTTTCCCTTCACTGTTCATAAAAACGGAAGTCCATTGTCTGTGAGTTTCAGTCACATTTTTTTTCTCTATGCACTAACCATGGGGTTATAAACAGTATGTGAAGCACAAAACTGGAGCCAAATACATAGACCTTTAGGGATTTAAGTTTTAGAAGGGTATTCTGAGTTGTAATGCAAAATATTATTCTGCAAATGCAAACACCTTTGTCAGTTTTTGAGTAAGTCTCGTAAAGTCAATGTGTAGAGCCTGTACATTTATTGTTAGTGGTTTGTTGATGCTCAATGACCATGGTAAGAATGGCATCAATTTTCAGTCTTGTAGGGGAGCCAAATGCTGACCATGGTCACCCTCATTTCAGTTCAACGTTTTTTTTTTTGTGTTCTTACTCAAGCATTTGCACATCCATGTGCTCATTATATCATATACTTTTAAAACTGCTTGCTATCCCTCACATTTCAAGGGTGAGAGTTATTTGAAGCTTTTTTTTTTTAATTTTCTGTGCGGGCACTGTAATAGTGAAGTCACGCACAAAATAGTGAAAAGTACAGAAGGTAAACAAATAAGATAATAAATTCATAGGAGAAGAATTACTTACTAGACACATATGGGTCCTGCAAATAGGGAACCACCCCATCTGGTGCCTGCGCGCACCATTCTTTATTTGAAGTTCAGTAAAAGTTGTTCAACCAATCAAAGCGCAGATATTCAACAAATGCCTGCTACTCCTGTCATTCGTACATTTTCAGACACCTCTCAGAGTCAAGAAATAGTAAGGTAGATATTAAAGTCACCCACCTGCAAAGAGCAAAAACAAAACGAAAAAAGCAATAAGCAGAAGTGTGCTAGAATGTGAGAACACGAAGGCGTTCTCTGCATAACGCGTGCCCCGCACTTTTGCAGGAGTTCTTCGGCAACCCCAGCGTGGGCGTGCCCGAGGTGGAAGGCCTGCTGTACCTGAAGAGCGATGGCAAGAAAGCGTGGAAGAAGCACTTCTGCCTCCTCCGGGCCTCCGGCCTCTACTACTGCCCCAAGGGGAAGTCCAAGGTGAGAAGCGCGCCTTGACATCGGCACTTGCATGCCTCAGCCTCAGACACTGTTACACCATCGCCATTTGCGCCTCAGCGGAATAAGCACTGTTGTGCAGCATACCCTGATTATGTCTAATAGCTTGTATTCAGTGGCGAGGCACGCATGCAGGCAACCGTGTGAGTGCGCCGTAACTGGCTACGTCAGGCTCCGCGGAATGGCGGTACTTGTCCGTGCTAAGCGCATGATATGGGTTGGACATTCCATAGACAACCCCACCGATCGCAAAGTAATCCCTCGAGTCCAATGTGAGTGCGATTAATAACATCTCTGTTGACACCACCGTTGAGAATCGGGTTTAAACAGAGCAGACGACACATGCCAGGGGGGGTGTGTGTGTGCGTGTGTGTGTGTGTGCGCGCACTTTTTTTTTTTTCCTCCCCCTTGGCGTGCAAGCCCACGCCATGTTCGTGGCAGTTTCCAGTGTTGCCAAGCGAAGAAATTGACAACTAAACTTTTCAATGAATACCACCTATTAAGCTTCTTGCTTTGAACTGAAATAGACATTTTTGAGCTGACATGGCGGTTCAGGCCGCAGCCCACAATCTCGTTTTCATGTAATGCCTAACTGGTACTCCCTGAAGATTGAGACTGTGTACATGATAGTAACTGTACAGCACACTGGAATATCACGAAAAAATGAAAGGGGAACGGCAAAGAGAAATATGCCAGGTGTAATTAATTATTTCTCAGCAAACAGGGCATTGTTGGCCGTCTTTTTTTAACAAAAGCCAAGATAGCTATAAAACATGTGACCTTTCAGTTAAAACAAGAAAGCCTTTAGTGTCCCTTTAAGAAGGACATTGTTTAGCTTGCTTTAGAGTAACCAAAAGAAATACGAGGACGCCTAAACACTCCTTATGATGCAGGGATTGCGAAAGCATTAGGGGTCCCATTGATGAATGGGTTCCCATTATTTATTGCAAGGGCAATAGATGGGGCACGTCTGCAAAATTTTCAAGTCGATCCACGTTGCTGTTTAATTAAAGGAGCCCTAAGTAAGCTTCCGAAGGTCGTCATTTCAATCGCGTAATCGCTAGAGTACCCCTTCACGACAACTTGTACCAAATATTACACTCCTGCGTAAAGCGGCGGCCGCGCAGACATACAGGAAGATCTTCCTTTCTTTCCTTATTTACCCATCAATCCTCATTGCTATTTCGCCGCACTCTGACATGAATGTTTGGCTCTGAAGCACCCTCTGTGATGCACGAAGCATGAAATAGTACAGCGCCGCTATTGGTGGGCCCCTTTAAAAGCTGTGGCCAATTGGCGTTCCCAGCTATGGAGTAAACGCAGGTGCACGTTTTGGTGGTTCCGGCAAGCGGCGTTCTGGCACCAATGGCTCGGCGTATCTTAGTATGGACAAATGTTGATCGTCGCCATCCATCACACGAGCTTAGCTGAGTTTGTAGATATAGTGCATCATTACCAAGGCATGAATAATGCTGAAAAACACAGCATTTCTGCAGGCAGAAACACTGCTAGACGTGCAGCTGCAGCAAGCATCTGCCTGCACGGTCGACAAGGAGCTCACTGTGTGGTGTATGCACGATATGGCATACACATCAGCAGCTAAAACTTGTCACTGCCCGCCAGAGCGAGTCTATTGCTGAAAATCAGTTTATGAATGCATCAAAGAGGGCAGTAGTTTTTTGAAAGATTGCACTGGTGATCGTCGTCAGCGCAGATTCGTAAAGGGGGGACTGAGCAACTGCGCAATGGTAAGCCTTTTTTGTGTGACCCCTGGCCTCGGAGGGACCTGTTCACCACGACAGCACCGTACGCAGAAATGCTAGCGGGCCGCTAGTCGTCGATGAAAATCCTCAATTACTGTCGTGAGCGAGCATGTTGTGTTTGGGACCCCCCTATTTGGCCTTCAAATGCTTGTTTCACCTATTCTAAAACTGATGTGCTGACGCAAGCAGACCAACATGAGGAGCATGGCTGCACGGAAGTTCGAGTGGGCCAACCGCTGTCCGACCCCGCTCGGCAGTAGTAGGTAGAGCATGCGCATGCTGCTAAAAAAAAAAAAAAGAAGAAGAAGAAGAAGAGCGTGACGTATTGCTTAGTGGAGCCAATGGCTGCGCACATCTCGAACCCTCAAGGACTTTGTCCTGTTTCTCTCGGTGGTCTTGCACCTGATCTGTGATGTCACAGCTTCCACAGTGATTTGGAGGCACAATGTGAAAGTGAAAGCACCTGGCCTTATTGCTGACCTTTTTTAATGAACGATAGCTCGGCTAATACTCAACACATTTAAACCATTTTTGCAGCAGGACGTTCAATGAATAGTACTCCAGTGATTGCGCACGTAAAATCACAACTTTTGGAACCTCGTTTAGGGCCCCTTTAACAAGCAAGCAACAGAGGAGCACAGAACGATAGAGTGGAGAGAAAATGTGGAGAATGCTGCTTCTGCTATGGTAGCGCCATTGCCAGGGAGAGAACACGACGAAGTCCAACTCACCAGCTGCCTCTGCCTCAACAGTAGCTCCTGCCACCACTTGAACACATAGACTTCATTGTGTAGCTAGGGCGAGCGGCAAAAGGGGAAGGATCAGGAATGACGGCAACAAAATGCCGGTACTGGAGGGCGGTGGAGCTACAGGCATCCAGTGTCAATTCTGAAGCAAGCGAACGTTGATGCGGGGGGAGCGCTAAACACGGTTGGTATGGTGTACGAGAGACGTGTGCAAGAAATGCCGCATTGTGGACTTCTGAAGCCAAATCGAGGCATGTCTATTAGGCTGAACCTTCAGTTGGCAAGAAAGAGGGACCAGATGCTCACACATTCTTAACAATTCAGCAATAAATCTTCAATCAACTTTCGTCATTATTTTTTTTCTCTTTGCTCCCTTTTTTTCTTCTGTTCATTACTGCGACTTGGCACAGACCCGTGTGTTCGCTTCTCCCTCTCCTGATGGCTACTTCTGTATGCAATGTTCATATTTCTCCTGTAGGCCTCGGCCCATACCTCTAACACCCATTTCCAAGCTGAAGGCCACAACACATTCACTGCGTCTTCCTTTCGTTGGCTAAAGACTGGGATCTGTGCTAAGGTCACGAATTTCCACATGTGAAAACCATTTAAAAACAATTTGTCTGGTGGAAAGTTGGGGCATAATAACCGGATACTCCTCATAATCATTTCTCTATATCTCGTTACCATGACCACACTGGGCTGCTATTGGTACTGCCGTGAAGCTCATTATTCTGAATCTGTGCATTGTGTACCAGAATGGCTGCCAAGAACTGTACCCTTGCTTGTTAGCTATGAAGGAGTTTTGATGTGAGCTGCGGGCAGGCCACCTTCTGTGTCTATGTGCATATGCGCTGCTACTTTATTACTGTTTCGTGAAGTGAGAGTCAGTCAATAACAAAGAAAAAAAGCAAGGACGCGTTGGAAATGCAAATCAGTGACTGAATTTTGTTTACAGGAGCTTCCTGGATAAATTTGGCATCAGCCTGACCATTTTCATTTTGTATGTTTGAGTTTTCAGCCATTTTGTGTGCCATCACTTGGCCGCAACGCCAGATTTTCGGTGTACTGAGTTGATTAATGCATTCACATTAAAACTAACAGGCTGTTCTTTTTTTCATTATGAGACTGAATTTCCTATCCAGCTGCTTCATCAGCTGTTACGTTATTAAATGGTTTGGGATTTGTGTAGTGTTTTCGGGCGCAGCCAGTTTGCTGTTATTATTGATAATAGCAGATCATTCTTTCCTGTGCTATTTAATCAGCTTGGCCAAGTACATGAATGAACTTTCACAGAAACTAAAAACATTTTCACTGACCCTTTCTGGGTTCCACCTTCTTGGGATATACTGTTCTCACTACCATTTAATATCTCTGCAGTTGCCTAAGGACCTGGTCTGTCTCACCACTTTTGAAATGAACAACATTTACACTGGCTTCGGGTGGAAAAAGAAGTACAAGGCACCAACGGATTTCGGCTTTGCCATCAAGGTAAGCTCTCTTAAAGGGAAAATTTTTCTTTCGTTTTATCATAGCATCAAACTTGCACTTCATGTTTTTACATTTATAGCTATATGTGTGGACATGTTACGATAATGTAATATTTATATTATTCTCTTTTATTCGATGCTAAAAAGTATGCAAAAAGAAACATGTTCAGTCTTCGCTTAAACACAGCGGCCAGTGACTTGTGTCAGGATAAGTCAGGGTGTCAGGACTATAGCCGCTTATGGTGACACAATGTTGTAATTTGCATAAAAGAATAGGAAATGACAGAATAATACATGCATATATCTGTCAAAAATTGTTATGTGGTATGAAAATAATCAATGCATTGCCTTTTGTCTTTTTAAACAAAAAAAGCTGTTTTTTTTTTTTTTTTTCCTCTTTCTTAAGAGGCAGAAAAGCAGTTTGTAATTTATTGTCATTGGAAATAAAATGCTAGAGTCTTGAGCCTGCTTAGATATTTCGTTTTCGGTCAGGGCCGAGAAGTGTAAGGCCATGTAAGGCCACAAAATAAAAAGAAAAAATTTCTGGAGTGTAAGCGAGTAAATAAAGTACTGTACTTACCCGATTCTAACGCACACTTTTTTTCCGGTCAAATAGGCCGAAAAATCGCTTGCACGTTAGAATCGGATACAAAACCGAAACTGCCAAAACAGCTGAAATTTCATCCCACCCATCGCTATCGCCAGCTCAAGATGGCGCCAAAGCTTTTAGCAACGATTTTTCGGAAGCAGGAAGCCTAGGCACCTAGGCTTTTTTATCGGCGTTCACACAAATCGTCAAATTGTTCCACTTGCGCGCTTGATAACAGCAACAGCAGCAGCGGCAACAAAGGTGCGCTGCTTCCATGGCTTATGAGCAGCTCCCACGCATTTAAAACGAGTGGTCGGCTGAAGCGTCCGCCTCTGGAGAAGCTCGCGGGATGGGCATGTGAGGCATGGGCCACGATCCCATCAACCATGGTTGAACGTTCGTTCAGAAGTGTGGCATTGCGAACACGCTTGACGGCACCGAGGACGAGATGTTGTGGTCAGCGGAGAGCGACAAGGAGTGAGATGAGTGAGATTACTTCGGAAAATAAATCGCCTGTTTCTCTCGCATTCGTTTTTCTTGCTCACAAAGTTCCGTGCGCGTTACAATCGGAGGTGCAAGTTTTCGGTTTTTTGCCTGGAAAATCGGGTGCACGTTAGAATCGGGGGCACATTAGAATCGAGTAAGTATGGTAGTGACGGCAAAAAAATAAAGTGTGCTTTTCGTTCTGGCTTTCAGTGCTACTTGCAAGCATGTCAGATGCCCTCTGCATTGTCATTATTGAGAGCCTACCTTCTCTCAGCCTTTTTTCCTGAAATTCGCTATCATCAGTTTCAGCCTCTGTATTTTGAGGTGCAGTGCGTTTTTTAAAGAGGATGAGGTCAGTCGGAAGAGAATATCTTCTCACGCCAGTGCAGTCTGGTTTGCCACATGACTTAGCGAAGCGCACTAAGCATGGAGCGTGCAATAGGTCATTATATATCCAAATGTTGTTCAGAAAGTAATAGCATAACTAATCTAGATTAGTTCTGCTAACACCCAAGACAACAGCCTGTCTTGGGTGTTAAATTGTATTTAGGAACTGGGTTTAGCTGTCTTAGGTGTTCTTATCCATCATTTAACAGCGTCACCTAGTCGCTGGCTCAACCCCTTGCCTGTACGCCATGCACACCTCTTCCTCCATAGCAGAAACTCAACCACAGAGCGTGAATTTTACATGTTTATTTCTCAAGTGCAGTACGTGCTACTCATGGTGTGCCTTTGGTTAACGTGCATCACATTTGTCTATCCTTCTTGGCAGCACCCACAAATCCAGACCAAGTCATCCAAGTACATCAAATATCTCTGCGCTGAAGACAAGCCAACGTTGCTGCGATGGGTCACAGGGTGCAGGATTGCCAAGGTGAGATACCGCATCTACAAAGGCTACTGCACAATCTTGGTCTCCAGTTCCTTTTGTATGTGTCAACTCTGCAGCTTTTTTTAATAAGGTTGAGCTAAAATGCCTTCTTATCGTAGGCTGATATACAGTCAAAACCCGCGATAACGAAATCCCGCTGGTACGAAATTCCCGCTGCAACGAAATATGTTCGCATCCCCGGCGAACGTCCATAGGCGCGCATGTATTTTATATCTCGCGGCAACGAAATGTTTTTGGAAACTGATCCCGCGTTAACGAAATTCGGTGCAAGTTTGGTGGGCATTTTACCTCCCCAGTGGAGGGTAACTGTATCCAAAAAGTGCTCAAGTGCATTTTTTTTGGACTCAAAGTGCGTAAACTTCAGCCACAGCACGTTTGCATGGCCGCCGCCATATTTGTTTGCAAAAGACCGCGCAGCCTGCGGCCATGGAGGCAGCCTCACAGCGGCACCACCAGGGGGCGACACATGGTGACTCAAGTCGCGGCTTTGGCTTGGGCTACGCTAGCCCACTACCGCTGAACAGAGCGCGTGCGTTTGTTGTTTGTGTGTGGTGATTAACATGTTTGCTCTCAGTAAGATGCCTTCGCCAGCCCAAAAGTGGAGGTTTTTATCGCTACGAGATAAGGCAGCCATCATCGCCCAAGTCAGTGGCCCAAGGGAGGATAGCGCCGACGAGTTTGGAAACGCCTGCAACTAGCCCAACCATTTTGAAAAGCAAGGATCCCACCAGTTTTCAATGGCGCACGTGCGCAAAACAAAACAGTGATAGCTGTGACGTTTCTGGACGTCTAGAAAGCGGTGCTCACTAAGTTTTGTAAACAGTATTGGTGCAACGAGGTGCCACTCTGTCTGGCAAAGTTCGTAAACAGAAGAAGCTGGGCTCCTCTTGCATGATCGGACGTACTCGGTGCCGAGGGCCAGGGCGGAAAACGTGCAGAGGTGAACCCACGGAATGTTTTGGATGCGTTTGACACGATCTCGTTCTTGGGCGCGCACGACGACTAGCAATGAACCACTTGTACAGTGATAGCTGAACTGTGACGTTGGCTGCAAGGTAAGGCTCGCGAAGTAATATAACCGACTTTAGGAAATATATTTTTGGTTTTTGGACAATTTTCCGGTCGTTTATGTTTCATTCTCGCGGCAACGAAATTCCCGCAAAAGCGAATTTTCTTGCTTTCCCCGGCGGTTTCGTTATTGCGGGGTTCGACTGTAATCTCCTGTGAGGGCCCTGTCGCCGGACTGCCGTTTTCACAGTTCCCCTCTCTCTCCTTTGCTCCATCCATATGTCTTGTGCCAGACGTAAAATAACGTGCTGGGCGACAGATTATTTCATCATGGAGCTTTGTCAAAGATGTTTCTTTGTTCTAACAGTAGTAATTACCGGGTTAAGTCACTTGACAGACATTTGCAGGGTTGATCTAAAAAAATTACAGGTAAATCTTGCACAATTCAACTGCAAAACGAAATGTGGTAGGAGAGAAGAAGCTGAAGAAGTTGCTCCAATTCAGCAGAAATATAGCTTGATAACTTGATACTCTAACGCTATGTCGTCTGCCTCCGAGTTAACCACGTAACACATTTTTCTTACTGCAGTACGGCCGGCTCATCAAAGACAACTACGACAACCTGATGCGTGACATTGTGGAAGAAGACCTGGAAACCCTGGCACACGCCCGAAGCTTTTCGATATGCTCCATGGCGAAGACACTGGCAGCCGTGAGTCCCGACAGTGGGTCTCCGGAACTCGCAAGTCCGTCTTCGGATCAACCAGACGAGTCCCGCACTTCTTCGCAGCGCAGAGGCAGTGCCGACTCAGACTCTGGTCTGACCATCACAGCCAGTGACTTTGGCAACTCTCCTTCTCCCAAGAGGAAGCACTCTGGGCTCTGCCGGAAGGAGTCCATGTTGTCGAGTGGCAGTGGGAGTGGGGGAGGGACATCAGAGCGTTCCGACACTGCGACCCCGACAGACCAACAGATTGCCTTCTTCGACGCTGATGTCCCTGTTGGAACCATCAAGAGGAAGCCGTCGATGACACCAAAGATCCCTCTCACAAACACCACCCGCACACTGGCCAAGCAGTCATCAGCGGAACTCCCTGACAGTGCCGGCATTTATGACACCGTGGGCAGGAAGAGCGGCAGCCTCGGAAGGATGTCGGGTGGCCGAATGAGCCTGCGCCGGTCGCAGACCGACGAAAAAATCTCTGCTTCCGCACTGGGCACCGGCACACTGTCTCGAAATAGGCAGGGAAGCCTGCCGCGTTCCAGCAACGCCAGGCGAACGTCCCCGCCTCTTTCAGCCGAGGAAACGCCGCGCAACATGAGCCCAGCCCAGTCTCCGCTGCACAGCCCGGAGAAGGAGAGCCTGCCGTCGTTATACTCAGCGTGGCCGGCAAAGCTGCCACAGACATCATCGAGCCCACCTCAGATTACAGACAGTTCACCCAAGTCACCTGTGACGAGTTCACCGCAGAAATCGCCCTCAAAATCTCCCGCCGTGCAGCATCGGCAAATGGCCACCACAGACGTCGTGGCTACTCCTCCAGCCTCGCCCCCCTCCCCAGAAGACTTTACGGGCAGCACTCTAAGCCTCGATTCATTCCCGCCTCCTCCTCCCCCCTTGCAGCTCGGCGACGTTCTCAGCTGGCCTAGCACGTCGAGCCTCAACTCCCTGCCACCCCCGCCTTCCGAACTCGCCACCCCGACCAACAGCCCACCTCCCGGCAGCACGCACACAACACCGACAAACACGCCAACAAACAGTCCCCCTGCGGTTCCTCCAAAGCCACGATCGCCGCGTTCGCCTCCCAACGCCTGCCTTTCACCGCTGCGGCGTCCCCCGGACGGCTCCTCTGTCATTTACGCTGACCCACTGCTCATCGCAAATGGCTACGAAACACTGCGCCGCAGACGTGATACGGACGTCCCCGACAGCAGTTGCGGCCAACTAGCCGCCTCTATAAACGCACAGGGTATCTACGCTGGAATGAGCCGGCAGTTTGCGCCTTCTGCGGAGCAGTACGCAGTCCTCAACGGATACGAGGCCGTTGGGAGATGCGTCCCAGAGCAGACGGTGATGGTTGCACCACCCCCTCCGCCTCCACCGCCCCCTCCACCTCCTCCTCCCCCTCCGCCACCGTTGCAGCCAGTCATGCGACAGAAGCCACCGCCACCCAAGCGCAGCGAAAGCACACGACTTTCGTCGCCTGCGCGGCGGTCGTTCTCGACACCGGCCGGGCCGGGCCAAATCGCCTGCCCGCCAGACGTGTTCCTGCGGGACCTGCAGCGCGTCATGGAGAAGAAGTGGAAGGTTGCGCAGCAGCTCTCGTCCGAGCCCACGGCCACGCCGCACGAGATCCTGGGCTTCCGGGACCCCTGCTGCCTGCCTCCTCCGGGCACGGCAGACGGCAGCAGCGACGACTCGTCGCTCAAACGCAACAGGGTTCCGCCGCCCCCTCCACCGAAACGCAGCGACGCGACACAGCTGTCAAGGAAAGTGTGTTAACTGCTGCAGCCCAGTGGCCAGCAAGATATACTCAGGTCCGTAGAGGAAGAAGACTTCTTGCAAGGGCTGTACTCACACGACATGAGTGCAGTCTAATAATTAGCCAACAATGGTGGTCATTCTCTCACCGAACGGAGGTTTGGTGATCGTCCCGGAGAAAAAATGGCATATGTGCAGTGTGTGAAGCAAGGTTGTGACTTATCTTCGCAAACAGCATTGAGGTGCAAAATGTGATGCAGCGGCCCTTGAACTGCCTGTCTCGTGTGAGCCTGGTGATTGCACGGGCAAGTGACTGCAAATGGACTTGCTGTGTGCCAAAGGTGACACTGCTGGTGCGAATGCAACTTGCAAGATCGCTTGTTAAAAGCGGGGTTGCTTACAATAGCAGCTGCAGTGGTTAAACGTCGTGGTACAGCCTTGGATGCCAGAAAGGGGTCATTGCTACTTACGATGGCCTAACCCTTGGTTTTTCTGGAAGCGAAACGTAAGATACTGGGCCCGTTGACCTTGTTGGACTGCTTGGCTTGGAAGTTTTGTCGGATGTGGCCCGTACCAAGTAACCGTCTAAAGCTGGCCTTGGCGGTACTGGGCGGTCTTGTGGTGGCAGGACAAGTGACTGAAAAGAGCCTAGTGGAGTACTTCATTTAGTTTTTGTCTTGTGTTGAAGAGGGTAGTTCGGCATTTTAAGTTAACTTACAGAACAACTGCCCGCATACACTTGCACTTAGTTATACACAACTTATTTCCATGCCGTGCATACGACTTTGTAAAGGCCAAGTATTGCTGTGACTTTTTATCTGCTAGCTTTTGCTTGTGGGGCAAAATGTACGTAATTGAGTCATCTGATTTGAGAGCTGCAACTCAAACGCTGCTGTTACTAGGACTTTTTTTTTTTTGGTTTAGAGGAATACTTATAGCAGGAGAGCTAATCCACAAGTTAAATTCTTAAGATACCGAAGCCTCAAATGCTTCTTAAGGAGTACTGACACGAAATTTTCGTGTTACTTTTTTTTTTTTTTTTTTCGCTGCTATGCGTGCCTACCAGCCCACTAATCATAGAATGACACATTAGACGGTCGAGCGCAGCATAAACATTCATTTGCGGCATCGTTTATTCGTGTCACTTTCGGTTTCGACAAAACGAACGCCGAGCGGCTGCCATGACAGGAGGTATCACGTGATATCACCATTCTTGCCTCACCGCTGCCGCTCTGGACGCGTGCCCAGACCGGCCGTTGTCTTCACCGTCCCCATGCGCCCAGGCAGCATGACATCAGTCCCAAAACCATGACGTGTACATACACCGGAGCGGCGCGCGCCAACCACAGCCAGCGCGTTGGCTTTGTTACGGGAACCCCGACGTCAAAAGTTTGGGGGGGCAAGTAGCAGATGATGTGATGTTGGCCCGCTCTGGGCTTCCTCGTGCGAGCGAAGATTAAAATGGGTTTAAAATATGTTACGCCGAACGGTTGCTGTTGAAACTTGCTGGGAGATATCTCCGGATAAAAAGGAAGCATTTGGCATAGTTATCTCAGCTTTGAAATTTCATGTCAGTACTCCTTTAAAGCTTGCCTTAAATAACTCGAAGGAAAGTTATGTAACCAAATATCTGACGGGAAACTTTTCTCTGCGCTTGAGTAAAGAAGAGAACTTTCATCTTTTTGAGCCAATAGTTGGTGACAAACCACACACCTCTCTGTTAGCTAGGTTAATTCTTTGCCTGCTGTCATCATTTCAGATCGATATTTTGTGGATGCCTAGAGAGTATTCCAAGAAAGGAACTGAGATGCTTTTCATTTGTTGAAATGTGAGAACTGGCTGACCATTTTAACAGCATCTGGCCAGCTTATGCATCTATACGACACAGCTTTTGCGGCCGACGTAAGGAAAGCATTCTTCTAATAGGCACACCAAGTTTTTGCAATACGTGCACCTGTTATGTATAAAAGATATATGAAAAGGGTTCCCCATGGATGGATGCGCATTCTTGCGAGGTGGGGTACGACGTGAGTGTTGGAAGCCTCGAGAAAAACTCGGGTTAAGAGCTGTCTGTCGAGGTGGGGTTGTTAGCACAAAAAGAGGGTATTGGTGGTGTAGTGTTGTACAGTGTGAAGGTGTGGATAATTGTGCAAGGTGCCACAAGATGGGCCAGTCGACGTTTGTCACGCTACGTTTACAACTGCTACCCCTGCTGTCTGACCGCATAACGATCCACTCCTTCTTCCTTGCTGTGAAACACAAAGACGTGTTTACGACACATTACTAGGTGCTTGGATTTCTGTTGATTAAGAAGCCGGTTGAGATTTTTTGTTTCTTTTTATGTTTCATCGCAGTGAGCAGGTTCCACTGGATTTTCCCACGTTGTTTTTGCATCTTTGTTCTGCGACTTGTTTCGTCGTATCTCGGTGAGAGCCGAGTTGCCAAAAAGTAGGAAGAAGATTAAGATGAGCATTTCGTGTGTGTGCCATGTGCCTCTGTTTTTTTACATTTTTCTACTTTAGCTTAGAAGTAAAATAGCGGAGTTGTGTCATTTTTGTCTTAAAGTGCACTTCGGACGAAGCCGCTGCTTTGATCTGGCACACCTAGCAAAACGGAATGCAACCACCCACTTCACTGCTTGTCCTCATATGCAAATGTGTACGAAGCTTGTACGAGCAAGTGTGCGTGTATGCCTAGTACCTTCTAGCGTAGTGCCCGTACGTCTATGTGCCTGTGCTGGTGTATTTGTCTTGCCGTCTTAGTAGAAAACTTTCCAATGCAAGCTAGTCTGACAGGAATTTTCTCGCACTCTCTATTGCTGTGACTGCCATCGTGACATAGGATATCCCGATACTACCTTGACTGACCTGCATATCAGAATGTCCAACTGTAACCTGTCGTCTTAAAACACTTCTGAGCTGCTGGCTTATTGTATGCGGCATATGGAAGCTGGTGTGTGTGGAATGCAGGGAAGTATTATAGAAAGATATGTGGGTAATCGCGGTTTCACTTGGAGTAACAGTATGTTGAAGGAAGATACTTGTTGTGGGAAGAAAATAGAATGGCTTGAAGGTGTAAGATGCTGCCTGCTTTGTCTCGAAGCCTCATTGTTTGTTTAGGCCCTATAGACTAACGGCATTCTTTTTTTCCTTCGAGTGCAATTATTAATGGATGCTCTCTACACTTACTACTTGAAATCCCATAGTGAAAAAAAAAAATGCTTCCACATTTAATTTGTTGTAAAGTGCATAAGAGATTTCCTGAATGTGCCTAAGAAACTTCTCCATGTTAATTTGGAGGACATGGGAACATGATTAAGAAAAAGGGAAAGAGAAGCTTAGGCTGTAGAACAGATTAGGCTTCCGAAAACAATCCTTCTCAGTTTGTGGTAGTTTCTTGAAGAGCATGCTTGTCATATTTCAACTGCCAAAGTTTACAAATACTGCTTGGTTTTGTTTGCTTGGCAAATTAGCTATATGCACTGAAGGAAACAAATTAGGTACACAGTAAAACCCCGTTACAAGAGACATTTGGTTATAAGAGACATTTGAGTGAAAGCGGTTTGGTTGGCTTTCCTATGTTCGCCATGTTCGCAGCATACAAGAGACCTTGGTTACAAGAGACACATTTCTTGGGTCCCTTGAGTGTCTCTTGTAACGAGTTTTTACTGTAGTAACACTAGCTTTCATTTTTGATTTCTTGTAACACATTGAAACTACAGTGAACTCCCACATTAGTCTGTTGCATTGAAGTCGTACAGTGTCAACAAACATAATTCACATCATAAGTGGTACCCCGAGGGCTTCCATGGGGATAGCTTGACACATTAGGTATCAAAAAGAAGAGCTTCTTGCCATTGGGGGAACAAACTGCGTCTCCAACTTTCAACTTTCAACTTGCCCTTGGCACTATGCCCTTTTTATTGAAGCACTTTTACAGTGCTGCTTTGTACTCAAAGCTGTAATCTGTTTCAATACCCTCATGCCTTGTAACGAACATGAGCTTCTTAAATTGCTGTGCAGCTCTTCCAAGAGATGCAGCAGACAGGTATTATTGATGGAGCTGCAGAGTTTTCAAACTTGAAACGCAACGGAGGCAGGCTCTGTTATCCTACTTACTACTCTTCTCAAATGTCCTATATTCAATGTGCTCGCTAGAGGAGGGATGCACAAGGGCTGTGTTTGCAACTCTCTCTCACTAAAATGTTTCTTGCATCCTTCAACTTAAGCACAGGCTCTCCTTTGGCTGTATAGTCAGGAGCTTCAAAGAGTGTGGTCACTCTCCGTTTATTCTGAGGATGGAGAGCTTTTACAAAGCAGCTTTGAAGTAGCTGCAGGCAAGGTACAGTTTTGGATCTGTGGCTTCTACAGCTTGAGAGAGCAGCATTCACGAGTTTTTGTCATTCCTTCCGATAGCGTGTACTGTGTTTCCCTTGTTCAGAGACGTCACGTTTTTATCGCTTGTTGGTTGTTGTGAAGTTTTTCGAGCCGTTTCACCAGGAGACCTTCGCAAACTTGGACGAATGAGTCACGGAGAGAAACAGGATGCCTTTCTGAAATGCTGCCACGCTTCCTAGGAGCACAGCTTGCCTTGGTTTTGCCAGCTTGGCTTGCGCATGAAAGTACCTTTGTCGTGTCACTGTTGTGGCATTTTCATGTCTCCAAGTACCGCAGGCATGTACATTGCCATTTTTGTTTCGCACCATGCAGCAAGTTTGGGAAAAGCACAGAACTACCACTGCCCACTTTTAGGTTCCTCGAGCCTTTCCCGCTTTTTACACCAATCGTTGCCTATACCAAGCACATCACCCTCTGAAAAAAAAACGGCAAAAAAAGTGTTCGTGTTCCCTGCCTTTGCAGCTGTGACGTCTGAAGCTGGGAGGTGTAGGAATGAGGTGTGGGAATGCAAAGCGAGGACAAAACTTGAAAATATGCTTAAAAATTTTTCAGGTGGGACAGACGACACCACAACTTTGCAGTACCTGTAACTTGTTTGGATTGTGTTAACCTAACTTTGAGACTAGTAACAAACTAAGCCGTTTCGAAAGTAATCTGACCTTGTGCCGGCTCTCGTTGGCTCAATATGAAAAGGGCTGGGCTTCTTTTTGTGGCATTGTGTGAGTACAAGAAATCGCACCTCGCAAATTTCCCTTAATGTATGGCGCGTGGTGCACAATTCAGAAAGCCAGTTAGTTTCGTGGCTTTTTTCATTCAAAATTGACGAGATAGAGAGAGAAAATACTACATTTATGGGGGCCAACACCAAAGAGGCTGTTTGGTTTCCTAAAGTTGGCAGAGTGAGGTCAGGTTAGGTGCTCTAGACGTTGAACCACTGAGTGCCAATGCCACCAAGCTAGGTTTCTCTTCCTTTTTTTTTTTCTATAACTGCCCGGGTTACTGTGATCAGTTCAAAACCCGTGTTGGCACCACCCAAAACCTTGGGATTGAGTGGGAAGCAAGTCACACAAACAATATGGTACCACTTGATGTTGACCAATTGTTGGCATGCTTAAACGTTTCTGACAAGCCAAAGGCAAAAAATCCAAATGTACCCATGCCAAATCTCCCAAATCATATTCCTCTAGTCCTTAAAGCAAAAATTGAAAGGATAATGAAGGTTCATGGTACTTCACAGAGGGATCTGTACATGCATGTGGTCTGGAGTTTTGGGCAACGGGAGTTGGCTGCTGTAGCCAGGAACTTGAAATGCTTTTGGTGTCGGATAATATGCTGGTAATGCCCGTAGAAAAATAACTGCTTTGCTTCACCCCCTCACTGCTTTCAACGTGAAATTGAGTAATGTGTGCCGTGCAGTTTTTCGAGTCCTGACTGTGTTTCCTTTTTCTTGTGGCTGTCGGAAAGTTTGTTCAATATTTTTATAGTTTTGTACCGGTTGAGCACTGCTTATTTATGAAAAACAGGAAAGCCAAGAAACAAAGTTTCTGTGAACTGATTGGTGACGAGTGGTGCAGTGTATGTTGCTATGTTCATGGCTTGCTTTTTTTTTTACTGTGTGTTCCTGACAAAGACGTCTGTACACAAACATGTTGAAATGCACCAGCTGCATTGCAATGTGAACTACGACGCCACGTTGCATCTTCTGAAGAAAAGAAGAAGAACGGTATTGCATTCACTACTGTGTTGTCCGAAGGCTCTGGTGAGCTTGTATAGAATGACACAAGAATAAAGGAAATGGTGCGTTACATCTGCCTGTTTTTTCAAGCGTGCATGTTCTTATCATCTACTCACCACAGACAACTAACCACCTGGTGACCTAAATCAAAATTTAGCTGGTTTCGTATTCAAGCTCGAATGAATTAGGCACAGAACATGATTCTGTTTATGCAGTCGTTAATTCCATGTGAGCTACACAATGGGGAGCCGTGAAAGAGAGCATGCAAGGTGAGTAGACAGTACTGAAGAGTGATACACTCGACCAGGTTCCTTTTCGAGGAATGAATTTGCGACTTCTGTCTTCATGATGGACAGCGATATGCATCACCTGAGGGGATGAGTGAATAATAATACCTCTCCTCAAGAAGGGTTGATAGCTCCACACTAATGAGACAGGTAAATTGAGGAGGGTTGTCAAAACGTTTATGCATGCATGCACCCGCCATCATCTGGTATTGCATTATGAGTATTGGCAATCGACCTCCCTGTGTGTAAACACCGTGATGTCAAGAAGCACACGTGCGTGATGGGTGGCGCCTGCTGGCAGTCGCAAAGTGCGGCGCGGTGGTTGGCAGCAGGGATTTATACAACACCCCTCCCCCCCAAAAAAGATTCCACAACCACCAGACACACTGCCCAGGGATCTATACGCACCCCCCCAACACTCCCTTAGGAGGACTTCGACACCCCCCCCCCCCCCCTTCCCCCCAAATCGAATTCTGGATAAACCCCTGGACGGCAGAGACAGAAGAAACTTTTTTATTTATTGAGCTTTCGGATCCACCGAAGTTCACGCCGGCGTGCAAAAGTGGAGGTGACAGCTAGAGTACAACATCCGCGCCTTGTGTTTTATTTTATTTCACGGAACACACCGCACTCTCTTGGAACTGATCATTTTACCTTTTCAGAAACTTTGCCGTTCAGGTCCTGATCTAGGTAATCAACCGTTTATTTTCAAGGCTGCAGTCAGTCCAGAACTCGTCACGGACCTTCCCAGGCGTAATATCGCATTTGTTTGTCACATACCTACCTATCGCACGGATTGAGCGGTCCTCGGACATCAAGCCCGCGTACTACCTGCGAGTGAGGCTGAGAATGATCTGTTTTTCCAGCGCCCGCCCCCCAAATCGGTGGTTCTGCACCTTGTTTTCCAATGCACTGAAAGAGACAAAAAACTGTGATTGATTCCTCTGTCATAGGAATCAGTAAAACACGAAAGTGAAATGTGCAACGAAATCTGCAGCTGAGAATGATTTGCGGTCGGCGGCTTTCTTGTCGGTGGGCACAGTGCATGGCGAGCAACGTCCTGCTAGTGGGTCGCTTCGGCAATGGTGTACTGGCGTCATTTCCGTGACGGATATGACGTCAGCGAAATCTTGGGGTATCGCGGCATAAAACACTTTCGTGTTAAAATATGAAAGCCGAAAACGAACAACCCTAAGTATAACCAGAGTCATTCAAAGCATTGAAGGACTCTGGTATAACGTACTAGTATTTAGTACGAAAGGTTGCTTCCCCGCAAGAAGACCCTGTGTGCAGGGGTGCACCCTTTACAGACCGCTTGCTTCGTCGTACTGGCGTGACTTCCGTGACGGATATGACGTCACCGAAATATTTGTGTATCCGGCAATAAAACACTTTTGTGTAAAAAACAAACGTCATCACGACAATGTGGCACATGCAACGTGCCAAAACGCCGGGGCACCGATAAGGCGAACGTATGCCAGTGCGCACGCGAGCGAAACCAAACTTAGTTTTTCGCACCATCTCTGATCAGCTGGTAGGACCCTCGTTACACCGCTACGATGTAAAGGAAAGGTGGCAGGGTAACTCCCAGCAGAATGCCAAGTGCAATCGTAACAGCAAACCTGGCAAACACCACGTAGCCGTAGGCCGCTACGTGCTTGTGAATGCCGCCCGTTCGAGCAAGGCCGCGGGTTGTGATTCGAGTGACCCAACGCCAGAAGTCAAATTCTGCTTGCAGCTCGTGAAGGTGCTTCCTTAGCACGCGATGTTCGTCTCGCCTCGCTTTGAAAAGCCACAGCGGCAGTAATAGTTCCGCGATAAGAGGCTGGGAGCGCAACGCTTGGGGAAAAAATTACACCATCTTTCCACGTGGGAACCCTGAGGGGATGCAAAGCCGTGGAGTAGTAGCGTGTTAATTGGTTGTTAGAGTAAAGACACGTGTAGTAGCGTATTAAATGTATTCTTTATTTATCGAGTAGTGAGGAACGTTTTGCGGCTTCTCGTTCTCGAAGGGAGGAATCCACTGCTCGACGCTGCCGTTTACGTTCGGCGTCGCCAGCTCTCCTCTGTGCAGCCTTGTCTTCGGAGGCACGAGACGAGCCGATCGGCGAGGAGGAGAGCGGCGTTATCGCGGCTGGTTAGGGCTCCTGGAGCGACAGTGTTGCCGGTGTCTTCCTGAGCCGGCACGAGACGAGCCGAGCGGCGAGGAGGAGAGCGGCGTTATCACAGCTGGCGTGGAGAGGGGGACGAGGAGGAGAGGTGCGGACGCCGGACGACGGAGGGTCGACTAAGAGATGCTTTGCATCTAAAATCTCGTACGGTGCCTTCGGCGACGCCGCTGGGGAAGATACGCGGCGACCCGCGTATCATCATGTGAGCATAGCCTCCTGTATAAAAGGCGTTATACAGGAGGCTATGATGGGCATAGAATTTCTGATGGGAGCATGTGAGGCATAAAATTTTGGTCTCTACTTCCGGTCTAAAATCGCTTACAATCCGGAATTCACGTGATGCAAGTGACGTTTATATCTTTATGTAAAACAGAAATAAATATCAAGAGAACTTATGCAATATCAAAGTTACAATAATTACATTCAAACTGCAAGGCTGAAACACCCAACTCGAGCTTATTTCGCGAACAAGCGAGATATCACGTGACTGCGGTGTCATCTGCTCAACTGAGCTACTAGAGGGACCTATCTCGCGAACAAGGCTAATCAGTGCACGTCATTTGCGATACCCATGGATGTTCTGACATCTATTTCCACGTGGTAAGTCATCACTTTACCCGTTTCACAATTCTCTGCCTAAACGCTAAAAAAATTTCAATGTGTAAGCATTATTTTGGGAGTACCTCACCGAATGCGCAACGCGAAAAACGTACCGCCTCGTATATGCACAAAAATGTATATTTGGGTACCTTTCTTAAGGCGCGTTCACACTTGTGACGAAAGCGAGAAGAAAGCGAGATTTTGTGCGATATTTGGCGCAGCTTTGCAGACTTTGTTGCGCGTGGTGTGGTGAAAACGTGGTTTTTCTTGGTCCATTATGAGAAAAAATCCCGCCATCTCCACGAAGTGAATGATGATGAGAGGGGCGAAGCTAAAATGCTTATCGGTAAAACCGTGAAGCATTCGCCCACACATCATATAAAGACTCGACACGTCAAGCTTTCCACCGCTCCGTTGACAAGCCCTTCAACGACGTCGATGTTTGTGGTGATTATGTAGGGCTTGTTTGAGACGATGAGAATCTACATTAGGCGGTCTTGTTTGACTGTTGGTGCCGTGTGCTGATCGTCTGCGAGATCGTCAGAAGTGTCGTCTGCCCGCGTATTGTTACGCCAGCATACGATACTTCTGACGCGAGCAGACGATATTATAATTCGGAAATAATGCTTAACACGGCAGAAAAGCATTAATTGATTGAAAGTCAGAATGCAAAGGACATTTAAGTAATGTGTTTTTATCAAAGAAACTTCTAAAGGCATTGTTAGGGGAGGTTATAGCAGAGCGGAGAACCGGTCCCGGTGCGGTGCCCAATAGGCGACCGGCGCAACTGCGCGTGCGCAGTGTTGGAAAAACTGATTGTGCGCAAGCGCAGATGTACCGGGTACCGTACCGGGACCGGCTCTCCGGTCTGCTATAAACTCTTTGATGCTTCTGACGTGAGTTATCGACGGTGCCAACGGTGCTCCCGCAGACGATCAGCTCACAGCACGCGGCACCAGCGGATCAAAAATACCGCTCTCTAGGTCTGCGCGTGTTAGTAAATGACCATTAAGCTGTGCGCGTAAGATATTTTGCACATAATGGATCTGATATTTTGCACATAATGGCACTGGGGGTGTAGTTTGGCGTCACGGGAGCCGTACAGTGGAGAGGGGAAGCGGCATGGGCGCGAGTGAGAGAGGGTAGCTCTGCAGGGGAAGGAGTTCGCTTGGAGGAGGCGCCAGGTTCTGGCCTCCTCCTGTGTGAGGCTGGGGTGCGAGGGGAATAGTGGCGGCGGAGGATGCGGTAATGCTGTTGATTTCCCGATTCGAGATGAGAACGTCCCGGGAGCTGGGGAGCCCATGGTTATAGGCTCTGACGAAGGGCCTGCTCGGTTGGCTGCATCGCTGACGCCTATTCCTGTGTGGGCGGGGACCCACAACAAGGCTACAGGGTGAGGAGAGGACTTTCAAGGTGGAATATGGAGGACAATTTTGGATATTCTGCCAGCTTGGAAGTTTGATTGTGGCTTGCGAGTCTTATAGGATGGTGTATGGACAGAGGTCATGGGCTAGGGGGATGGATTTGGCCGCTTCGTCCGCTGTTGTGGCTGATCTTGTGAGGACAGTGAGAGAGGCCTTAGTGTGCTATCTTCGAAAGTCAGCTTGAGAGGGGTAGTTCGCTGCTTCTATGTGCAGGGTATGAGGTGAGGGGGCCGGGGTTGGGGGGGGGGGGTGCAGGCAATGCAGGATCGTTGCGCGGGCAGCGCGTCGGGTCGCATGTAGTGTCGGCCACTCGATCGCCCCCTTTTTTTTAAGGAGGGCGATCGTGTGGTTTGAAGTGTGTGTGAGCGTAGTTGTTCCAAGGTGAGCGAATTGCCGCGGTTAGCTTGCATCGTGACGCCAAGTATGCGTTGGTGGGGACGATAAACACTCGGGTGTTGTCAATCCAGACGGCGATGGGGGCCGCAGTGGGTGGGTGTGAACTGGTGAGATGCAGGATGAGAAATTCTGCTTTGTGCGGTGAACAGGAAAGACCAATTGTGCGGGCGACATTACTCACAGTTACAGTTCGATTAGCTGCAACGTCTCTTCGATCTGAACGTCACTGCCACCGGCCATCCGGACGGTGATGATGGTCAGGATGGCGTGGTCACGGGGATCATGGAGAGGTTAAAAGAGAAGGAGGGATATAACTGCACCCTGGGGTGTGCCGACGGGTGGTAGGGGGAAGATGCCTGAGGTATGTGGGCCTAGGCGAAGGGTAGCTTTGCGGTTACTCACCTCCGGCTACTCCACCAGCAGCCGATGGATTACCAGACGCCGCTGTTCGCTGGACTGCGCGTTCCCCAGAAGCTGCTTTCCCGTCACATCGCCGGTCGCCGCCTCCATGCTTACACCGACTACCGCTCCGGCAGTACCCGCAGCTCCAGCAACGCCTGCAACCGGTGTGCTTCCATCGTTCGACAACGGTTGCGGCAAGGCTCTTTCATAAAACTCGGGCCAGCAGGACTGCAGACGGTACCCTTCCGGCCTCGGATCGCACGGTGGGCCAGGTCCGGCTGGAATGCCGCCGCCAGCCCCTGTGCGTCGGACCGTTAGGCTTCCAGCCGCTGCACCCCAGTCGGCTTGCTTCCTGCTGTTCAGGGGCTGAATCTGATTCTGCGGATGTGCACGGGAACAAGGACAGTTCGGGACAACTCGCTCTGAGGGGCTGGTCTCCGGATGACTACAACCGCTAGGTGCAGGAAGACAGATATTGCAAGTCGCTGATGAACTTTCTGCACAAAACTGGACTGCATGCCTACCTGTAGCCTCCTACACTCCTATCGCTTCCCTCCCCCTCTTTCACCTGCCTACTTTCTTTTCTCTTCCCTTCCTCAATACTCCTTTCCTATGCTGCGTGGCAAAAAACAGGAGCAAAAAACTGTCTTATTGAGTAAGTTTCACAGGACAGGTGGCGGAAGAATAGAAGGGTACATGGGTGATTTCGGCGCGCGTTAAAGATCCCCAGGTGGTTAAAATTAATCCGGAGCCCTCCACTACGGCGCGCCTCATGGCCTGCGTTGCGTCGGTGCGTTAAACCCTAGAATCAATCAATCAATCAGGGTGCATGGGTGGTCAGGTTAAGTACAGCAGAAGCTGCCTGGTGGACGATAAGAAGGGAGCCATCACACAACAGTGGCGTTCACTTTAGGGGACAGCAGGCATATAGCTCATCAAGGCCCGTCACCAACACGATTATTAAAGCGAAGCTTTAGTGTTCTCACTGATGGCATCTGTAAAACGCGAAAGCGGATGAAGTGAAAGAAAAGAACGCTTCCTGTGGCGGGAATCGAACGTGGGTCCCTCGCGTTATGAAGCCAGCGTCTACCCTATTGTTCCATTTCGAGATGGTCGAAGCGGTTTGTATGTGGAGAGGGGTGCGTGGGCGTGCAAAATTAGACTGAAAAACCCTGAACCCCACGGTGTAAAGACGACGATGATCCATCACGAGAAAGCTTCGCGCTCAACCATCGTCGTCGTTGGACGTAGGGGTGCCAGATTTTATAAGAGCTTAGGCTCTAGTTTTTCAAGCGAAGCCTGTATTGGCTGATTTGCACCGGCGGCGGCGGCGCACGCCGAAACGCCTTGCAGCAAAGCCAACTTTATCCATGCGCTCTAATGACAATGGTGATGAAGATGACGCCCTCGAAGTGTTTGCACGCACCCACTCAGGAATAAAGTGTTGACTGTTGGATCAAGGGTGCAGCTCGCCGTTCGCAGCTGGCGCGGGCGCTCGTACACAAGTGTGGCGCTATATCACGCCACAATGGGAGCCAATCAGCGTCGTCGCTCGCATCACGCTACATCGAAGGTGCGGTCGCTCGCTTTCGTCGGGCAGCTCACCTTCTAGTATGGATAGGCTGCGCGTGGTTCGCTCCGTGAAGAGCGGGTAGCCATTGAAGGACGTAAACGTTCCCGGTAATCGCAAAAGAATGATATATGGTAAAGCTCAGCGAAATGATACGGTGTTGTTTTGGTCGATCGATGGTTTTGCGTTTTCAGTTCAGTCATTGCCTTTTGATCTTGGCAGGAGTGTTTTTGTTGTCGTTTTTCAGTCGTTGCGTTTAAATTGTTTGGTCGTTTTCATTTTCACTGAGGCCAAGCTTCGCGTGCACCCTTGTTTCCGGAGGGAATGGGTTGTAATTTTTTCAGTGTCTTTCATTTGCGCAAAGCCATTGAATGTGCAACACTCCACAATATGATGACATTCGATCTTAGCTCATTTTGCCCCCGATTTTGCCTCCGTTAAACGATGTAGATACGGCTTGTTGTCTCGGTGGCACTAATGTTTCCTGCCCTGGCCGAAAAACGCTCTGCCTGCCGAAGCCTTTGTTCGCTGTGCTTGGCCGCGGCTTTTTCTCTTCGGCGCCGGAATAAATCAGAGCGCCGTGAAAAGTTGCACGCTCGCTCCATCCGTCTTCGGAGCCTCGGCGGCAGCTGTTGGCGCCTAGCCTTGTGCTGTCGCTTGACAGCAACCAGTCACGCCTAGCCCCCGGTTGCCGATCGCGAGCCTTCCACTCGCTTATAGGAGCCTGCAAGAGCACACCACGAGGCCTTTCGGTAAACGTTGCGCTGTTTCTCCCGCGCGAAATCCGTTGCGCGCAGTGGCGAGCATGGTCCTGGGAGCATGGGGCGTTGCGTTGTCGGAAAAAGCGCGTTTGAAACTTGGATGAAATTGCGCTTCAGTAGAGATGGCCTGTGGTTCATAAAGGCTGCTCAGAATTTGTGATTCATTACGGCGCTTTTGCTGGTTTTCGCCGCATAAAATCACCAGAAATAACGCAGATATTGCATCCCTATGTCGCGTTGTATTCTGTTTTGCTGATATACCACCACTTCAAAGAATCGGCCGATACGCCGGTCGATAAGCCAACGGCGGATAAATAAATAAATAAATAAATAAATAAATAAATAAATAAATATTCAGGGCCATGCCGCCTGGCGACCAGCATAGCTGTGAAGTTATTGTTACTTAAGGAGCCATGAAGAGAAAATGCAAGTTGGTTTTATTCGAAAGATTTCGTGTTTTATAGTGCCCCCAGCGCTTGTCCGGATACAAACGGTGCTTTATTCACTGAGAAATTAAACAATTTAGGTTAAAATTTTGATTTTCCCGCTCAATCGTGCGTTTTCGTGGTCCCAAGTGACATCACGGGAACCGACCGCTCTGCAGCCTAGAGTACCTTCATTCACGCATCCGCCGTACAGGGTAGAGACACGTAACGCTGGCGCCGCCATGTTCGGTTGCTCGCTCGCCGCCGAAGCAAGTCATTGTGTCAAAACCGCGCTAAAATTATCGCCGCAACGCGGTTTACTGAAGAAGTTTGAATCATATTGTCTGTTTCGCGTTGCTAGGTCTCGTGGGAAACGAAAAGAATAACGCGTTGAGCCCGTTGGCCCAATTGCGGCGGCACGGGACCGTTCAAAGGTTGTCTCCACCCTGTACAGCGGTGTTGGTTTGTTCCCGCGTTTCTTTACGTTCCGTAACCTAGATGGCGCCACCATACCGTGGCAAGCGTTTGGTTTGTTTTTGCCCGCATTTAAACCTGGCTTGTTTTTGTTCTGGGAGAAAATATTCGTTCCCTGAAACAGTGCTCGCTCGACAAATGTGGTCACGTAAGACACCGTTGCTTGCGTCAATCGGCCAGTGTCGTCTGAGACAACCCCAAGCCCCGTAGTGCTGTGCAGCTAAACCAAAGCATGCTGTGCGCAGTACGAACAGCAGAACGCATCAGTACTTCTATGTTTACATGTGCTTTCGTAACTTCCACTGTTTGTCCCATCATTCTTATTGCTTTGTAAAGAATGTGCCCTAAATTTAAGCGCAAATCGCTCGTTCGTCTAGTTTGTAAGCTCTACCTAATTTGCGTCTGCTTCTGCCAGCCTCCGCCAATCGCAGAGCTTAGCCCATGTGACATCACAGGTTCTGTTGCGGGAAATGAGCTGGTGGGTCGCATGACCATTCCCGTTTTTCCTAATTATGTAGCTTATTTGAGCGAAGTTTACGTTAAAAGTGGTGTCAGTATGATTCTAACGAGACAATCTTTTGAATGAACCAAACTTGTGTTTTCTCTTCATGGCTCCTTTAGAAACGACAGTCAGAACGGCTTCGTTGTCGTTGTGATTTGTACTGATCGGCGCACTCAAAACTGTAGACACATTCTTGGTTAATGTCAAATCGGTGCACGTATACGCCGCTAAATGGTCGGTTGGGCCGCAACCGCTGCGACGTCGCAAGCCAAATTAACGTCTCCATCACGGAACGCGTAAGCCCCTCCCTATTCGGTCCCGACACATGCAAATTGAAATCACCGACAATGACCACAGGGTTAGTGTCATCGCAACTAACCCACGGTCCGGGGATGCGAAAGCATTAATGTTCAGCTGAACGCCCGATACACTCTGCTTCCATCCCACGTACAGGAAGGCCTTCGTGCTCTTGCCGCTTGGCACCACTTCCTTCACAATCCGTTTCCGCCTCGCGCTTTCGAATGGCTTCGGTCGGTTTCCTACATGCTGCGCCGCTGTTCGTTCCCTTTCGCTACTGCTGAGTTAAAGCGCGGGCTATTGAACGCTTCTCACTTCAAATACACTTGGAGCCTCGGGAGTTTTGATGGGACGTCATCGAAGAATGTATACAAACCTATATCCTTACACAGCTACGCTGCCAAAAATATTCGCCATTTATTCCATGACCAGCCACCAGGTTTTGGTCCTAATCAGGGATGCACAGAAGCTACACCTGCAAGCTGTGAGGCGCGCCGCATGAAAAGGCTTCAGATTTGTTTAAACGACCGGATGATCAGAACAGCGTGCGCGGTTGAAAATCGAAGCCTTGACTTCTTACTCACTAGCGCTACACGTTAGCCACTACGGTCTGCGGGGTTCCTAGAACTAAAATATGAAAAGTGCATAAGCTGAGGAAACTGTGCAAATGGTCATGTACCCAGTACGAATAACGAGCTGTGGTCGCAGCAAAGAGGACTGCAAAAACAACACGTTCACAAGGGTGAACACAGAACGAACCACACAAGAAAATAAATTGGAAGAGCAGGAACTAATGAATAAATAACAGTAAGTGCTCTCAAGCTGACACAAAGAGACGGGAACGTAGACAAAAATGTACGAAAGGTATGTTCAAAATTAAAAGGGTCCGTTGTGAAATAGGCCAGCGCTTTTAGAAAGGCGGCCGGTGTTATCGTGTCCCATTGCGGGTTATTCTGCAGTCCACTACAACAGGAGACAAATTGTGCGGCGTCTACGCATTTGTAGGCTTTCACGGAATGTGAAGCTGAACATTACTCAGCAGGCTCTACATAAGCCGCTGCACCGTGAGTTGTATTTATAAACGAAGAAACGGCTGATTTGCTCAGCTGAAAGCATAGCGAAAACGCCGAGACAATCGTAGCTATCGTTAGTACAACTATAGAACTGCGAAGATTGAAAATTGATCATATTTTTTATGGACATTAAGGAGGCCCTCTCGCAATGCTGCTCACTGAAAAATGTACGGAAACTGCGAACGGCCGAGAGCTGTGCAGGCTGTTGCATTCCGGAAAGTGCCCCCAAACCGGGCTCTGACGGCTCCGTCATATGGGGTAGCGTGGTGAAGAGCGGCCAGCAAAAGTTGCTGCATTGGTGATGACGACAAGAAGCCGAAGGCAAACTTAACAGGCTTACTGTATGGCGAGAAATCAGCCGAAGCAATACAGGAACCTTGTTCGAGTCAAGCTGTAACCTTGCCCCTTCCGGGGGAGGTTACAGCGTGACTCGGGCAGAACGACAGCATGTATTCGCTGCTGCAAAACGAACCGAATTATCCACCGAGAGGGTGGGTTTTTATACACGAAAACTGTGACGGCTGCGCGGCTTTCCCGGTGCTTCTGTGCCCACGGCCCGAAAATAGTACAGATGCACACAGCGGTCTTTCCCTGAGTTCGCGAGGCCGGCAGTAGCGGCGCTCGTTGAGTTTGAGAGAGTGGGGGAGAGGAGATATCGGCTGTGGCGCCCGCTTGGCCGGGGCATGCATCTCTACATGAAGAACCGTTAGCTTCGTCTTTTGTAGCTGCAACGGCTCGAGACAGCGCCAACAGGCCCCATGCGGTAAGCTGATGGTGATGATGATGATTGATGATTGCTATTGGTTTCCCCTTTATAGCGGGGTGATGACGTGTCATCTTACCAAAAAGGACTAGTATACCTATGTTTTATACTCTTGGTTTAATACCGGCTTGGTTTAATTAGGAGGGTAGGCTCTTCCACATAGAACAAAAGCATTGCACGAAGCTTGCAGTACGCACGAACAGAATAGCGGCGCGCTGAATCGCAACAGGACCTTTACCACATACGCATGTTCTTTAATCTCTTTCTAGATCCGGCACACGGCGCCGATAAATTATCGAGCGTGGCAGGTTATTACTTAGACATGTGGAAAGGAAGTGGCTTTAATGTGAAAAGAAATACCGCGGGGAGTAACCACTACCATGCTGCACTCAACGGTAGGGTTGCGTTGCAGCCAAAGCGCTACAGACATTGCTGCACCACGTGAGATGCTCTAGCAATAAAAACGATTGCGTGTATTAAAAAAAGAACCTGCTCGAACGTCCCGCTGACTCTCTGTACTCCTCCTGCCCAGAAAGTGATGGTTCTGCTCTTTCCCGATGTACGTTGCAGCCATAACGCATTAGATGTTTAATGCCTCCGGATGGTTGTCTTCCGTTATTTGGCGCGCATATGACAGGTCGCAAGTACAATCAATCAATCAATCAATCAATCAATCAATCAATCAATCAATCAATCAATCAATCAATCAATCAATCAATCAATCAATCAATCAATCAATCAATCAATCAATCAATCAATCAATCAATAAACCAATCAATCAATCAATCAATCAATCAATCAATCAATCAATAAATCAATCAATCAATCAATCAATCAATAAACCAATCAATCAATCAATCAATCAATCAATCAATCAATCAATCAATAAACCAACCAATCAATCAATCAATCAATCAATCAATCAATCAATCAATCAATCCAGCGTTTCTTAAGGCGACAAGTCTCTGTACTGAGGCACAAATAAAAAAACGGGAACAACAACAGAGCCTTTAACACAGAAAATCTATAAATCTACACCTGAACCAAGCTGTCACGATACAATAGAACAAACATAATTTCGTCATTGCGACTAATAAGAAGATATGCTCAAAAAAGACTGAGGTTAAAAGTAAGAGCAACAATACTTAACATGAGTAACAACACATAAGTACACCATTAATAGCGACAACATACGATGCAAACAGCAAAACAAGCCAATTACTACTATAGAAAACAAATTCTGTCTGACTGAAGAATGCCAAAATATATATATACAATTTAATTGGAATTTAACAAATAGAGTTGTACACTTGTGCAGAATAGCAGTTATAATCGCTATGCAGTCTGAACAGGCGACAGCGCCTGTTGTAGGCGCAGAAAGTACGAATAGAGCGGTGTGTTGTGGTTTTAAGGGAGACTGTTGGCGGTACCGGGAAAGAAATTGAGCGCAGCTGACCTTCCCGTGGGTTGTAAGGCCATTCTTATCGCCTTTGGACAAGACAGCGCTTTTGTCTCCCGCGGTCCCTGGTCAAAATGGTTGGGCTCCCGAGAGAGGCGATGACGAAGGATCGGAAAAATGTTTATTTTGTACTTTATTAATAGCCGCGTTGTTAGACTTGGATGTCCATTCAACGTAGCCGAGGCGTATTACACATATGGGTGGCGTCAGAGCGCAGCGAACAGTTTCAGAAAGGACCAAAAGCAACGCAATCGTATAGACAAACTTCAAACAGTATATGCATGTACCCATGTGCCGATAGATCAAACTTGCGATCAAACAAACTTGTTGTTTGATATAGATGCTTCGTGTAATTTATTTGTGTGCCTGTTATTGCTCACTTTTTGAAGTTGCCGAAAATATTATTATAAATTGTATTTGTATTTTAAAAAAAACTGCGGCCTGTGTTTTTAAAGTGTCTAAGATGTTTTCGTCTAGAGTGGTGGCCGCTGAGCCGCTCCAGTTCTTGTTGGTCTAAACGTATAATTAGACTTCTTTCTGTGTTTTCCGCCATGGTAGCGGCTTGCAAATTGAAAGGTAGAATAAATTAAGTAACATATCGCACACCTCGGGTACGGAAGAAGGATTGGTTTGGCACATGTCGTCGGACGGCAGTCGTATGGAATAGGGGACCGGTAAAGAGCGCAAAGCCTGATGGGTACATTGTCTGCTCCCGCGGAGCCCCGCCACTTCCGGTTCGAGAGCTCTCCTGGCCTCCCGTACGCCGGCGACTTTGCGCGCGTGTGTGCGTGTTGTTTATCTGTTTCCACCGAAAAGAAAACGTTCATGCATCGCGCATTCCATGAATAACAACGATTAATCCTACTAGGGGCTTCTCCACCCGCCGCGGTGGCTCAGTGTTGCGCTGATGAGCACAAGGACGCGGGTTCGATTCCCGGCCGCAGCGGCGGCTTTTCTGATGGAGGCGAAAAGCAAAAACGCCTGTGTGTTCGAGATTTCGGCGCACGTTAAAGATCCACAGGTGGTCAAAATTAATCCGGAGCCCTCCACTACGGCGCGCCTCATCGCCTGCGTTGCGTCGGCGCGTTAAACCCTACAATCCACACTAGGGGCTTCTCTGAAAAGCACGCACTCTGTGACAAATAAACAACACGAACACACGCGCGTGAAAGCCGCCGGCGTACAGGTGGGAAGGAGAAATCTCGAGCCGACCCGAACCGAGCTCCGTCGCCTCCGACATACGTGTTCTGTCGTGGTTAAGCGAGCGGCCAGCCAATGTTGCTGCCTCGAAGACGACCAGAAGCCGAAGGCAAACGTAACTTGTTTACTTTATGGCGAGTGATGGCCGAAGCCAGAGAAGAGCAATGCCCCGACGGGCGAGGTTACGGTACAGGACTCGAGCATAGTGACAGCATTGATTCACTGCTCAAACAGGAATGAACTACAGCGCTTGGGGGCTCTTATTTATATCCAAAGCGCCAACGGTCAAAACAAGTGTTCCCTCTAGATTGTGCCCACGTCACGAACGGCACAGACACACACAACACTCTTTCCAGAGTTCGTGAGCGGTCGGTAGTAGCGGCGCACGCTGAGTCGAGACAGGGGAGAGAGGAGGTCTCCGCAACAGCTTCCGCGTCCTTCGGGCAAGTTGAAGCCTGCCTCGTCTGCCAACGCCGGTTTTAATCACGCCGATAGCGAGGCGCCAGGGACACAGACGTGTAGCGACGTGTTTGAATTGTCGGCTGCAAGCGTGAGTCACCGCCAGGGAGGCCTGCTTGAAAGGCGCACGTAGTGGGGGCTTCGCCGCACAGCCGAGGAGTATTGAACAAAGCCCTGCGGCGGGCTGATTCGTAACACCGGTCACATATACACTCAGGCAAGTTTAATATCCACCCGCACAAAACAGGTTCAAAAAAAAAAAACACTGCCGCTTCCTAGATTATAGGTGTCTCCACCAGAGCGCTTCTTAATGAAGTTTGCCTTTACATTCCGGGTTGGAGATACCAGGGACGCAATATTTTGGTTCGGCTGTTCAGTCGCCGCGGGAAATTACTGAAGCGCTTGAGTGAATCCGTCGGAATCTGAATTGACGGAGTTTTGCTTAGTCTGCTGGAAACGCGGGGGAGGGCAGATATGACATTGCACTTATATAGCGGCCAGTCCACAGGGCCTCTTGCTTATCACTGCAGTTCTCAAGAACTAATGGGTACCTCCTTTATTAAAAACTCGCTACGATGGTGCCGCTGCTAAAAACGAGCTCGGGTTTCACTTCCCTCTATAATCGTCCCACATCTCCGGTAAGTTCATTTTACAAATGGATCGAGAGAATCCCGTGCAGCCGTTTCGCGCGGTTTCTTTCCAGCAAAAAATAAAATAAAATAAAAATAAAGGTCTTGCTAAGGGAGTTGGGTTAGAGCCCCGGTTTTCATTTTATTCGTCTATATCGGCCGAAGATATACCTCGATGCCGTTGAAATTATTTTGTATTTCTCTTGGTAAGTATGTGTAATTACGAATAATGCTTGGTAATGTGCCTTGAGGAATAAGTTGCCACGGATTTATCGACTTCCTTTACCTTTTGATTTTGCGGGGAAAGTGGTTTCTAGTATTATCTTATCTAACTCTACCGGGATATTGTCGAAGGTCTCTATTTCGCCGCACGACTAGCAAGGATTTTTTTACTTCTGTTAATGCCAGAAATATTATTGAAACAGAATTCTTGTAGATTAATTATGTCCGGTGCAGCGAAGAAGTGCGGGCTGCGGAGCGACGATCAGCTTGAAATTTTTCACTTTTATCGCGGCGCGTACAAACGCTTCTTCTCCTTTAACACTTATAGGGAGGACGTAGTTAAAAGGGTATTCGAAGTCTTTTTCTTGTTTTTGGCTTACCAAACTTAGTTGCCTTTGTCATGAACCACTCAACCGTAAATGCGAGGAATATAATAGATTCAGAGCAGCAGTAAACTTGGCCTGCTTGCATACACAAGGCTTCGGTACATTTGAACATTAACGTGTTCATTCCCTCGCGTCCTATTCTGCCTTTACACTCTGGGTTTCTCGCTTAATGGTTGCATTCGCTAATTGTCTAAAAAAGAAAGGCAAGATCGATGCCTCTGCCATATCGCTCTCGATGTTCTTTACTGATTATGATCCGCACCTGAAACCAATAGCTCCATTATACCCCATTTTTAAGTGATTTCTTTTGACTTGAAACAGTTGACATCGGTTGCGTGACATATTTGTATGAAGCGCTTTCGGTCTCTGTCGAAATGTCCTCGGCTCGATTATTAGGGTTTTCTGCTACTTTGAAGTTGGCATTCATCCGACAATATGTTGAATGTTGAAATTTTTTTCAACAGGAATGGTTCTGTTTTGTGTTTTTCTTTTTACTTTGGGGAAAGAAAATTCTGTATTTTTTTTAAATTTGGAACCACTACTTGGCACCTATTCCGCGCTCTTTCATCCACAGTTTTGTTCGTAAAGTCAACCCGTTAAGTCAAAAATACGGAGTGGTAGGTGGAAACAGGAGAAAACATTTCTTCAGAGACACAGTTAACCCTTCCCTACAGTGAACGCCATAAGCAATTATTTTACCCGATAAAGCAGTTGATCATCTTATTCGTTCATGGGAAGTTTTTCACTGTTCTTGGGAGAAAGGTTCACCAGTAAGATGCGGCAATATTTTGACATGTGGCCTATTGTATGACAACCGGGCGACGGGCTTTTCGAGGTTTCTGAGGGCAGCCGCAAGGAGCAACTTGCGTGTATCAGTGAATGAAATAAAACATATAAATACAGCAGGTTGTGAGGTTAAAAATAAAATTCAGCTTAGGATTCCACAATGCGCGCATGTACTTCCTTGCATTACAGTGTATTTAAAAGGGTCAGCATACAAGAGCGACGATTTCTTGGCAAGTACGTGTCCATAAATACCGATGAAAGATATTACAGGGGATCCCTAAGATTATTTTCATGAGGTGAGGACGCGAAAGAGTTTCTTGTGGCTAGGTCGTTATTACGTAGCGGTTCTCCAAAGCGGTGTTCACCAACTTGTCGGTGTGCACACCATGAAGTCCCCATAGCGCCGACAGTGGCGCCGCACCTATCATACGACGCGTACGCTACACCGCAGGTTTGAACTACGCGCCTTAGGTCAGCTTGCGCCATCTAATGGAACGCCCGTCAAGCAGCGCCTAACCCCGCGCACTGCTACGCGTTTTTACACCTCACGCTGAAACTAGAGGCGCGTGCCTTGTGACACACACGCTGTGTAGCCGCGAATGCGATCTTCTTTGTGTTTTATTTTAAGTGCAGAACACTTTAGGGGCTCGCCTTGTCGTCATAGCTCGCTCGCTGAACCCAAGTAGAGCCACACGGCGTTCCGTCGTAGCGGCTGTCGCCGCTGCGTAACCCGGAGGCTTCGAAAGCCAAGCGGTTTATATGTCATAAGCGTTCGAAACTCGTGAACCTTTGGCGCTTGTCATGCATCTCCCCGTTGTTTAGCGCAAAGAAAACTGAAGGTACATTTGAGGCAAAATATACGTAATTAACCGGCAGTGCCCGCGTTCGTTTAGTTAGGAACTCTCGTTGGGTTGGTTTTTACGATAGTAAGCGATAAAAAGTGGCAGTGCAACGCCGGCACGTGCGGGAGGAAAAGCAAGCGCAAAAAGAAAAGAACTCCCGCTGGCGCAGTTCCAGGCGGGGGGCGCGCGAGCATTGCGAAGGCGGTAAATTTGAATAGCATTGGGTGGTATTGGCGGTGAGCGCGACCACGGGCGGCGCTGCGGAGCGCGCCTCCGTGACGTCGGCTTAGGGATTCTCGCATTTGTCGTCTGCTTCACTCGGGCTCGCTCTCTATGCTGTTTCTTTGCACGCGGTTGAGATTTTGTGCTTGTCCGCAGCAGATCTCGCGAATGCGCAACTTTTTTTTCGTAACAAAAGACTTAAAATAGCGTAAACTAGCTCAAGGCGTGATTTTAAGTATAGTTTTTGATACCGCTCCGGAAAAAAACATTGCCGGCGTCGCCCATGCATTGCTGCGAAGCTGGTCCTGTGCGGAGCGCGAAGAGTCGGAGCTAGGCGTCAGCCTCTGTGTTCAGCAGTCTTTCGAACAAAGGTAACAGCCGCAGGCTGACAACCGACAACAGCGAAAATGGAAGACCAAAACAAATTCCAGGCCTTCGGGGCTGTCGGCTTTGGTAGAAGGCATTACGATTCCAGCTAATCGCATGTAAGGTAAAACAGATTTGGCAACCTTGCCTAACACTCGAAACTATTGTATCAAGTCACTTTACGTTGTCACGGCATGAAAGTGTGCCGACATGCACTATGGGGCACAAATAATGTAGGTTGATTTCCAAATAACCTGCTGTGTGTATAGGCGCGTGCTGGTTTTCTACCTGGCTTCTAACCAGTATGCAGGCTTACTGAGCAAAACGAGTGACCTGTAAGGCAAACATACAGTAAGACTAGGTTTTTTCATATTTGGAGGGATATTTCGGTACATTTGCCACAACCATATCATCCCAATATTCAGACAGGCATTATAGTAAAACTGCACTGAAGAGGGGGAGGCCAGGAGGAGGAGAAAACTTTAACAGTAAAATCGAGCTGGTTAGGGGGCAGGCTCCTCAGTCCAAGACGAGAGAGTAAGATTCATTCTTCAATTCACCGAACGTCATTCCGAGTAGGCCAGGACTTGTTCTTTGCGACTGAAGGGGTTGGAAAACAATAAAGAGCTGTCTGGACATATTCATTGGTTTCGAATTGTGTTATACTGAAAATTGGCATGTATACTATTTAGTGCGTTATGTTAGCAAGTATATCAAGTTTTCAACACCGTAATCATGTCATAACTTTTCGGGTTGAGATTGAGTTCGTTACGATATCGATGGTTCGATAGAAATTAGGTGCACAAAAGCCGCCTTCGAGTACTGTGGACAACGTTATCTGCGCCGTAGCACAGATCTTATTGCATTGAATATTCACACGAACTTTGTGAGCCTCGCAAACATCCCCAAACGTCCTAGGACGTTTAGGACGGTGCAGAAAATGAATGCGTTGGGCACAGAAAAAAAAAAAAAAAAAAAAACGTTCATCTAACAACAACGAAAGAAAGAGAAAACACCCGTTTTATTTCCTGCTGTGCGACCCGCTGCTTGATGCGTAGCATTAGACTGTCGAGTCTTCATAAGAGCATCTGAGAAATAGTTAAGGGAAGCCTACGCATTTTGATTACTTATCGAGGAGCTCTGAGCGCTGAAACTCGCAAATACGCTAGATAGGACGAGGGCGAGTTACGTCTGAGCGATGCTCTCTGAAAGTCGTTCTCTCTCTCCTCGTGTGTTGTAAAATTGTGCGGGACAAAGCTTGAAATTATTCAGAGCCGTCAGAATCTGATTGAAAACACGCTTTTTAAAGCACCAAAGCATCAAAGTGGGCGATTTCTAGCAAAGGCACTGCTGCCAGTCAGAACCGGACGACCGCGGCGCGGGTGTAGCAGCGCGGCGAATGTAGCAGACGACAGCGGAGCGGGTCCCTAAGCTGACGTCAGATCCAGGGGGCGCCACTCAAACATCTCACCGCCAATACCAGTGAGCGGATAACAGCGCTAAAGCCCATTATGACGAATCACTGCTGTGCACTTCCGACAGCTTTCACATTGAGAGGAAATGCTTTTATTTTTCCTCTTGGAACCATTTCGTTCACATTTGAAGTACCTCGATCGCCATGTACCAGCATGACGTCGCCGTATAGGGTAATAGATGAGTCTCCATGACCGCGTACCACTGGGTTCGATTCCCGCTCCTACCACGGTCCTTTAGAGTCAGATTGCGTAATTATTGGCGCTGACTTTCGTTCTGGTGGGAGAGACCACGCGCTTTCCGGAAACGGCTTTTGCGGGCGCCAGCTTGGTGCGCGCTTTCGTCGACCTAGCCAACTAACGTTGTCCTGTTAACATTACTTTAGTTCTCGGTTCCATTACACGGAGCATAGCAGCATCGGCCAGTTTCCCCTGCGTATGCACCAGGCGATCCTATTATCCTGATCACAACGGCGGAAAACTCATAGCGTGCAGCGAAGACATCATCGGGTACCCCATTTACTCCAGCAAACAAAAGCTCTCCATTTTCCTCGCCTTTCGCTTTCTTTGTCGTAAGGCACTTGCTGTTTAACGGGACATCTTTGTCCATGATAGGAAGTAATTTTGTCAAGTACAGTTCATTATGCCAGGACAAAGACTTGCAGTGAGTGTTCATAAATTCCAATTGGGAAGTTCCTTCACACTTCCGAAAATGAGCCCGGGTTTTGCGGAAGTAATGTTACGTGCCGATATTACAGTAAGCCATGGCGTGAGGGATGGCAGGCTAGGGATCCCATAGCGAAGAATATGTCGGGCGCAGTTTGCTTTTTAATCTCGGGAAATGGAAGTTTTCGATCCGCAGCGCCGTCGATCTGACATTAAATATTGAGGCGCTTCTTTTGTGAAGTCCGGCCGCTCTCTCCGTTCTGCCTCTTTGCTGTCTTACTTAACAACGGGTTGGGATTTCTAACAACGACGGCACTGTTTGTAAATGTTTTATCGAAACACATAGAGGCGCCAAGAACAACAATGAAAATGATTTTTTTCTTTTCTTTCTCATTTGATCGAGGTTGGACTTTTATACAGTGTAGGACACTTGTTTGTGCCTAGGCAGCGTCCCGGTGTTTAGAGAAGGATTAATGCTGGAAGTTCAGTTAGGACTGGGCGATCACACGTCGATCCAAATTCGCTGACAAGTGACACTAGACAGAACGGTGGTCTCCTCCAAGATTTACGATTTATGCACATATGCGTTTACAAATGGACGGAGTATGGTAGCACAGCTGAACAGAGTTCCAGTGCACCCCGCATCAAGCCACACCCTATTTATTTTCAGGGACACCCAAACACGTCGGTTTTATTTTCAAAACCACGCCTTAAAATGGGGGACCACGGTCGAGAGCTAGAAGGGTATTTATACTAATGACGCGCTTTGAGCTCATCTTGGCCGCGCCACGAAAATGATGGTTGCATGCCCAAATAGGCACACTATCAACAGTTCCTCGACGTTCCAAAGTGGGGACTCAAAAAATGGCCCTCAGAATAAAGTTACGAAAGGCAAAGTGTAGTGGATAAACCTTATATTATTACAGCAAGCGCGATCTTCGGGCACTGTCCCGGTGAGAGGGTCCTCAGTCTAGGATACCTTGGTGCTTGCTGTCGAGATGGGCCCTCTCAGCCACCAGCCTAGGCTGGACTGATAGGGCCGAGCTGGTTCAGCAGCTCCGCCCACTGCTGTGGTGCAACGTTAGGGAGGCGGGGGGAAGGAGGGGGGGGTGTGCCTAATTGTGGGCAGTGTTGACATCCCAGACAAAAAAAAATCTGTAGTTTGTCGTATTTTCGCGTGTCGTACTGTCGTCATGCCGTATTCTTGTCGTGTCGTGATTTTTGTGTTCTGTCGTGTGTCGTATTCCCGTCCTGATTTTGATGTTCAGTCGTGCCGAATTCGTCTTGTCGTGATCCTTATGTTCCATCAGTAGTTGCACATGGTTTCAATGTTATTGCCAATTGTGAAAAGTAGCGTAAATGGCAGTTCTGTTGTGACTACAGGAATGTTTTGAGAAAATTGACTTTGTCATTACGACAAAAATGTGTGTCGTAACAACAGATGGCTCTGTCGAAACAACGAGACTTCTGTTGTCACAACAAAGTTTTTGTCGTACGAGAGGAATTCTTGTTAGGTTTTTGCGGCATTCCTGTCGGGATTTTAGACTGGGATGTAGCAGAACGGAAAGTTGAGCTAGTTGGATCTGATTCATGTTTAAAGCGCGAACTTCACAATGGAAACACCGAAGTAAGGCGCGACTCAGTTTCCAGACCTAAGGCTCAAGTTTGAACGAGACCACGTTTGCTGGTCATATGCGCCGAGATCTGAAAAGCAGTTGCTGAGCTTCGCTTCTAACCATTCAAAGTTAGTGAAACAAGGCTTAGCCATGTGTGCCTAAAGGCCTCAATTAACAAGTCGTGTGTGCACATGATGCACGCAAGTTTCGAAGTGCAAGTCCGGAGGCTGACACAAGCGGTTTCCTACGACATTGCTTGCTTCAATTTCAGAGCGACTGTAGCGATCGCCGCCCTGGAGGGAGGAGCAGGAGGGTAGAAGGAAGATGGCGGTGGTGCCCTACATACACAACATTTCGCATCGCCTGAAAAAGGCCGCTGCGGGCTATGGCGTCGACGTTGTGTTTACGGCTCGGAACAAGCTTGGGAGGATATGCGGAAGCGTTGCTAGGAAAATAGATGGAGAGTGCAAAGATTCTGACGAATGCGTCGTCAGGCACCGGGACCCGTATGCAGAGTGCAAGAAAGGTGTTGTGTACAACATTCCGTTGGACTTCGGAAAGCACTACATCGGTCAGACCGGTCGCTGCTTAAATGTGAGACTGCGCGAGCATGAGAATTCCACGAAAGGAACGCCGAACTCGAATCTTGCACTACATTGTAAAGCCTGCAAAGGGTGCCAGCCAGCTTGCAGGAGTGCGACAGCAGAATATGCGCACAAAGATGAGATGTGCCGCCTCATCGTTCAAGCTTACAAAATACGGAAATCAGGAGACGCGTGTGTCGCCCAGCCATCTATAACACTACAGCAAAATGAAGTTAAATTTTTGGATGCAACAATCGAGGGTCATGCGGCCAGGTAATGCATGATAACAAAAGTTATCTTCATGCTCTTGCCGCATGTTGTGAATGAACGATAGAGTATAAATGTGTGTGTGTGTGTGTTTGAATTGAATAAATAGTTGATAGAAAGTGCTCGTGTTGTCCTCTTCTTGTGGGATGTAGCGGCGTATTGTGCGGAAACCCATGGCGTGGAAAAGGGCAAGCAAAAATAACCATGAATTATTGCACTCCGTGAAGGTGAATAAATGCAAAGCCTTCTAGAAAAAGCATACAATATAAAGGTGACACAGAGTTTAGATGAAGGGTATGAGCAAATTTTATTTCTCTTGAGCGTTGGAGGTGTTTATTCCGGTAAAGACACACATGCATATGTATATACGCACACACTTTAATTTTGAGTCTTCTGACCTTGAAAATGATACCAATCGATAAATAACCAATCGAAAATGCATATCCAGGGGATTAGACGTATATATGAGCTTGAGGTTTAAGTAATGTTCTGTTCTTGCAAATGGTGCACATTTTTTACCAACCCAAGTGTTGAGACGTATAAGATTGTGGTCCAAAACAAGTTTAGAACGGCGTGCGGCTTTGGTGGTGGCTGCGTGTTCATAGCACACCCTCGTTTCCTACGGCTCGCTCTTGAAAGGCACGTGCAGCCTCGGGAGTTTTTGCTCAAAGACACAAAGAATACACGGAATGAATGAATGAATGAATGAATGAATGAATGAATGAATGAATGAATGAATGAATGAATGAATGAATTTATTGTCAAAATGGACAGGAAAGATTAGCAGCAAGCATAGTTTGTCTGACCTAAGGGTGGACACAGGAACGCCTGCTGGTGTGGTGGCGTGGGGAATGGGGAACATAGGTATACAGGAAAGGGAGGAGAGAGAGAAGCGGAGGATACGTATAGACGTATATAAAGGACTACTAAGGACATATATGTACATTATATACAAGACTAAACAGGCAACCATGGAAGTCGGCAAGATTTTGTCTTGATGGAAGTAAACCCATTGTATTGAGGGGAAAGAGTGAGAGGGAGAAGGGGCCGGAGCAATTGTTCTGGGTGGCTTGGGGGAGGGGGGGGAGGGGGGCAAGTGCCCCTTTTCCCACCCCCTGCCGACGCACATCCACGGAACCCTTGCCATATAAACTTCGCTTAAAACTAGACCAAACTCCTGACGTGCCAGAAGGCCTTCGGCGCGGCACGAAAGTACGCAAAAGGAAAGGCGTTCCTCCGGGAGCACACTCACCGCGCGGCCCCCCGCACGTCACCGACGCTCTCCGGTCTTCCCCGTGGGAAGGGGCTGTAATGAGTGGGACTAGATCTTTTGGCCGAGTGCTCATCGAATTGTCGTAACCTTCAGACCGCGCGACAGACCGAACGAGGCGCCGCCCGGGACCAACAAAAGAACACGGGCGGAAACGCACGTTTGCCACGCCCAGAGGATCGCAGTTGGTCATGCTGTCGCGGCCGGTGAAACGAATTGCCTGACAGAGTAAAGGACGCCGTGTACGGGTTTCCACGCTGCAGCAGTGACCGGACCGACTCTTCCGTCTATTCCGACGACACCCAGCCGCGAGATCCCTGTCTCTCGGGAAAACGCTCCGATGGATAAAACAACAACGAAAAAATGCTCGGCCCACCTCGTAACAAAAGGCAGTAGCTGCGCGCTGACGCAAATGAAAAAAAAAAACAAAAAAACATACAAGTGCCAGCGGGCCTCGGTCTCAAACGAAGGTCTGACCTTTCCATTGCCCAGTTAGCGTTGATTCGGTGCCGAAAGATGCCTTAATTGCTGAGAAATCGCTAATCAAACGCTGATCAGACCTGACGCAAACAATGGCGGCAGTCGATGTTTGCATCACGATACCGGAAGAGCTAATCAAACGCTGATGAAACGTGACGCAAACAGCGGCGGCAGTCGCTGTTTGTGGTGCACGATACCGGAAGCAAGTGAGGCAGCGGTCGTGTATAACGGTATAGAAGCAACCGAATACAACGCCACCACGTACCGAGCGGTTTGGGCAGTTTTGATCGAATCCGTCGGGCTTTCTCGAACTCCCACGTCCTTTGAAGCTCCGGATCACTATGCAGAATGTTCCTTAATTGGACCGGGATTAGTATTGACCCTTTGTTGAAGAAAAACATTGTCCTTTTGAGATCTCGCGAATGCTGGTGTCGAACCAACCGCTCGTGCGTAGCTCGCGCGCTTCCACGAAAAGCGGTGGCGTCGCCACAGGTATGGACGAGTAGCGCCACCCAGCGGCAACCAAGAAAGACGTTGGGCACGCCAGACGATGTGAGCACTTCCGGTGCAAGTTGCGTGGTATAGCAAGTGGCGGCGGCACCTGTCTTCACGTTTTCGCTATTTTATACCTTATTTAAAAAAAAGCTACGCGCAAAAGTGGTATAATCGTGTTCTCGATGAGCTTATCTATCGATCTAGAGCAACTTGTATTTTGACTTCGGTTTCTCTTTAAAGGAGCCATGAAGAGAAAACACAAGTTTGGTTCATTCAAACGATTGCCTCGTTAGAATCATACTGACAGCCCCTTTAACGTAAACTTCGCTCAAATAAGCTATATAATTAGAAAAAAAGAGAATGGCCATGCGACTCACTAGCTCATTTACCGCAACAGAACATATATCATGTCATACCAGCCAGCTCTGCGATTGGCGGTGGGCGGCAAAAGCAAACGCAAATTAGGCAGGGCTTATAAGCTTGCCGAATGAGCTATTTGCGCTTAAATTTAGGGCGAATTCTTTTTATAGCCGTAAGAATGGTGGGACAAACAGTGGAAGTTACGAAAGCACACGTAAACATAGAAGTACCGATGCGTACTGCTGTAGGTACTGCGCGCACTATGCTTGGTTTAGCTGCACAGGACTGCCGGGCTTTGGGGTTGTCTCAGACGGCACTTGTCGATTGACGCAAGCAACGGTGTCTTACGTGGCCGTATTTGTCGAGCGAGCACTATCTTTCACGAAACGATTATTTTCTCCCTAAACAGAAACAAGCCAGGTTTAAATACAGTCAAAAACAAACCGAAGGCAGAAAACTTCTTGCCATGGTATGGTGGCGCCATCTAGGTTCACTAACGGTAAGCAAGGCTTCCCAATCGGCTGCAGAGTGGTCGGTTCCCGTGATGTCATTGCAGACCACAAAAACGTACGATTTAGCGGGAAAATCAAACTTTTAACTTAAATCAATAATTTCTCAGTGAATAAAGCATCATTTGCATTCGGACAAGCGCTGGGGCACTATAAAACATGAAATCTTTTTCCAATAACACAAACTAGTATTTTCTCTTCATGGCTCCTTTAAAGAGGCCATGAAGACAAAATACAAGTTTGGTTCATTAAGAAAGTCTGGTTTGTCCAGATAACAGTGATATGGATTTTATCGAAAAATATAAAGAAGTAATCCAGATATTAACGAAAACATAAGAAGCAGCGGCGGCTCCTCATATACTTCCAAGCAATTTCTCTATGCTGTCACAAACTCTTGTTTGTGCGATTAATGGCCTCCAACCTAAGCCATCGCCAAGAAACACGGCTGGGTCATTGTAGAGAGGCCTGTGATGCCGTTTGATCGATTGATAGAATCATGCTAACGTGCAGCTGACGAACTGATCGCAATGCTATTTGTGCTTCCCCCTGTTGCATTGCTCTTCCCATATTACGCCGCTATATGTAAAGCAAAATTCAGGTTTTTCAATGATTTGCGTTTTTTCCCTGGCCAAGAAAAGTATTTCCGGCTGGAACAAAGCTGAGTGAGTTACTAAAGGCTAGTTCTTTCAAACTGAACAACGTTGTATATTGTCATCATGGCACCTTTAACTTGGCAGTGGCCATGTGTAGTTAAAGCCGCTATTTTGAAGGGTGGCGGAGAGAGCCTCGCCACATTTTTTTTTTCAAGTTCAAGTTTTTATTTACATCGTGAAGATGTGGGTTGGCTCGAGCGAAAAGAGAAAGGAGTTTCACTTGAATAAGCCCGAGCCTCCCCTGTACAAGGCATCAATGCAACAAGGGCAGATAAAACAGTTCTTCACACCACAGCTTACAGAATCGAAACAATTCTACTTAATGTTCGTATAGCAGTTAGGTGTGACACCACAAAATACACACAATATTTCTATCAGTTCATTAATAAAGAAACAACAACAAAATTAGCAATATAACACACAATTTAGGTACACTGTACATGTGTAAAAATACGATACGATTTCTCTGTAAGAAGTTAAGACAAAGGTATGTTTGCCCTCAGCGCTAAACAGTTTGGTCTGTCGGTGTGTCTCAGATAGCTATGAATTTTAATGGCGCAATGGCAGCAACCGGCAAGCGAGTGTCATGTCAGTGGGGCGTAATTCCTCCAGGATGAGCCTCGGTGTATTCAAGAGATGGTGGTGACTGTATGGTAATGTTTTGGTAATAATGAGTTGCTAAAATTTCGTGGAGAGAGAGAGAGAGAGAGAGAGAGAGAGAGAGAGAGAGAGAGAGAAACTATTATTCGAAACCTGTGTCTAAAGGACTGCTGGCTTCTTGCTTGGGTTGCAGGGGCTCGTCCACAGTACATGGAGCAATTTATGTTTTAACGGAAGAGTTGTTTAATCTGGAGCTTGGTCCGTTGGCTTTCGCAAAAGAAATGCCAAGAAAAGAACTCCCCCGGCGAAAGGCGCCCGGCACGACCTTCCGGCAGTGGCTTTAGCAAAAAAAAAAAAAAATACTGAGCGCACGTGAACGTGCGCCTCGCGAGGAGCGCCCGGCGTCGTCCAGGCTTGCGCCACGTGAGGAGCAAAAAAGTGGCTCATGATTACGATACTTTTTAATGCGAAATTTGAGCGCAGCCGTTTAGATGTTTCAAGTGTGCAAATTATGTTGAGTCACAGAATTTCAGACACGTTTATATCTATGGTTACAAATTACTTTTATTATTCACATGTTACTCCTTTTTTTCAAGAAACTGCTTTCACAGTCCTTGATTGTCATAAACGATGCCTTGTGGCCGGAGAAATGGACGAATATAAGTTCGACTTGCTGCACTAATGCCTGGTTCTCAAAGACGAGCTGCAAGTATTTCCCGAGGTAGCGCCAGTCTTGGGAGGCGTTACGACTGAGAGGAACGGGATATTCTCGCACTCAAGTGGTAGGAAATTTCAGTTCGTCTTGATATCTGCCTAAAATTTAGTGTGGACGTGTGGATTTAGTGTGGACGTTGAGGACCTGTTTTACTCCCTGCCTCACGATGTGATGATGAGATGTACTAGAGATTGCATCACAAACGACAATGATGAGCTGGCCTTTGTGAATCGAAGTGGAATCCCCGTGGAGGCGTTTTTAGAGCTGCTCAGTTTCTACCTTCACAGTACTGTCGTGGGGTTTGAAGATAAGGTATACGTACAAAAGTCGGGAGTGTGCATTGGGTCTAAGGTGGCTCCAGTCCTGAGCAACATTTTCCTGGGCAAGGTTGACTGTGATTTGCAGCTCGCTTTACAGGGTGTTGCCAATAAGGTGTTCCGCTATGTGGACGATTTTTTGGTTCTGGGCTGCAACGTACAAATGGAGGTCTTCCAATGTGCCGTTCTTGATGCCTTCAATGCGAAAGGTGAAGGTTTGAAGTTCACGACCGAGGTTCCAGTTGAAGGCACCTTGAAATTTCTTGACCTCGAGCTTCGTTTCTCACGGCCCCATACATGCTGGATGTACGCACCCCGTTCTAATAAGCCACTCTTGAACTTCGCCTCTTTTCATTCCAAGCTGGTTAAGAACGGGATAGCCCACACGTGTCTCAAATCCGCAGTCAGCAAGTCATGTTATCATTTGGCGCAACAAAGCTTTATTGCACAAGTAGTTCGGCTGGAGAACGCAGGGTTTCCCCTCTCCATCCTCCAGGCAATCTGTCAGCGTCTTGTGAAACAGTTGAAAGGGTTCGCGCATCACATAACAGATACCGACCAGAGCAAAAAAGTGGCAGTCATTCCCTATGTACATGCGCTGTCGCATCGCCTCAAGAAGACAGCTGACAGATTCGGCGTCAAGGTGGTGTTCTCGGCCAGGAACAAGCTGGGCAGTTTATGCGCCATGGTGAGCAACAGGCTCGATTCCCGGGGTGATTCCCCCCCACGAGGTTGTTTGATAAAACACGGGCTCCAATTTGTTCGTTGCATGACCAATGTTGTGTACTGCATTCCCATGTCATGTGGCCGGGTGTACGTCGGCCAGACCGGCCGCTGTCTTAATGTACGCCTGCGGGAGCATCATTCCTCTTTGAAAGGAAAGCCCTACACACACCTGGCTCAGCACTGTTCAAAATGCGGTTTTCAGCCACGTTGTCAGCCACTCTTCACGGACACGGTAGTAATTTTTAAGCACAGAGACCGTGCCACCAGGGAACTTGCAGAAGCCTTTCACATCCGGATTAAGGGTCCCGATTGCATAAGTCACCCGTCACTGAGTATTTTAGATAAAGAAGTGCAACTTCTCAAGGAGAGGGGGTAGAGGATGAGGGAAAGGAGAAGAGAAAAGGGAAGGGGTTGGGGCGGTTCTCTTGTACGGCCGTACGCATGTGCGAAGGGCACACGTGCTGGGTTGTTCAGTCTGGGGGTGGTATATATGTGTTTCGTTTTCATTAAAACTTTCAGTTGATAGTAAGCGCCTGTGTCGTTCCCTTTCTCGTCCCTGTGAAAAATTTTGCGCTTAAGTTTCACTCATGGAATCTGCCTAAAAGTTCCCCAGTAATAGCATCGGTGTACACCGATGGGCGGTTAACGCGAGACGCAGAAAGTGCCCTATGTATTTGGTGAGCGCGGTAGGCAAGAAGCAGACAGCCACTACCAGCAAAACGCTGTCCAACTTCGCGGCTCGTTGCTGGCAAACTGATTCAGGTGTACAAAAGTATTTTGATAGGCATTTCTGACAGACCATAGATAGCCACTAACGCGACTCTGTTGGTGTCGCTACGAGGCGCAGAACTGCGGCTTCAGCGGCGCGTACACCTGGATTCTGGCGTCGGCAGGGCTGAAACTGTGCTCGGACGACTCGTTTAGCTGCAGCCAGAGTTCACCAGAGAGGAATCTGGCGCTAGCGTATGCGGCTCATATCAAGGCCGTCGGTGTTGTCATGGGCGTGCGCTCGCCTTAGTTCCGTTATGGGCTTGGATTGAAACGTTTTAGTGGCCGTATACATTCGAACACAGTGCCACAAAAATGCAAAGAATGGTGTGTTATTGTATAAGTGGAAAATAAAACAGGCTGTTTTAAAGTTAAAGAAAAAGGAAGAAGTGAAGCGTACTTTTGCCGGAACGGTTGTGCCTACTATTCTGCCGTGCAAGCTGGTGGTTAACAAGAAAGTTAATATTTTGGGGGAAACTCATTAGAGACTTTTATTTTATTAATTTTACCATGATTTCAATTAATGACTTGTTTCAAGAGTTTGGAAATATTTTCGAACGTGCCTATGAAAAAAACGTCGCCTTCGTGGAGAACCGGTGCACCGATCGTTAGCTTTAACCAAACTTGTCGCTGAGCAAGTTGGTTCACACATGAGAAAAACAGAAAACGTGGCGTTAAACTGTCGTGGGCCACGTGACAGGGACATTGCTGAAGGCAGACAAGGCGCAGCTTCAAGACGTGCTTTCAAACTCGTGTGACAGTGCGTAGAGTCATTGCAAGTAAGGCTTGAAGGTTGATTTGGTAAAGGTAGATAGTAGAACGCTATAATAACAGCGAAGCTGTTTAGCAAACAGTAATTTTTCGTGTCCGCAGTTAAAAAAAATTCCCCGAATTTCCCCGAGGGGAAGAATGTGAAAGTGCGAATGCACGAGTTGAATTTGCGCGGTTCGGTAATGTTCGCGAAAGAGAGATCACACACACACGCACAACTACAAAGAAAGAAATATGCATTTATTCACAGACACCTATTTGTGTTGTCGTTGTACTTGATTGCTAGAGCGGATCTCAGCTTTGAAATTTCGTGTCAGTACTCCTTTAAGCGGGTGCATTAGCCCTTCTCACGCCCGATTCCTGGCCAATCCCCCACGTGGGTATGCGCCATGCACATACACGTATTTGTGTTGTCGTTGTACTTGATTGCTAGAGCGGATCTCAGCTTTGAAATTTCGTGTCAGTACTCCTTTAAGCGGGTGCATTAGCCCTTCTCACGCCCGATTCCTGGCCAATCCCCCACGTGGGTATGTGCCATGCACAGACACGTATTTGTGTTGTCGTTGTACTTGATTGCTAGAGCGGATCTCAGCTTTGAAATTTCGTGTCAGTACTCCTTTAAGCGGGTGCATTAGCCCTTCTCACGCCCGATTCCTGGCCAATTCCCCACGTGGGTATGTGCCATGTCAGCGGCCAGGCAGCGCGCATACATCTCCCCCCGTTGCCAAGGAAGACGAGGAGATTCCTGGCCAATCCCCCACGTGGGTATGTGCCATGTCAGCGGCCAGGCTGCGCGCGCCCATCTCCACGTGCGCGGACATCGCCGGTGGACGCAGGTTCCGGGTCGCTTAAGAAGTGCATTGCACTTAAAATACCAAGACATTGCCGAGCCCGCGCTTGTGATCGCGTGCGCGTGGTCGCGGGCCTCACGGCGACCGCATGGCAGTTAACAAAGCCAAGAAACTGCCGAGCGCTCGTGTCTGCGTGCCTCGCGACGACCACCCACCTAGGGGCGACCGCCCAGCGGCGACCGTCTAGCGCACGTTCATGCTTACTTTGGGCGATTGGCCAAGATTGGCAAAAGAACAGGAGGAGGAAACAACTTTATTGAGACCTGCAGATGAGACGTGGCCTAAACGTCGCGTCGGTCTGCCGCACGTCGCCTGCTACCTCTTCATGCTGAACCTCCGAAGGAGGTAGCACTTTCGGGTCGCTGGCGTTCGAGGGCAGCCAACACCTGCTGCACGGCCAGAAATTGGATGTTGTAGTCCTTGCTTCTCGCCGCGTCCATAAATTGCGGCGGGATCACTGTGGCTGCGTTGGCCTTGCTTGGATTCACTTCGCAGTTCCATAGGATATGAGCCGCAGTGGCTCTCTCCTTCTTACACAATACACAGATATCACTTACATACACTTCAGGGCACATGCGCTTGGCTAGCACCGGGGTTAATAGCGAGTTCGTTTGTAGCTGTCTAAATGTCACTGATTCTTCTCTTGTCAATTTTGGGTGAGGTGGCGGGAGAGTCCGGCGATTAATGCGGTACCACTCGAGGATGTCCCCGTATGTGATGAGTGGCTCCGTCTCCACAGGCTGGGTCGACTTAGGGGAGGAGGCCGGACTATCAAGCGCGCCGCGGCAAGTGAGCGCGTGCGCTGCCCGGTCGGCCTCCTCGTTCCTGTTGTCATGCCCTTCGCGGAGAACCAGGGGGCCCACATGCGCTGGGAACCACCGTAGAGTTATTGGCATCGTCCGGGGGGGGGGGGGGGGGGGCACCGCACACTCTCACTGCACCGGGGGACACATGGTTCGTGGCATAGCTCAGTATTGCGGGTCTTGAGTCACTAAGCACTGTAGTGCACTTTGGGTTCGTGATGGCTAGCGCGATGGCTAGCTCTTCTGCGTGGTGGGCGTCTCGGGCTGTGAAACTTCCTGCAGTATACGTCTCTCCTGACGCGGCTGCTATCACTACCGCGGCGTAGGTATTAGGTCGGTTGGGATACTTCGCGGCGTCAACGTAGTAAGCGCCGGTGTCTGCAGCGTGTGTAGCGGTAAGCGCCTTCGCCCTGGCGAGTCGGCGTTCTTGATTATGCTCCGGGTGCATATGTCGGGGAACCGGAGGCACGTGGAGGCTGCGCAGTAGGCTCTGTGGCAGGGATAACGGGACGTTGTTGTCCTGTGATTCTTGTCTGTGGTAGCCAATGCGCTGCAAGATGTAGCGTCCAGTGCGGGTCTGTGACAGTCTCGTGAACTGTGCCATGCGCTGGGCTTCGGCTATTTCATCCAGGGTGTTATGAACGCCCAGTTCGAGGAGCTTGTCTGTGTTGGTGTGTATGTAGAGGCCGAGTGCCGCCTTGTATGCCTTGCGGATGATGATGTTGAGCTTTTGGCGCTCGACGGCCTTCCAATTGTGAAAGGCTGCCACATAGGCAATGTGACTGATTGCAAACGATTGTATTAATCTGAGAAGGCTAGCCTTCCTCATGCCTGCATGGCGCGTGGACACCCTCCCTATAAGTCTGGTGGCTGCGGCGACTTTGGTTTCCAACTTGCTGATGGTGAGGCCGTTCTGTCTGAGCGCATCTAGGTGGAGGCCTAGTACACGCAGGGTCTTTACGTGTGGGATTGCGGTTCCGTCTCTTGTTCTAAGGGCGATGTTTGCAGCCGTGGAGGTACGGGTCCGGCGCTCGTGAGGAGGTAGGATTAGAAGCTCAGACTTGGTCGGGGAGCATATTAGGCCAGTGCTCTGAAGCCGGTCCTCGATAACGTCAATCGCTTGTTGTAATGTAGCTTCAATGTGGCCGCCGCTGCCTCCCGTCACCCATAGGGTGATATCGTCGGCGTAGATGGTGTGCCTGACGTCGGGGAGGCTAGCAAGATGGTTGGCCACATCAATCATTACTAGGTTGAATAGCATGGGGGAGATCACCGACCCCTGCGGTGTCCCAATGCTGCCCAGTGATTTTGAGGGGAGCTGTATATCCCCGGCATGGATAGTTGTGGTTCGGTCGGACAAGAAGTCTTTGACGTACGAGAAGGTACGCCGTCCCATGTTGAGGCGGGATATCTGCTCTAGAATGGCTGAATGACGGACTCGATCAAAGGCGCTTTGAAGGTCCAGGCCCAGAACCGCTCTGTTGTCGAGGGTGCGAGTCGGCTGGTCGATGACTGCGTGTTTGAGTAACAGCATGGCATCCTGATTTCCTAATTTCGTCCGGAAGCCGAGAATCGTGTTCGGGTATAGCTCTTCGCTTTCCAAGTATAGCTGCCACCGGTTGAGCAGTACATGCTCAAGGACTTTGCCCACGCAGGATGTGAGTGAGATGGGGCGCAGATTGCCTATATGAGGAGGCTTCCCAGGTTTAGGTATTAGGACTGTTTTCGCCTCCTTCCAGCGTTTTGGTAGTCGACCGCCACGCCAGCACTCGTTGTAGAAACGTGTGAGAGCGGAGACGGCCGCATCATTTAGGTTGCGGAGAGCTTTGTTCGACGTCCTGTCGGGTCCTGCTGCCGATCTACAGTTGATTGTTTGTAATACTGCCCTGACTTCCCACTCTTCAATGTCTCTGTCGAGGAGAGCGTTGTCTGCTCCCGTGTAATTTGGGAGAGGCTCAGGGGGGGGGGGGGGGGGGGGTAGATGGCAGGTATCTAGCATTCAGACGCACGAAGACTTGCAAACAAACATTGTCAACGCGGCTAACCCACTAGCTCTAGAAGCGCATCGAATCAGCACGTCAACTACCATCATTGTCGTGTTCGAGGGAACGAAAGTACCAAATTACATCAAGTATGGCGCAATTCTAGTCAAATGCAGCCTTTACCGCCAGCACTACGAGGTATGCCGGTGTTGCGGCAAAGTGGGACACCGCACAGACGTATGCCCTTTCCCGGACGTCAAAGTATGCTATGCATGCAACGCACCAAACCCGGGCCCTGACCATGAAAAGGAGTGCACGCCACGCTGCAAGCTTTGTAACGGCCCCCATCCCCCAGGAGCGGCGGGGTGCAAGAACCGCTACAAGGTTCCATACGTCGTCACGCGTCGTCGATGGGAGCGAAAGCACGTGGAGCAGCAACAGCGGCCATCAGGCCTAGTGGAATTCCCGCAGCTGCAACCACAAGAGCACGAGCAGGCGCACGCGCAGGCGCCAGCTGCGGGCAGACGCAGCCGCTCACGTCATCGCAGCAGCAGCCGCCGACGCTCCGCCAGCCGCCGCCGCAGCGCTATAGTCGGAAAGGTCAAGCGGCGCGCTCAAAAGAGCGAGTGGCGTGGGCCGACGTAGTCAAGCCGCCTGCTTCCAAGCAAGCGCCAGCAAAGTCTCCGCCAAGCCCAGAGATGATCGCCCTCCGAACCGAGAACGATCGGTTAAAGCACCGAGTCGCCGAGCAAGATGCCCGCATTGCCGAGATGACCGAGAAGCTGGATCGCCTACTCGCCCTTCAGCAACAATCATCAACGCCTTCCCAAGACACATCCATCGAAGAAATGGCCGACGAAGAATCGGCGGCAGATGAACCTGAACCTCAGGCCAAGAGACGAGCCACTGACGCACCCAAGGACAGCAAATTGAGAGCAACCTTTCGACGCCTCGATGAGAGCTCTAACAGACATGAAGAGCGCTTCAATCGACACGAAGAAGCCTTCAAACGACATGCCGAAACAACCAACAAGCGCCTAGCAGCACTCGAAGCCACCACGGCGAATATCAACACACGTCTTACAGCGCTCGAGCAGACGTGTCAAGCTATGCAGAACAGCATTCAAGCGATACAAGAGACACTCATTCAGATTCAAGTAGCCATCTCCCGACCCAGCCCCGGTCCGCACTACCCGCAACCCGACCAACGCCCAACATGGCCAGAGCAACACTAGTCTCCAATCAAGACCTAGTAGTCTGGCAATGGAACTCAAACGGATTCCAACGCAGGCGAGCAGCCCTACAGCAATACATCAGACAACTCCCACGATCACCAGATGTTATTCTACTCCAAGAAACGCATAGTGAGACCCCTCCGAATCTACCAGGATACCGCTCCCACGCCAGCCCACCCAGCGCTCGTGCCGTCGGTAAAGGGGCTGGCCAGGGGGTTTGTACTCTGGTGAGGAAAGGAATCACTTACCTCGAACACACACTTCTGAAGAACAGCGCTATAGAATGCTGCGCAGTGGAACTCATCACCGGCCGGAAAAAGAAGAAGAGTACCTTCGTAGTTAACGTATATAGCAACCCCAAGCACTTCCAGCAGAAGTTTCGAACCCTAATACACAACACGAGCGAACTAGCCCAAGACAACACAACGTTGCTCTGTGGTGACTTCAATGCGTTCCACGCGGACTGGGGCTACCCCAAGACGAACGTCAAAGGACGCAGCCTGCTTGAGGACGCCACAGACGCTGATTACCATCTGCTCAACGACCCCACGGCACATACCCGCATCGGCTCGTCGACACAACGAGACACCAACCCCGATCTCACTTTCTGCAAATCGACTCACAGCGGTGCCGGGATACGCTGGCGCAATACCGGGGAGACGCTTGGCAACGACCATTGCATCATAGAAGTTACCGTGCCGCTACAGTCCACAGCGCAAACACTTGACCCCAAAACACAACGCATGACAGACTGGATCGCCTATCGCAGGGCACTGGAAGGCAAAAGAAAAGAAACTTCAGCGTTCGCCGTAATCGTGGCAACACTTGCTCGGAACGAGAAAGGCACGTCACAGCGTACGCCCCTCCAAGGTGAGGTCCAATGATTATCACTACAAAAATAAAAAAGAAAGAAAGAAGCTCGCATAGCTCATAGAGAGAGAGAGAGAGAGAGAGAGAGAGAGAGAGAGAGAGAGAGAGAGAGAGAGAGAGAGAGAGAGAGAGAGAGAGAGAGAGAGAGAGAGAGAGAGAGCTCTTTAATGTGGGCTGGAGAGGTCAGCTCTGCTAGCGGCAGTGCTTGCTACGCCAGATGGGGATGATTACAATGCAGTGAAGTGAATGTGAGAAATCGGGAAAGCAGCAATAGAGTAAAGGTCGCTGCGGCAGCGAAGAAGAAGCAGATCGGCTGTAATCGTGGAGAGAGAGAGAGAGAGAGAGAGAGAGAGAGAGAGAGAGAGAGAGAGAGAGAGAGAGAGAGAGAGAGAGAGAGAGAGAGAGAGAGAGAGAGAGAGAGAGAGAGAGAGAGAGAGAGAGAGAGAGAGAGACTTTTATTGTCGAAGCATTTACTGTTGTTGGAGTGGTTCCCTCTTCACAGGAATCCATGAGCTGTCTTAGCACCGGCTGCCTACTGGGTTAGCAGGAGCTGGTCCGAAAGGCAGGGGCTGGACAGCAGTGTCTCCCACTGCTCTTGAGGATTTGGGATGCGGGGAAGGGGTGGTAGGTGCTTGTTTTTTCTACACTCTAGGATATGTCTTAGTGTACCAGGTTATTGGCAGTATTTGCATTCTGCTGGATATTGGGTGGGGGATATCCGGGGTAGCCTAATTGGATTCGGGAAGGTGTTGGTTTGTAGGAGTCTAAGTTTTGTTTCTTGAGATTTCGTGCGGTTTTGGTGAGGTAGCGGGAAAGCCCGTTGATTAAGCTTGTAATGTTGCGTTATTTCGTGGTATGTTACAACAGGTATACGTTTCTCCACATCCTCCGAGGCCTGGTCGGCAAGTTCTCGCGCCTTTTGGTGGGCAAATTCGTTGCCCTCCATGGAAGGATGTGCAGGCGTTCGCACAATTCTTACTTTCCTGTCGGGTAATTCGGTTGAGAGCATGCGGTGCGTTGCTGGTGCCACCTAACCCGACCTGACGCTCCTGCACGCTTCCTGGCAGTCTGTTGCGACCACCGTACGCTTACATCTGCGCGAGGGCCAGCGCCACAGCTAGCTTCTCCGCTTCTTTGGTCCTTCGCGGTGGTCGTGAAAGTTGCGTACAGCTTCGCTACCTGCGTATTACGCGTTAGTGTTAGCTTCTTTCGTTTTATAATGGCTGGCGCTTGGGCGTGTGGTTGAGAATGAAGAGGGGCTTGAAGAGACCATATGTATCTAAGGACACTAGTCATGCAGGCGTAGTGCTCTAGCTCCAGCAGGGGCTTGTATGTGGTCGCCGCAGACAATACGACACTCCCCTCGTCCGAGCCGTCCACCCCAGATCATCACTCTCGGGCGTCCAGCTCGGCTGGGAATTAAAATTTTTGTGGTAGCTTCAACCCATTGTGTGCAGGCATTTGCTTTATGTACAGTGTAATGTTGTCTGCACTGTAGCACGCTTTGAAATACAATGCTGTGAAAGTAACACGGCGTGCAAGGACCTGGAAGGAAGATTTGAAAGTGTGCGCTTTGTTTCGGCGTTCCCGACAGATCTTGAAACCACGGACGGTAGCCATGTGTTCGTTGACGTAAAGTAAACATTGACGCCGTCGGCAACACGTGGTGGGCCGGCGCATGTTTCCTGAACTGAATCAAGCATAAGACAATTTTTCCTGGCGTAGCGCGCACTTAAGTTGCTTTCCGAAAAAGAAAGACACCACAAAAAGAAAAAAAAGCAGAAGACAAAGAAGCGAAAATTAAACCGACGGATAGTGCGATTTTTGTAGCGAACTTAGGTTGCACTAAGGGGGATGCAATCTATCTTTAAGTTGTCACCCCATCCGACTACGAATGTCCCGGACTGCTCCGACAGTCCAACTTTCACTGAAAGCACCCGCGAGAGCAAACTCGATTGCTTGGAAGCAACTAGAGCTCGTTTGAAGGTCTGGCCTCGGGCCAAGGCCTCAGGGCACAGGGCACTGTTGTTCACGTGGCATGCGGGGCGATTCGTACCTTTCTGGGTTGTGGTGTCAGTGCGTATTCCCTTTTCTGCCAGCTTCGAATGCCGACATGAAGAGTTGCGAGCGAGGTGTGATCGAGCTGTAAAAGAAATTCGCTTCATTCTTTTTCCCTCGCGAAGTCTTACTGGTCTCCTTTAAGTTCTTGTTTTTTTTTAGTCTTACCGCACGTTCTTTATTTCCACCACATTTTTTTCCCGGTGCTGTGCTTTCTGGAGCGTAGGATGGTGCTCGTTAGGTCGGAAACCCAATTACCCCAGGCTGCCCTGGACGACAGAACGGCTTGGACTGACTGGCATGGGATGCCGGTGGCGGTCACTTTTGACCCCTTCGTTGGATCTCCAGTTTCTCTTCCTCTCCTACGCTAGAGCAAGGGGGCAAGCTCATTGTTCGTGATGGAAGTGAAGAAGGTCGCACGCGGCCTACCGCAGTGGTTGGATGTCTTGAGGCACTGATCGGGCACATGTTCGCGAAGGAGCCTAATGTGAGAAGCGTTTGCCTCCTTAGTTACTTTTGAAGCGAAACGCCCGTGTTTTCGATATTTTGAAGGCGGCATAATTCTCAGCGCCACCAAAGTGTCTCCTCGTGGCCTTGCTGTGTGCGTGATTGGTAGCATGTTTAATTCCGATAGGCGCTCGCATATCCGTTTTTCCTCCTGTGCATATTGAGGTGCGTCTTGGGGGAGTAATAGATCACGGCCTTTTTGTAGTGGCATTAATTAACGGACTACTCTGGCGTTGTAAAATGTTGTTCACACATAATATATGTCCCCAATACCTGCAGTCACTCAGTCAGTTGTCTTAGCCCAGCCGAGTCCAGCCCAGCCCCTTTTATCTTTTGTGCTGCTAAAGTGGATAACAACAACAACGTTAGACTAAAGCATAATATTGCGCGATTTATGACCGGATTATTTAGTTTGGCTTGGTTTATAGCAAGGCCCGATGTTAATAAGAATTTGCTGCTTAACCAAAAATACCCGAGGAATGTTTGAATGCATTTACAGGCGCGCTTTGGGAGCAACGCTTCGCTTCGGTAATAAACCACCGCCAACTGTTTCAGCTGAATTAAATATTCCGCAGCGGCCGAACCCTGACCGGAGGGATGCTGCAAGGCCCTCAGAATCCAGTCAGTTTTGGCTGGACAGGGCAAGCTATAAGCAGCCAACGTACTCCTGGAATTGTGTGCGCTAACCGGTGCATGACGACACGGGTAATGACCTGGTGCGAAAAAAAAAAAAAGAGAAATAGCGTAACAGGCTGCGAATCTTTCGCAAAAAAGTTCAAGTCGAGCACTATTCTCGCGACAATATTACCAATAAAAATAATAAAAAACTGCAGCACTAATGTTTTACTTAGTGCCTTTAGGGCTCTGTTTAAGATTTTGAATGAAGTTTTAAGGTAGGAGAAGAGGCGGTCTTTTGCACGTCAACTAGCCGTCGCCTAAACTGCAATTCAGCTCAAAACGTGCAACAGAGGAGTACACATGTCAGGGCACTATGGGCTCACTTCACCTGTTGCACCGTGCGATCTGATGTACTTATTAGCTTACCCGCGTGAAAGGAAATTTAATTACGAAAGGAGATAGAGTACAGCTGCCTGCCGCGTTGTTACTTTCTTCTTTCGCCGCCTTAATACACGCGCGTGTACGGTGCTGGACGCCTTAAAACTTCTGATGCAATAAAGCAGTTTCACATGCAATAAAGCAGTTTCACCTTCCACAAAATTCGAAGCAGCAGGCCTCGAGAGGAAACCAAGAGCCCTTCTCAGGCGTCAGAGATAGAGAAAAATAAATATACAAGAGGAAAACTACGGAAGTAAAATCGAAACCTGGCACTCTTGCTCTCACATCTCTTTACACTTTCCCCATTTTTATTTTGTAATGGCTTATTGAAGCTCCTCTTTATTGTCACGGCTGAGACGAAGGGCCGGAAAGACGCTTTGTTCCTGGTATTGTCCTTGACGCTACGCGTCGGCCACGTTGGATCCGTTTTTAGACAACAGCACCTTTCTTTGTCCTTAAGACCACGAATCCCGGCTTGGAGTTTCTTGGTAAAGGTACCGGGCTTGCTGCAGCATCGCGCAGACAATGGCACGTTGCCAGCGCTGCTTTACGCGGGCAGAGGCAGCGCAAGGACGCCAGACAAACTCTCAAAGGGTACACCACTAAAAGCGAAGCGAAAGTCGCAGAAATCGGCGCTTTATAGTCGCGAATGAGGTCGTCGGAAAGGAGGAAGGACACACATGACTTAAATAAATTGAAAAAATCAACCTGAAAGTCTTATAGAAAAGGAACAAAAAGAAGGAAGGTAAGTACTGAAAAGGACTGCGACGTACCAGGCGTTTGTGCATAAAAATAATTCACTGGCGTCCTACAGAGGTTAAACACAACGGGAAAGTTTTTTTTATTGTTGCGAGGTGTGAAAACGCACTTCAGAAGAAGAAAGGAAACCAAGAAATGTGTTCATTTCGAAGTATGGCGGTCTTCTATTACTGTTTTTTGATGCCTGCTTCGTAAGAGGTTATACGGAGGAAGTGAGTATAGTACAAGTTGGCGTTGGCAGGCTGTTCCGTGAGAGGAGGGCGTGTGCGCAGGGCCCGGTGAGGCCTTCGCATCTAACGGCACACGTCATTAGCAGGCATTCCTAACCTCAATGTTCGCGTGCGCCTTTTTCGCTGAGGAACGGAGCAACGAATAGACGTACGAGTGAAGTAAAGAAGGGATGCTGCGTATGACGAGAACACGCACTCCGACTCGCCTAATGATGCCTGGGTGCAAAGTGTAAAAAGAGCCCGACAAAAAGTGGTCGTGGTAGGCTAAGGACCAAGAAGTTTCAACGAGGCATTATTTTGTTCTCATTCGCTTTACGCTGTCGCGCTTTGAATGCTTGGGATACTGGAGCGTATGCGGCTGCAGTTCATAGTAATCGTAAGTTTTCAGATTGCGTCTCTACGGGTGGAAAGAATCTGAGAGGAAGGGAAAAAAGAGTGCATGCCCTATTCTTTGTGAGGAATGAAGTTGAGAGAGGAATGTGTGTCGTATTATAGTTTGCAGCATTCTCTTTATAGTCAAAGAATGCTGGGCATCCATGTGGGGCATTCTTTGCCGTTTGTTCTTACTTGCTGCGCCGTACAAGGCGGGTTCATCGAGCGGGATATAATTATGCTGTATAATTTTGTGACGTTAGCACGTGCATACGTACTCGGGAACCCAGCTGACACACATCACATCCTGTTGCAAAAAGCGTTCAAAAGTCCAACAGCTTGTCTACGCTATTTCGAAGTCTTCTGAAGCCCTGCAGGCGACGAATAATTGTGAATATAATGCGTTGATGCAACATGATGGATATGAAAGAATATTATGCATCAAGTTGAGTATTATGATGAATAGTTGGTGAATATGATGACTATGAATGTGATAAATATGAACTTGATGAATATGATGCATCAAGTAAGTCGAAATTAATCAATGTCATTCATCTTTGCTGGCGGCGTTCACAGACATCCTGGATACGGTACGGGCAAACCCTATCGAGCTATGAAGGTTCAGAACTGAATACGGATTCTAAAGCAGCAATACGGGACTTACGCTCTTTCGCCAACTCCAGTGTTTGATACATCCGCCCCCTACTGGATACATAGGTCCTCCCTATCCGTTCATTGGGCATTCCTCGCAATGCGCTCCCCATCCGCATTGCGGCGGATCGTGCCTGTCATACAGGTATCCCACACCCATTGCCGTTGCCTAAAACATCACCGATAGAACTACTTCTCCAACAAAAAGAAAATCTCCGTGGCGCCACACGGGCTCCCATTCCACCGTGCGGAACAGAATAGACTCGCTCGCAGGGAGGAGATGTTGGTGCGCATACTTCGCGTTGGAGTGGCCCTCTCCTCTGCAATGACCCGAGTGTGGCTACCACGCGACCATGGCCTGCCCAATGATAAGTGTTATCATATACGGTTCCCATCGAACAAGGCGACACATACCCCCCTTGTGGAGAAGCAGCGAAAATTCGACACCTCCGAGGCCCCAATTCCGGAGGCCCCCTACCCCACTCCCACTCCCTCACAGAGGCAGGAGCAAACTTGTAGATATAAAGGTAGCTTCATTTGTTTGAGGAGGCGTGTTTTAGCCCGTAAAAGAAATTACAGACACTATTAATGACCAGAACTAATAAAATTGACTGTTAAGCGTCTTCTTCTCGTAGTTACCTACAACCAAAAAAATTCTGCAAAAATTGAGAGAATCATCTGCTAATGCGTAGCATTCTTATGCCGCCTGTTTTGAGTGTGAGTTTTTTCCAGCCACATTTTTGTTTTTTTCTAAATCCTGTCCGACCAATTATCTCCAATTACACTATTATAACGATTACAGGTGAAACTATCTTGAACTATTCAATATTGGGGAAATGATGCGTTATACGTTTTGCCATTTTCCGTAATTTTTAAATATTTTTCTTATTTTTAGTTTTTCAAAATTTCGCCCGACAAATTATCTCAATTTATGTTACCATAAGAATTACATTTGGAACTTTCGCGAAATATGCATTTTTGTGGAAATGCAAAACGTTACATGCTCCTGGCTGTGGGGGTACTCGGCAAAGAATGCTACGCGTTAAAAAAGGGGAAAATTCTGACCCCCTCTCTCCGGAACTTTAAGCTCAGCCCGATGACCATGCCTTGCTCCGACTTGCTGTTTGGCCGCTCTGCACTGGCTGCACACTCCGTTCTTCAGAGCGCGCAAGCTGTGGACGGAGTCACGAGACCCGTCGAGACCGCGCAGAGGCCGGTGGCGCGCCGCGCTTCGACTTGACGCCACCCTGGCAACGTTGGCACCGTTGCGGAGGCAGCTCTCTCCCCTCCGTCGCTCTGTGCTTTTCTATCGCTCACTCTTGACAGATGAACCCGGCTTTGAGGAGCGACTCGAAAATTTTGCCGACATGCCCCGTCTGTGGCTCACGCAAAAATCCACAGGGTGTCTTTTGTGTCCCCTAAGACGGCTCGAAGGCGAAAGTCTGAGCGGCAATGTAATACAGACAAACTCATGACTGTTTCACATTGTCTCCTTCTATTCACATCCACGGTCGGCAAATATTGCTTCCTCTTCCGGCGTGAATATTTCTCCGGCAACCCTTATGCCGACGTCCACACCAACTCGTCTTGTCAGCCACATTTTCCCCGAATTCAATGGCTCAGCTTAGTTGGCTTCGCTGCATGTATGTTCCCTCGTTCACGGCTGCCTTCTCCCGCTCTCTTTCTCTGCGGTGTACTGGCGTGGACGGCTACTTCTCACTTCTGCCGAGTTTAAACTCGTGAAATGTATAACGCATCGTGCGCTTTTTTTCATTTTTATTTTTATTTTGAATACCCTCAAGGCAATTGCACTAGAGAGGGGAGCGGGAAAATACAATACAACAAAAGAGAAAACTGCAGTACAAAATGCATACTGAAAGTAGTTATCACTTCTAAAAAAACAACGTTATGCAGGTGTATAAGTTTGCAATCTTCCTGTTGCAACGTGGCAAGTGCGGCTGAGGTTTGCATGCGTGACAGTTTTGGCATTCATTGCAATTGTAATCCAAATAAAACAAAAATATACATTGAACAAGCAGAATTCGCGGTAAGGAATGCATAGTTAGTTATACACAATCAAAAGACCTAGAAGGTAATATTAGACACAACGGTACGAAACAAGTCCGGTCGCTCATTGTAGCAATATAAGGTGGTTCCAGTCCCTAGAGGTACGTAGGGTGCAAAAAGGAGTGCAAAAAGGCCTTAGTGCTGCAAAAAAGAACGTAAACTTTATGAAAACGCTCTAAACGTGAAGATATGTATGAAGGTGGAGAAAGTCAAGCGTGGCGAATCATGCTGTGTGAATATACAAGCGTGCAATTTTGCCACGTGTCATCAGAGATGTTAGACCCAAGTTAGTTTTCATTCTGGATACCCGGGCTCCTCGCTGGTAGTTGGGAAAATAAATCGTGCGGACTTATTTTGAATCATTTCGAGCTGATGACCAAGAATTTCAGTACATGGATCCCATATCAGTAATGCATAGTCAAATTGTGAACGCACAAGGGATTTGAAAAGGACCAGTTTTTACGGGTGAATCCCCTTAGGGGCTCTGGCTTTCGGCTTCTCATGTCGTCGTAGTATCATGTAGTCTAGGTCCTAAAACACCGGGACACTCGTTTTCCAGCGCCTCGCACTAAAACGTAACGCGTACAAAAATAATACACCAGGATACTCATTTTCCAACACCTCGCGCTAGAACGCTTAGTACTTCAAAGACACGAGACTTACAGCCAAGCTGTATACCGCTACCCCTCAACGGTTTCATCTCCGAGGGCGAAAACACCAAGGCGCAAAGAATATACTTATGCACTGCATGCCTCACCCCTCCCCTGGTTTCACGTTACGGTTTCATCTCCATGGGCAAAAACGCCATGGCGCCAAGAATACACTTATACACTGCATGCTTGGCCCCACTCCAGGTTTCACGTTAGTGCAGATGGCCCGATATTTTTGTAAGGGGCGGTATGAAAATTTCGTCTTATGTAGCCAAGCATGCGATTGGTTTTTTTGGTGATGCTTTCAATGTGGATATTCAAAGATGGGTCAGTAGAGATATGAATGCCGAAGTATTTATAAGAAGTAACCGTTTCAAGAATGTCACCGTCAAGGAAATATGAGTTAGCGTTAATAGTGATACGAAAAATTCGCATTGATTTGCAATTTGTAGTACTTAGAACCATCTACCATGTAGTGCACCAATGGGATATGGCTGATTTGCAATTTGTAGTATTTAGAACCATCTGCCATGTACTGCACCAATGGGATATGGCATTGATGTCGTATTGGAGTGCGTGTACGTCAGAATTGTTATTTATCTCGCGAGTACGTGGGTTCGATTCACGGCCGCGGCGGCCGCTTGTCTTATAGACGCGAAAAGCGAAAACGCCCGTGTATTCGAGACTTTTTTCGCTTTATTTTTTGCTTTTGAACATTTCTTACGAGTAGAGGAGGGTATGGGGGGATGATGTCTTGTTCTTCGCAGTGCAATTATACCTACATGCATGGTCTTATTCAATGAAAATCTGAACACCTCTTCCACACCCTTTCAACACCCTAAGAAAAACCAAACGGTGTTGAAGTTGATAACACCCTTTCTTTCACACAAAAAGGGTGTAGAGCTAGGAAAAGAATGTTGAGATTCAGGAAAAAGGGTGTAATGGGCTCCCAACACCCTTTTTCCACTTATGCCACACCCTTTCTGGCCAAAAAGGTGTAAAAATGTTTAGTGTGCAGTTTAGTATGCTATAGTTTCGTGACCAATATTTCTTAGCTTGAGTACGAGAAACACGTGAGAAACTTTGTCGAACGGTTTAGCAAAATTGAAATAAGAGCTGCCGGCAAATGAAAGGTTACAAAATTGGCTGGGCTTCGCATGAAAAAGACTTCCGAGAGCCACGCTGCGCAGGGTCAAAAGTGAATTGGATTTGAGATAACTGGTAACATAAGAGTAAATGATACGTTCCGAAATTTGACATGGAATGCTAGGGACACATATTGGTCCATAGTTGGAGGGGGGACTGCTTATCTCCAGATTAAAAGACTAGTACTACTTATCCTATTTCCCCAACAGCAGGGATATTACTTTGTTCTAAAGATTGCTCCAAAAAGTTTAGCTGAGATAATAAAGCCGCTTTGCTTAGTACTTTTAAGGACTTTGGGATAAATACCATCAATACCAGAAGAAGAAGAAATTTTTAGTGAGTCAATAATCTTCATTATTTTGTTAGGGTAAACCTGCAGAGGGTACATCGGAAAACAGTCGCACGCGCCGCGGTGGCTCAGTGGCTAAGGCGTTGTGTTGATGAGCCCAGTGACGAGGGTTCGATTCCTGGCCGCGGCGGCCGCTTTTCTTGTGGAGGCAAAAAGCGAAAACGCCCGTGTCTTCGTGATTTAGGCACACGTTAAAGATCCCAGTTGGTAAAAAATTCTGCAGAAATTCATAGAATTATGTACTAATGCGTAGCACTCTTATACCGCAATTGTGTTGAGTGTGAGTTTTTTCCAGCCAAATTTTCTGGTTTTTCTAAATCCTGCCCGACTAATTATCGCCATTTACGCTATTATAGCGATTAGAAGTGGAACTTTTGCGAAATCTGCATTATTTTGGGAATGCAGGGCGTTACACGGTTCGCCATTTTTCGTAATTCTTTTTATATATTTTTATTTTTTAGTTTTTCAAATTTCGTTCGACCAATTATCTCTATTTACGCTATAGCGAGTACAGGTGAACCTTTTACGAAATCTGAATTATTGTAGCAATGCCATGCGTTATACGTATAGGCATCCTCCGTAATTTTTTAATATTTTTCTTATTTTTTAGCTTTACGAAATTTCGACCGACCAATTATCTCAATTTACGTTATTATAAGGGTTAAATTTGGAAATTTCGCGAAATCTACATTATTGCGGAAACGGAGGGCACTACACGGTTCGCCATTTTCCGTAATTATTTTATATTTTCCTTCTTTTTTTAGTTTTCAAAAAATCACGTTATAAATTTAATAGTCAAGGGTATTATGTCTGTGTATGTCCACAAATTTGAACTAGTCCTTTGCTGGGTCCCTGGCCACTGGGGTATAGCCGGGAACGAAGCAGCGGATCGAATGGCTGCTACTGCTACACTCTTGAATACAGTAGACATAACCAAATTACCCTACACCGATGTGAAACCACACATCAGACAACAACTTCGCAAAACATGGCAAACACACTGGAGCGAACAAACAGACAACAAGTTACACGTAACAAAACCACTCTTAGGACCATACACCACCGACACACGTAATAGATACACTGAAGTCGCCTTGGCTAGATTACGGATAGGGCACACACATGCAACGCACTCGCACCTGCTCACTGGATCTCCAAGACCTCAGTGCAGCAGGTGCGGAGAGGCCCTATCCGTGATCCACATCCTCATACAATGTAAGGCACTCGACATTACACGACGCAAACACTTCCCACAACTACACACACGACATATTCCACCACACCCGTCATACTTCTTAGGAGATGATGCCATGTTCTCTGTTCAGTGCACCTTTAAAGGTACACTGAAGTGATATGTAAACATTGCGGGATTACTTGCGCAAATTGTAGTCCGGAGTCCCCAGGCCATGTTTCGACCACTCTGGGCGCGTTTACGCGATTTTATTTAGTAGAAAAATTAATTCGAAAATGCTGTCCTCCTCTCTTCACGCTCGCCCATTTTCTGTGGCGTTTCCGTGTGACGTCGAGAGGAGCCGAGCTCGCAATTGGCTGCGCTACTTCACGGCTCCCCGGCTTTCAGACAGAGTCAGTCGGTCCAGCGTTTCGTCCGCCGGCCGCCGACGGGTCGTCGCAATTCGTTCGCTCAGTTGAAACGAAGCCAGGACACGTTTGTGAATGGAAGAATGTGCCTTTCTTTACTTGGTTAGTTTGTACACTGTATCTAGCTCCAAGTCAAGGTCGCTTCACACAAGCGCTGCACAAGCGCACATGCGACACTTCGCTGACTGGTACGCCAGTAGGAAAATATAAGGCCTCTTGAAGGCGGGAGAAGAGTCAGCGAAGTCAATATAGGTACTAAGGAAATAAAATCAACTGATATTTTTACCGTACAGCGTAAAACTAGGGTGCGGGAAGCACTTTTTTGCACTGGGCGAACAAGCACAGCGGTCAGCAGCACGACTACGCATCTGCGAATGCTTTTCCGTCTAAGAAATGCAATTGCTAGACGTGATATATTGTGGAAACTTGGGGGATGCTTACTGCACGAGCGCAAAACAACAAATAGTCACCTAAGCTGCTTGAAAGGCCGAAACTAAATAAAAGTGTAAACTGGTTATACAATATATACCTTATATTACCAAGGTCAGCAGAGCCCGACCCGTGGCCGAGTGGGCTGGAACGTTAGGTATGTCATGGGAAGTGTTTAGCAAGCCGCGAGTTCGAATCCCCGCGGGTACGTTCTTTTTTTTTTTTATAAGGTTAACTTTTTCGTTTTCCGCCGATGTTTTCTATACTAAGTTCACCTTTCTTTGGGCCGCAACGTTCATTGCTCCATGAACTAGTTCACAGAACGCGCGCAGGCTGGCACTGGCGCGCTAGCGAGTTCTCGTTGGCGTGCTGTTGCCATAAGCACCGACTGATTGCGGGCAGTGGGCACAGGCCAGAATCAACAGACCTTTGGCCTGGTGCGAACACGCTTTTTACGATACAGGCACGAGTGAGGCAAGCTACAAATATGGGGGAAAAGCGCATGGCATTTGAGCGTCTGCGGGGACGCGGAGGGCGTTCATGCACTGCCTAGGCCTCGGCTAGTGAATGCTACGATTCCTAGCTGTCCTGGGAGGCTTATCTTACGCATTTTACAGCCGACAACATGGCAGAAGCGCGGTACGATGATTGCTGAGATATTGAGAATGCCCATCCAACAACGCCACCGGTTGTGTTTTACAGAACCGACACCGAAACTTGTATGATTGCTAACCTTGGGCATCGTCCCATCACGGTGCTCCCTCCTCCCAACGTCACAGCGTTAGTTGGTGCGGCCGCCGCAAACCGCGCATAGTAGTTTTTCTTCTTTCGCGCTGTGTAAAATAATTACCGATTAGTCAACCGGATAAACGATGAAAAGTGTGCTAATTTGAGCCAGTCTACGCAGTGCAAGCAAAAACGGGAGCTTGACAAATTCACTTCAGTGTCCCTTTAAGTTCCTATGTGAAGTTCATTTCTTACAACTCATCTCATATCACCCATAGTTTTACCCCTGGTCCTATACACCAGCCACCTTATTTATCTTTTAACCACTCACGATCTTCACCCTGGCCCTTTACACCAACCGTGCTCATAGTCATTAACTGACTTTATTTGTTTTCCCTCCTCATCAAATAACTTTGTATTTGGCGCTCTTTGCCCATGTCGGCCTTGCGCCATTAAACTTAAACCATCATCATCATCATTTTTTTAGTTTTCAAAATTTTATTCCCCAATTATCTCCCATTAAGCTATTATAGCGATTACAGGTGGAACTTTCTCGAAATTTTCATTATTGTGTAAATGCCATGCGTTATAAATTTTGCCATTTTCTGCAATTTTTTAATATTTTTCTTGTCTTTTAATTTTTCAAAATTTCTCCCAAACGAATTATCTCCATTTACGTTATTTTAGCGATTATACATTGAACTTTCGCGAAATTTGCATTATTGTGGAAATGCAGGGCGTTACACGGTCCGCCATTTTCCGTAATTATTTTATAATTTCTTTATTTTCTTAGTTTCTCGAATTTCGTTCGACCAATTATCTCCATTTACGCTATTATAATGATTACAGGTGGAACTTTCGCGAAATCTGCATTATTGTGGCTCACTAGTAATTTCTGAGAAGTTGGCTTTGGGATAATTTTGAACGATTCTTCTTCTTTAGAGCATTTTTGAACTGCTATTGTTACAGTTAAATTCAAAAGGGCATGTTTACTGAGTTTGGACATGTACGTTATTTGCGAACGTAGATCAGGAAAGTTGGTAAGAGCTAGATTTAATATATTCGCGGTAGTTTGCGTGACTCTTGCAGGTTTCGATACTGCTTGTGCCAGGTTAAAGGCCAAGCAAAAGTCTATGAACTGTTGGGTACTAGATGGAAACGGTTTTGAAAAAGGCACTGCGGCCGCCCACTGAATGTCTGGGTAATTAAAATCACGCAATAAGGAAATAGGACACGTCGCGTATCGGGATAAAACTGTCTACTTCCAATAGCAGTCGTTTGCCTCAGCACTTCGTTGGCTAGCACTAACCTGTGCAACCTTGTCATTTAATTCGTTGTTGCTTATTGATATGTTGGTTAACTGCTCTTGCAAAGCCTTCAAAATGCTCAGAATCTCGCTGTCATCGTCTTTACTCGCTGCTACTTAAGTAACGCTACTAGAAGGAGCTCGAGTTTTAGGACCAGGGTTTGTTTCGACGTCTCCGGACAACAGCGGAAGTTCACCACAGGTTAAAGACTCTGTCGGAACGGCGAAAAGCACCCGTGGGCACGGCAACAGCAATGAACAGCGGTTGCTACTTTCCTTCGCGCACAGTTGGATGTTGTTACACACTTTTGATACAAGGAGAGGCAGTTTTTGAGACACCGGGGCCCCTTTGCTGCTCCACTGCCCACTCTGCTCAGGCATAGCAGTCTGGATTTGCTAGTTGTGCTCCGGTCAGGATACCGCTCCCTGAAGGGCAATCTTTTTTATACAATGGTTCGCTCAAGGACGCTAAATGTCGCCCGAACAATGAGAAATGTCAAGCTTTCGCCTTAACGAAAAAAAAAATGACAGTTGAACTTTTGCTGAGGAAGTCGGCGAGTGCAAATAATGTAAAATTGAACCAAAGGAATCAGCCAGCAAGTAAGCAAGCAAGCAAGCAAGTCGGCATTCATACTACCGAGCCTACAGTGGGTGCAACACCCTCCTCCCCTCTTACCCGTAATCTAAGGTATCCACCCTATAATACAATCTCCTCCCCCCCTCCCCCGCCGCAACACCCTCCTCCCCTCTTACCCATAATCTAAGGTATCCACCCTATAATACAATCTCCTCCCCCCCCCTCCCCCGCCGCAACACCCTCCTCCCCTCTTACCCATAATCTAAGGTATCCACCCTATAATACAATCTCCTCCCCCCTCCCTCCCCCGCCCCCTAACCCAAACTCCAAGATGTGTCTCTGGATCCGCTTCTGCACGTGGCACTCACGTTACATCAATTCTCCCGCAGAGTGCTGGCACGTGACTTGCGTGCATGTGTGAGTGTGGGCCTGAAGCAAGGAATCCTAGTATATTTAATTTTAAATTCAGAGCATTTCTTTAACTCACGATGTTATGCGTCCGTAACTCGGCGTCCGCAGCCAGCCAGCACGTGCGCCCCTCCCCCGCTCCTCCTCGCTCTCAACAGGTGCGGGCGCGCATGCGCGTGCTCCGGCGCTGAAAGAGGCGTTGCAGCAGCAGGTGCTACCTCCTCTCCCTCTACTGCGCGCGCTACGAATATACTCGTTGCCCGAGCGAAGGATCCGCGGCCCGACGTTGACGTTTGGCCGCGGCTTCTCGTGAACGAAGTTCGGCGTCGGCAGCGCGCTTCAGACGCTTGCGTTCGGCTTCGGCAGCGCGCCGTCTCGCCGCCTTGTCTTCTGCCGCCGTCGATGAAGAGGATGGTACGATGTCTTGAACTGGTACTGCAACGCTGACGTTGGCTCGCGTCGCGGTACTGGTTGAAGGTGTTGCTTCCATCGCTTGTCAACATCGACGATGGCGCACTGCCCTCCCGATAGGGAAAATAAGAAAGAAAAGAAAAGAAAGAAAAGAATAATAATAAAGATCCAACCGATTGCTCCGCAGAGAGGGTGGGGTGCAAACGATGGCAATAAATAACACGTTACGTACTTACGTCTCTCTCTCTCTCTCTCTCTCTCGTCTCGCAACCCAACTACCCAACCCCTACGACAACAACAACTACAACTACCACCGCCAACTACCACAACCTACGCCACGTGACCATCCCCAATGCTCTGCATTTACTCGTGTCCCTCGCGCGGGGGCATGCGACGGAGGTTTTTAAATGCGAATGCATTTCTTAGTCGGGGGTTGTCGTGCGTTGGCCGGCGTGCGCCTAGCAACAGCTGTGGCACGTGGCGCGCCTAGCAACCGGAGCAGGTGGTAGCTCGGGCGGGAGTAGCGGAGGGCAAGGGGAGAGGAGGAGCGCGCTCGGCGTGTGAGGGCGCTCGCATCGCGGAGCTCGGGCGGAGTAGCGGAGAGTGAGTGGAGAGGAGGAGCGCGCTCGGGCGTGTGAGGATGCTCGCATCGCGGAGCTCGGCGGAGAGAGCTCGCGCGCGGGGCGGGCGTGTTGCGCGGGTTTCTCTCTCCTCTCCGCGTACCCTCTCTCCGCTCGTTGCGCTCGGAAAAATATATATAAATGCAGTGGAGCGCGCGCCTCTCACCGTGACTGCTTGCCGCAGCGCACTCATCGGTGCACCCAATGCATTCGCATTTCCGCACGATCCCCTTCGGGGAGGTGGGGGGAGTTTTTTTTAGTAAATAGATCGCTGTAACGTTCCTTTATGTGCGTGTGTTGTGCCTCAAGTGTGCCGAAGATTTCCTTCACGCTAAACAATGTGGAGATGTACGAGCCGTGCCATTAGGGCTGGTAGTTTGGAAAAGTCTTACCTGTACTATGAACTTCATATCCACGCTGTTTTTTCCAGAAAAAAAAAGCGCTTTCAATGGCAGTGAAAGCGGCTCCAGGGAAAATAGAGGATGCTAAAAAGGCGGTGCCAACAAAAAGAAGCGAGAAACGTTCCCTGGTTTGCCAAGATATGCTTACAAAACCTAGAACTTCATAAAACAAACCACAGTTTACAGGGCGTTTCTTTAAAGGTTTAAGACCCGCGAGTGCAACGAATACAGCAAGTCTCCCCCCCTTCACGCCTCGAGCACCCCGCAAGGTGGATCCACCGGCACATGGGCATCCAATGAGCGTTTCCCGCTTCCAGAAGTGCAGCGAGATTAGACTTCCAATTTCTTTCGAGAAATTGCGGAAAGCCACTTCAGCCCTCATTAAACGCAGTTTTGCTCCCTCCGCGGCTGTTCATTAGGGACACGCACACGACGTCTCCAGAACATTGGTGCCGACGCAATTAACGTTTGTGCCCGACCCTTACCCTGGTTTAACTCAGTTGCCTCACGAGAAATTGCGGTGGAAATTATCGTCCCTGCAAGAAACGGCCTCGTATTTGTGAAAGTTCTGATATTCAGGAGTAATATTCTCCTACCTCAATCGCAGTTAATGGAAGGTACACACCGGATTAAATAAATAAGCGCGGTCAACTTTGGCGATAAAGGAAATCCCGGGGAAATGCGGCACGATTTTTATGCAACATGGGTTCACTGGAGTCATGTGGCCGCGAAGTGGAACTCCAGTGCTGCATGTGCTTGGCTTTAATAAAAAAGAAATAGAAATTCCAAGCAAACGAAGCGCCGAGTGAGCTTAACTGCTGATAAAGGAAACTTAATTTACTTGAACCTTGTGTTGTTGTCACGTTTGAAATCTTACTGCAAAGTCTTAAATCTCCCGCTGCGCCAATTACGTAAGTGGTGCAATTGGGGGAGGTATATCGGCGTTTAAAATTACCCGCGGGGCCACTAATCGCGCCTCTAGAGCGTTTTAAAGGTGTAAGAAGCGGTAGCGCCACAAACTGGTGCCCTACCGCGAATAAGTGGAAACCTGCCTGTTTGCATTAGTGCCGGATAATTTATCCAGAGCGGGATAGCTTTTTTTTTTTTTCACGTGGGAAACTACGCATGCGAAATGACTTGACGCTCATCCCACAAACCAGGAAAAAATTGTTGGTTAATTGCGCGTTTCGATCGGGACAACCTTGCGTGAGGGCGTTAAGAATAAGGCATTTTCCCTCTGGCGGCGCTGGCAATTCTTCAACACAAACAGAGCCCAAGACAACGCGAGGGAAAGGACAACCTAAATTTGATACGGCCCTCTTAGTCTTAATTAAGGGCTTTCTGTATCTGAGCAGATAGCCAGCCAGCCCAGTGTTGAACGACGTTAATGGCAACCCTTGCGGACATACATCCTTGCTTCACGGATCATTTAGCAAGCTCAGGCGTTGTTATCCGAACGATAAGCCCGGCAAACGCTAGCAGTAGAATCCGTTTGTTTTTCACGCTTGGAAGCGCCGAGAAAACGAAGAGGCGATGGAATGTTTATATTTTCAGGGGAAACCAACATCCTTTTGCACATTTTAGTCAGCCTCGTGCTTGTTTCTTTCATACTGGCATTGTTCTGTGAACAACATTCCTGCCTGTGCTTTTGCGATTAGTGTTGTCTCGTTCTTATCCTTTATAGCTTGTAGTAAAAATGAACACACCGTCGACCATGAGGCACGAACTGAGATATTCTTGTACATCTGGACAGGAACGACGCGTGAAACGGCGAGAGCGCCGTGGAAACCACGCTCCATCAAGGGGAACGTACTGGCAACTACTTTCAGGAATTGGTCCCTTCAGTTAATGGCGGCAATTTTCGCACTTATGCCACAGACATCTTATCATGAGCTCATTTGTACTAAATGTAGCCTGAATACTCACGGGCAGCCGATCGGTAATCGGTAAATGACATGGAAAACAGCTGGCAGGTAATGATGGGCAGCCTTCGCGTTACGGGTAGGTTTAACTTTCCGTGATGGCTTTCCGATCGACGGCGAGATAAACGCCTTAGCGGCAGCCAGTCAGGGTAACAAAAAAATTCCCGTGAGATGGTCGGTTTTCAGTAGCAGGTTTTTTTTTCAAAGTGATGAGATCAAAGCACGCTACCCCACTACTGTGATAAACACTGGGCCCAACCTTATTACAATCACGTGACGACAGCGATATCTAAAAATCAATTAACCCAATCAATAAGTTAAAGTAATTAACGATGGGGGAACGCGAAGCTGTTCAAAGGTAAGTTCAACCCCAAACGAACCAGCACAGAAGCAAGCGGACCCTATTTATTTATGATGATTAGCATGGTGGTAACACGATTATGTTTATGGTAAGGTGGTGTGATATGGCTCGGTTTGCTAGTGATACGGGGATTTCATGGTTTTCCCTAACGTTCAACCGCCGCCGTCGCCAGATGGAGGTGTGCATTTTCTGTCTCATTTTGGACGTCCATGCACCCCGATCCAAATTCGGAGGGTTTTGACTGTGCCGAAATGACGCAATCTGATAGACGTTGGCTTCATAACGCGAGGGACCCAGGTTTGATTCCGACAACGGAAAGCGTTTTTATTTTAACACGAAAGTGTTTTATTCCCGGATACACGAAGATTTCGCTGACGTCATATCCGTGACGGAAGTGACGCCAGAACAACGACGCAAGCGGCCTGTAAAGGGTGCACCCTTGCACACAAGGTCCTCTTGCGGGGAAGCAACCTTTAGAGTACGCATACTTAAAGTTGTTCGTTTTCGGGTTTTGTATTTTAACACAAAAGTGTTTTATGCCGCGATACCCCAAGATTTCACAGACGTCATATCTGCCACGGAAGTGACGCCAGTACACCTTTGCCGAAGCGATCCTACAGCAGGATGTCGCTCGTCAAGCACACCCACAAGACAGCCGCCGACCCGCAAATCATGCTCAGCTGCAGATTTCGCTGCACGTTTCACTTTCGTGTTTTATTGATTCATATGACAGAGGAATCAACCACAGTTTTTTTGTTCACCTCACCCAGGATCATCATCATCGTCAGAGAAAGTTGGCTTTCCTGCAGTGTGTTTTGGGTGCACTACAGACGACATTAATGAGAGGCTGAATTCTTCACTTTAAAACGGGTTGTAACTGAAAGAAAGAGTTGGTATATTACGGAGAGCACTACTCTAACCGGCTGGCTAACCTGCCCTTTACTACGTGTTTATTTAAGTAGGGACTCACATAGGTGGCAGTTTCCTGCCCATTTTAACGACGTCTTCAGCAAGCGGATTGTTTGAAAAGTAACGAAGATATAATGTGTGTGAGAGGAATAATATACAACGGATGACAGTCACCACGCTTTGGGGTTATTTTTCTACGCTTCGGGAATGGGGGATCTTACCAACGTGTAAAGCGAGAAATGACGCAGATTATAGGCAATCGCAATAAAACAATACACAGCAAAACAAGCTGTCATAATTTGGCATAAGCCAAGGAAGCTAACTTGTTATATGACTTGGTGAGAATTCTCAAGAAATGGTATCGTGACTGGTGGATTTGACTTCCGTGTATTTTGCTGACCATTCAGGTAGAACACAGCATTTCCTTACCTAATAAGGTTTCTTCGCTTTCCTAATCCCCCATGACCGATTTGTCATTACTGAATGCTTTCGTTCGAAGCCCTTAGTTGGATCGCAGTGTGCACCACCGCCTGCAAGCTACAGTGGTAAAAATGGGCAAAACTGCAGAAACTTCGGATTTTTCAATCAAATATGATTGGAAATCAATACATTTGTGTGAGCAGAAAATCTTCAGATGCTCCCCAAACACATAAAATGAATGGAGCGAATAAAACGGGCAACGCCAAAGAACATTCTGCATGGTACTGACGCTCGGATCAAAGTTCGTCGATATATTAGGTTCTGGTTAAACCAACAGACATGAAAATGGCTGCATCGCAATGCCTTTCTTGCAGTTATTTTCTAAACCTATATAATCGGGGAGAGGAAGAGTGAACGTTTATTCTGTTATAGCTTTAGGGCGGTTGGGTGGCCTCGTTAGTCTGGGGAGCCGCGTTCTTTCGCTGCTCGGTTGGCCCCCCAGGTCAGGCTTTGGTGGTCCTGCTGGTCCAAGCTGATCAGCATGCGTTTCAACTGCTCGGTAGTAGGTTATTCAGTAGAGAGGGGTGGTGTAGGCAGGGGAATAGGGCGTGGGTAATAGCGGCTGGGGTGTGGCGGTCGGGGAAGTGGTATTTGAAACGGCTGGAAAAGTTGTGGGACAGTATGGTGCCATTGCTGTAGTATGTGTTAGTTTGCAGGCGTCGCCAGATATGGGATTCTTTGTTGGTGATTGTGGGATTTGGGGAAGGGTATTCTCGGCGGATGTGTCTGTAGTGGGATAAGATGTAGAAGGGGGGGGGGGGGCTGGTAATGGGTAAAAGGGTTGAAAGTTGGGCTAGTTGGACATGGCCGATCTTAAAAACAAGAGCGAACAATTCAACCAGGACAGGAACACACGAAGGCACGAATGACAAGCGCTGACTCGAAACTGTTTTTTATTAAACGTATCAAGAGTATATGTACATAAGAACCCCCCCCCCCCACAAGACAAAAAAAGCAAAGAACAAAAAAAATTACACCATCTTCCCGAGGGGAACCCTGAGGTGTTGCGAAGCATCGCAGAGTTCCAATCCAATCCAATCCAATCCAATCCAATTCAATTCAATCCAATCCAATCCAATCCAAGCCAAGCCAAGCCAAGCCAAGCCAAGCCAATCAAATCCAATCCAATCCAATGCCCCTCGCGCGAGAGTGTTCGCTATCGGAGAGGAGAGGGGGAGTAAAGATCGTTTCCCCGAAGTCCGGTGTCGATCAGGAACCCAATCGCCCGGGCTCCGGTTGATTTGGCATGAGGCTGGCAGGGTGATGGTGTTGAAGTTCTTGGAGATGGCGGTCGAATTGACGAACTCGAGGCGTTGAAGTTGATTAAGTGAAACGGAAGTTTATGTACAGCTATTTACAGTAGGATAACTGGGTACATGATTTACTGGGTTTATTACTCATGGGTACATGAGTAATAAAAAGAAAAACTGCAAACTTCAGCTAGACGCTAGCTCCGAGTGCGCACAAACCACTCGAGCTCCTCAACTTCGTCTAACTCTCCTATTCTCGGAGCGTACACAAACCGCTCGAGAAACCACGGCCGAGACCCTGTCTCGCCGCAAGATCCGTCTAGTTGCCCGGCACGGCGCTGTACCCTTAACCTCCGACGCGATCTTAACCTCGACTAGGGGGCTCACAAATCCCAACCTAGCTTTAACGGTCGAGACTCCTTGTCCCGCCGGGAACTGCTAGCTAAGCGCTCAGACAAGAACGATTTCCAACGGCCAAGTTCGGCCGTATAAAACCTCGAGATCACCCTCTCTCGGGAACGCCCCTGTAGCGTTCGTACACGCGTATGGGAGTGCCCGAATTCACGTAGACATCTGTCGCTTAGCACGCCACGGAATATTCATTGAGGCGCCGCCACCTTCGGGTCAACGGCACGCCCGCAGACGAGCAGGTTCGCGCGACCCCGCGGGGTGAAAGCGAAAGACGGCGACAGTGCGTCATGCTGACCAGGGCGCGACAACAATGGAGGCACGCCGGTAATCCCACCACCTCCGCGCGTCGAGCAGGCGTTCCTGGAATCCGGTGGCGCTGTTTGCTTTCTCAATGGGGGATTATCCTTGAGGTATGCTGTGGGCCAGACGATCCGTCTCCCGTGCGCGCCGTGACGAATTAGCGGTGGTTGCAGCGCAGTGTTGGCAGTGCTACGTCGCCAGACAGAGCGGCGGGTTCTCACGCGAAGCCCGGGCGCCCGGCTGCTAATCTCATAAGTGGACCTTACAGGGGGTGAGCGGCGGAGAGCGCAGCTGGCGCGGTGAGGAGAATGGCGGAGGGGTGGACGCCGACAACGCCGACAACAACGCCGGATGGATGCAGGGACAAGGCGAGTGAATGAGATGCGTCGCATCTAAAAGAAAACCAGTTGCAAGTCAGCGCTTGTCGTGTCTTCATGTGTTTCCGTCCCAGTCGAAGACGTGCGCTGTTGTTTTTAAGATGGTAATGGACGTCACGTGTCTGTAGTGGAGGCCAAGTCGTCCGGCCTCATCGGCAGTGTCCGATAGTGGAGTTAGCGTCCGTAGCTTGGGTTGTTTCGTTCCCGGGGAGGGAGCGGGGACCTGGAGCCCAGAAGATGGCGATGGTAGAAGGGGATGCTAGGGCTTGTAGAAGCTTGAGGGCAGGTAGAGGAATCCTTCCGAGGAGGTATATTCGACAGGCTTGCTGCGAGTCCTAGATGATTGTGAGAAAGTTGGACTTTGCTGTATGCGCTGCGAGGGTGATTGCCGTATTTTTTTTTTGCTGCAGCTAAAGGTAGGTGGTGGTATGTAGCTGCGGTGTAGATGGTGCCGTTGGTGTCGGTCAACGCCAGTGTTGTGCGGGAAGGTGAACGAGCAATGTCGCTGTGGCGGGTGTGCCTGGATGATGCATATTTCTTACGTGGGTGGAGAATGCGAGCGTTGCGATGTCATTGATTGAACTCAGCACGCATGCCTTGGAACAGGGGCGACTGTGATGGTTGCTCACATATGGTGTGGCATTGCTTGTAACGTTTCATAGGCGTCACGTCGAGAACGCCCCAAATTCGGGAATGTAGGCGAGTGAGTTGGCTGGTGCATTGAGCTTACTCGTCACATAAGGCTCCCAACTATCCGCCTTACAAACAACAACGGGTGGACACCGCTACCAAACTATCTTGTGTCGCGGGGTTTCACCTGCCACCACTCGATATCGGCCTTCTCATCCTTTGTGCGCACAAGCATAAAAGACCTTTAGGCCCGGCACCGGGCCCCTCAGTTCACGATCCACCAGGAACCCATCCCGCGAGTGAATACCTTATGAATCCTCGGACTGAGCTTCCACGAAGATCAGTCTGAAGCAGTATTCCTACCTCAATTACGCGCCACCACATCACAACTTGCTCTTTTATCCTCCGTATCTGCATGAACCTTCGAACACGGTCTTAAAAAATGAAGACACGTGTCGTCCTGTACGAGTACTACTACTCAACAGACGTAGATTTGGACTCCTATTTTCGGTCAACTACGACCACAAGAACACTCCACGTTAGATACTTTCATCAGTCGAGCCTACCAGATGGCTCTAGACTACCGGCTTTCTGTCCCTCCAATACGCTCCTTCAATTTCGCCAACATAATTCACTCTCCGAACCCAATATTGCGAGCACAAATTTATTTAGCTCGTAGGAAACGCATTCGAGCTAACGAGGAAATGGCCAGCCGAATGACGGATGTTCGCTTAACGAGCCGGAGATGGGCACCGCCGACTATCAGCAGAGTACCAGAAAAAGAATTGCCGCAGGCGAGCAATGCTTTAGCCGTTTTCGCTGTTCGGATCGGGTATTAGTGGGTATAGGGTATTATTCGCGGGTATTAGTTAGGGCAGTACACCGCTTGAATTCCTCGGCGCGCCTATGCATTAAATAAGGAACACTGGGCCGCGCTGGTTGCCAGCGCCCACGCATGCAAAGGCGCCTCGCAGGCGTGAATGGGGCGAGAACTTCCAGTGTTGGCCAGTGCGCAAGTGTGCAATGTCTTCTTTGTAGCAAGGCGTGTTTGTGTGCTTCAGATAATTATGTTTGTGTGCTTCAGATAAGCTACAAGGGGCCATCAAGACAAAATGCAAGTTTGGTTCATTCAAAAGATTGCCTCGTTAGAATCGTGCTGACCCCACTTTTAACGTAAACGTCACTCAAACAAGCTCTATAATTAAGAAAAAAGGGAATGGCCATGCGACTCACACGCTCATTTCCCGCAGCAGAACCTATGATGTTATACCAGCCAGCTCTGCGATAGGCGGAGGCCGGCAACAGCAAACGTTAATTAGGCAGAGCTTATAAGCTTGCCGAACGAGCTATTTGCCCTTAAATGTAGGACAATTTTTTAATATCAGTAGTAATGGTGGGACAAACAGTGGAAGTTACGAAAGCACACGTAAACGTAGAAGTACTGATGCATACTGCTGTTGGTACTGCGCGTACTATGTTTGGTTTAGATGCGCAGCACTGCGGGGGTTTGGGGTTGTCTCAGGCGACACTTGCCGATTGACGCAAGCGATGGTGTCTCACGTTACCACATTTGTCGAGCAAGCACCATGTTTCACGAAATGATTATTTTCTCCATGAACAAAAACAAGCCAGGTTTAAATACGGTCACAAACAAATCTAAGGCAAAAAACAGCTTGGGCGGTGTGGTGGCCCCATCTAGGTGGAGTAACAATAAACAAGTCTCCGCTCCACACAAATTTTAGCTGAAAGACCTGCTCTTATAATGTCATTGCAAACGTCGTTGAAACACACGTTTCGCCGTGATAATCAAAATTTTAACTTCAATGGAATAATGTCGCAGTGAATAAAGCATCGTTTGCTTTCGGACAAGCGGGGTGGGGCACTATATAACACGAACTCTTTCGAATAAAACAAACTTGTGTGTTTTATTTTCATGGCCCCTTTAAGTTCGGGCCCTACGCACAGTGTTCGCTACCTTTCTGCGGGGATGCCAATGGGAACCAGTGCGTAGGGATAATTTGTTTTTTCCTTTGGTAATGAAAGGTGTTGGGTTAATGCATTTGTATGTGCAACAGCTTGCGTCTCGGTTTTACTTCCACGAATTGGCGGATCATCCACTTTTACTCTCTATTCTCCAACAACGCATTAGCTACCATTTACCTTTTACGCTTGTCTCTACGGGTGAGGTTAACAGCAAGCCCCGTCATGGGGTTCTCTATAGGAGGTTGTGGACACTTTAGCTTCCTTACTGCGCGGTTTTCGTTGGAATATCTGTTTAGCCTTTCAAGGAAGGCTATCACGCATATTTTAATTCATAACCTGTTCCCTGCGCTTGCTCATTACCAGTACTACTTGGGCAACCGCAAGAGCAGTGCTTTAGATCGTCAAAAGCGTATGAACATACCGCCGAAAGGGAATGCGTTTTCCTTTAAGCTTCATTCCGAAGCGCTTCCAGTTAAAACATTGCGCGAAAAACGAATGTCTATCCCTCGGTCAGACGATTTCCACTTGTTCAATTAACTAGAGACTATTGATTATTGTTTTGTGTTATGCAGTTAAGCGGTGTTTTTCGAGTAGGATTTACAACGGACTCCTAAAAATGACATTGACACCACTGAATACATTTCGCTTCTTGCCTTTTCAAGACGTTAGTCGGGGGCCCTACAACGTTTCTGTTCTGCTGGGATTGTATAGCCTGTGGAAGTGGAGCAAGATTGACCGGCATGCGGAACCCCACATGGCCAGCCAAGTGCATTTTAGGAGCGAAGCCCCTTAGGGGCTAGGGCTGTTGGCGTCTCCTGCTGTCGTCGTCGTCGTAATCGTCATCGTAATCGTCGTTTCATGTAGTCACGGCACGGAAACACCGGAAATCTCATTTACGCCTCGTCCTAGAACGTAACGCCATTAAAAAAAAAACACCGGGACATTCGTTTACGCCTCGCGCTACAGAGCTTCGTGCTTTAAAGGCAAGAGACTTTTACAGCAAAGCTGTATACCTCTACCTCTCAACGGTTTCATCTCCGTTGTCAAAACCGCCAAGACGCCAACATTACGCTTATGCACTGGTTGCTTCGACCCTCTCCAGGTTTCAGGTGAGCGGAGATGGCCCGGGACTTTTTTCGGGAGCAAGCTACGTTAGTGTGGAGCGTTTATCCGGCGCAGAGTGATCCACCGGAGTGGCTCCATCTTCTGGGAGCGTGTTTCTGTTTGCCCGAGTTTTGAAACGGTGTGAATTTTGGTTAGACCGTTGTGCTTACTCTGCACTGTAGGTTTTCTATTATGTCGCTGTTATGTGTGAGTGGCGGAATTCTCCATGCATTAAGGAAAAAAAAAATTATGTAGAGAAAGCGCCAGTGGTGCAAAAAATAAATGCCATCGTCCTTTCTGTTTGCATCTTGGACAGCTTATTTGAGACCTAAGCGCTTTCGAAGGAAGTGCACAGCTGATTCGACGCGGGTGTATAGTCGGCATCGAGAAACAGTACTGACTGGGCACATTTTATCAGAACGTAATATTCTATATCGAAATCAAAATTATCTTCCGTTTGAAGTCATACGAAACGCAGCACCTTTTGCGTCTAGTGCCTCTTCCTTACGAGTACCGATCAGCCGCCTGACAGCAGCGTGGAGGCGCCGTGTGGGAGGTCGTCGCACTTCTCGGCCCGCCAGGCTCGTTTTGCTGCAGTGGCGGTTTTTCCGCAATAGAGAGCCGCGCGATATGAGCGGCGCAGAGTGCAAGAAGCGATCACGGTGGGGAGCCTGGATGCCCAGTTGATGACGGTGCGTTCCGCCCGCCTTACTGTGCGTCTGTGCATCCCCGAAGGCTATACCAGTCGGTTTTAGGTAGTTCGTGTCGCGGAAATTTTGTTGTTTTCTGGCCCTTCTATGGGACCTTGAAAACGCAAGGACATTTTCTCATTTTCTCACTTCACTGCACGCGAAGAAAGGCCTTCATTGAGACCTATGTAGGTCGCCGAGGGGAGGGGGAGAAGGGTCGCTCCCACGCCCCCTAGAAAATCCACCACTGTGGGTGCACGTTGGTGTGCATGTGGGCGAGTGTGCGTGTGCGCAAGTGTGTATTTTCATCGCTTCAAAAGTGCAAAAACGAAGACAGGAAGAGGACAAACACAGTATGAGTGCTGACTGACCCCATCCATTTTATTCAAATGGCAAAAGAAAACCACCAAAATATGCGCGTGCACTCGAAAAGTTGTTTTAGAAAAATGACGTACTGGCATCATTCGTGTGGTGTCCAGATTTCAAAATCAAGGAGCGCTATCGTTGGGGTTCTTATACACGTGTATATTTGTGTGCAGATTGAAAAGCTCGTCGGATATTTCTCCAATGCGATGCTGTGGCGCAGAATTCCGGGTACGCTTGCACTCAGAGAAAGAGCAGACTCATGAGAAATATGCGTGCTTTTTAAGTGCAGAGCACTTTAGGGGCTCGCCTTGTTGTAGCTCGCTCGCTGGACCCAAGTAGGACCACACGGTGTTCCGTCGTCGCGGCGTTAGCCAGAGGCTTCGAAAGCCAGGCGTTTTATGTATTGTTGCTGGCTTACATTTTGTTGCTGGCTTACAATTAATTATATCGTAATGACATGCTATGCCAAACCGCAGTGGCCTACAACTTTATGCCGTTCTTTACCGCGCGCAACAAGGCACGTTTCTGGACGCGCGCATCTTCGTCCAGCTCATGAGCAGCGGATTCGGTCGCCGCTGATGCCTGCGAGCGCCAATGCAACCAGCGCCCCTCTATAGCCCAGCGCTGCCTTTTGAAGACCATCTCGCCGAGAATGACACGCCAGCAGAGCGGCGATTAAACATATCAGATAGGGCGGCGGGGGCAGTGCGAACACACTCTTTGACCGGCGCTCTATGGTTCCCGTCGGCGCCCATAAGCGGCGCAGCGATGCAGTTCGGCCACCGCTCCCGTGCTCCGTTTACTTCTGCGCGGACCTGTACATACATACATACATACATACATACATACATACATACATACATACATACATACAACTTTATTTCACGATAAATTCACTGTACATTTCGTCCCTGCACAAGCGACACTGTAGTCCACCTAGGCAAGTAAATTGTCGGCACGGCACCTCAGGTGCTGGATGGTAACTGTTTGAGATATTTTCATTTATTTAACGAAGCTTTAGCGTGCGCTGCTGGTATCTTTAGCGCGGAAAAGCGCTGCGACCACGGCGGCCTCTGTCTGGTTAAGGGTGCCTGTAACCTTTTGGGACGTGAAACTATACTAAAAGACACGCGTAGTTCCAATTTGTCTGTTGACTGTTACTCCTGAATTTACTGACATGGGTGTCTTGTTTGCGCATGAGAAAAATACGTAGATAAATATCATGAGCTTTTTTCACCAGGAAAGAAATGGGCACGTTCTTAAACACCCCATCCGTAGCACTACTCGATTTTCACTCGGGGCAATATTTGAATAACGCCAGCATGCAAATTTTTTTTTCTTATTGTTTGCATGAACTCGCAAATATTAGTGTTATTTTCCCTTCTGAATATTAAAATTTCAATTTTAAATCACACTCGTCGTGTGTTTGTTTCTCTTCACCTCGCCTTGTTCAGCTGCCCAAACAACGAATCCCAATCAACCAGCCCCATCCTCCCTTCTGGTTGGTTGCGTTCATATTTTCTTGTCCACGTTTATTTTTCACAGTGCACCATGTATTCATGTTAGTCCAAGAATTCCACGATGCTTGTTTGTGTCCGACTTCGTCAAGCGAGCCCGATTTTTTGCGGCTCGGCGCACACAGGTGTTTACAACTCCACGCATTTCCTTTGGCCGAACCAAGCGTCGTCTGCTTGTCCCAACATGGTGCTCCCAGTTAAGTGCGTCGTTCGTAGACGTTCGAACAAGCGAAGCCGAGCTAAAGTGTCTAGAGACAGAGCGAAGAAACTTTTTGCTATCTCTTCCGACCACAATGCGCCACTTTCCCATTTTTACGTGCGCACTTCTGGATAAAGCCACTCGCACCGGTGAACTCAGGCCTGGTCCCCAGAGACCGATACCTACCATTATCGGGAATGCTTTCATCTAGCCCGCTGTACTCACCGCGTTTGGTACGCCGGGTTCGGTTCGTTGGGCACAGCGCAGGCGTGACGTGATAACGGCGGCGTTCAGCTCACAAAGACAGGGAGCGTGCCGTGCTTTTTCTCTCGTCTCTCGGCTTCTCTACAGGTTCGCAGACCGGCCCTTTTGATCTCGGTGATCTTTCTGGCTACGGCAAACAAAGTGCGCTCCCTTGGTCTCAGCCAAAGTTTGAGCGAGCGCCGCTGTGTTTGCGTCTTGGAGTAAAAGGTCTTTCGACGAATTCTCCCCACCGTGTAGGCGCGCGCAAACAGGTATACAGGTGCGTTGAAGTGAGACGGGTGTGCGCCGTATACACAGCTGCATCCCGCAGAGTTCGAGAACCATGAGAACCCGCAGCCGGCTTTTAATTACGCCCTGCCTGGCCCGCTGAAGTGGGTGGCCACTAAACACGTGGGCTCGTTGCGTGACCCGAGTTGTTTGACTACAAAGTGGGCCGAGTTTCGAGCACACATAATTTCCTTCGTATAGCGTGAGATAGTCCTCTCTGTGAAAAATCTTGTGGCGATAATTAGAGGAAGACGAATGGGGGTTGTTAAAAACCTGGGAAAATATGTTTGCTGTTATATACAAAGGAACAAGGTGAAAAGCCCCAGCCATTTTGTGTAATGTGAGAGTAAGGGAGAGAACAGCGCATAGAGGTGCGCTTGTTACTCTCCTGCGGTTGGTATCGTGTAGCAACTTTTTAATGAATTCGTGCCTCGTGTGCAGTAGCGATGTAATGTAGGTAGGGCGACGTCTAGCGTATCACAATTAAACGTTGCCTAGGTGGGCGGCAGGCAATGCATTACTGCTTATTTTAAACGATGTTAGACGTTTTTGGTGAGAGTTAAACTGGTCTGAAAAATGTACCCTAGCGCGAGAACACAAAAACAAGTTTAAAAAATCCGCTCCTGCACTTCGTGCAGACGGTTAATCAGCGAAGCTGAAACGTGCGCGGCCGGTGTTTCGACGTGTGTTACTCCCTAAATGGTTAATTAAAGCCGTTTTCACCATACGTTGGGCGGTTTTGCTATGTTAATGTCCCATACACACGCAACGTCCTCTTTAAGTTGAAACGAACAAAGTCGCCGCGCTGCCCACACTGCACGATGTGCGAGGAAACCTGCAGCACCTGCTCGGTGAATGCGCTCGATTTAGTGCACAAAGGGTCTCCTTAAATTTGGGGTATCTTTGGGACTGCAGCTTTCAGTGGACATCCAACTGAAGAACGTTTTAGTTCCGTGGGCGTGTCCCACACGCGCTTTACGGGACACAAAAGCTCTGATCGCGTACCTGCAACACACAGGCCTGGACCAGTCTCTGTAAATAACTCTACGCCTCTGTGCGCACCGACTTCTTCAACACCATCGCTATCATCTTTATCACGTCATTATCTGGCGTAGTAAGTTAGACATTTTAGCCCGACTAACATCGCCAACCTTCATTAGCGATCGTTCTCCCTATATGTATCGCCTTTCGTTCTCGTTTCTGCTCGCGGCGTCGCTCATCCTAAGCTGCCTGTTCCTGGGAACTCTCTATGATGCGTGGTCTACCCTTCTTGAAGTAACGTGCGGCCGGTGTTTGCCATTGCAACGTTGACTCTGCTCCTCTCGAACCGCCTTCAGACCCTGACCGACATTATCGCTTCACGCAGTAGCTCGCTGGGCGCCCGCACATGCTACGAGCGAGATAAAACCAGCCGCACCATGTACCCTTACTTCTATCTCCTCTCCAACGTGTTTTTTTTTTTCACGCGTGCCCATGCCTCTTTCACCTAGTCATATGAAGCTTCGCTTAAAAATGCAACAGAAACAGATTTTTGATTTCGGTTAATTTTTTTTTGTATGTGTTAGTTTACGTTGCTATCGACGTCTGTAGCTTCTTGTGCCACATTTTCAGCTTTTTGCCCGCAAGCGCAAGTGGCCCGTACGTCTGGGCAATTCGACGTGATCCTGTCTGAAGCCAGCGGTATTTAGCAGTTTATCACCCGTTTACGCAAAAGTTGGTGCTGAGGGAAAGGGCGGACAAGGTATGCGGCGGCCTGACGCTGGCCTAATGTCACGTTTTTAGGTCTAACGTTAACCTGTACCTGTAGCTCGACGCACAATAGAGAGTTTAGCAAACCATGTGTACAGTGTTTTCCGTGTGCTCCGTTTATGCTCTATAATCTATACGACATTGCTTGACACGTCAGTAGGCCCAACGTTAAGGTGACCTAATGTTAGGCCTAAGCGTTTGACGGCGGACGCCTTTAACCGGAACCAATAAAAAAAAAGAAAACTTGATTATACTGAACTTACTTCAAGCTGCAGGTACCGGTTGGTGTTGTAAGATCTCAACGCTAGGCTTAAGCTCTGGCACTCTGGTACATACTCGGCAGTTGCTGCTGCTAAACTAGCAAATTTGCTAAACTGAAGTTGTTAAGCTGCTGTTAAACTAGCAAATCGAGGGCGTAAGTTTGTTGGCCTGACTCTGATTGAACAGTGAATAGGGAGGCAATATTTATCGGTCCCTACATGTTCTGTTGCTACCTATCATCAGACGTGCGTTAGTTCTTAGAAAGCACAACATTCGTGTTTTAGTTTCTTGTCTCTTGCCTTCACGGATCTATTCTCTGTAACATCCTTCCGGGTTCATAATGATACGATAAATCGTTCAAAGCAGTCAGTTGATTCTGCATTATTGTTACCTTGCGCAATTCCCACTCTTCACCTTTATGGACCGAGCTTATCAGCGACTTGGTGCACTACCTAATACCAACATTCTGCGTCGGGATTATTCAGCCTACTGGATCCCATAGAGCGACATTGGACTTCTGTCCATCATGTCCAAAAAGACTGCTGCCTTAAAGGGACAGACAGCCGATTTCTGTCGCGTATATGTTCTCTAGCTCATATGAAAGCCAGCGTTTTATATAGCCCAGTAACCACAAGCAATTTCTAAACAAACTGGGGGAAATAATTTTAATTTGGCAGCAAACTTCCTGAAATCGGAAGGGTGGCGGTTCGTAGTGTCGAAACTTGACACTACAATATGTGTCCCTGTCACGTGACCTGCAAACCTAACAGCTACTGTGACTGCTGAAACGTTTATTTACGTATTGAAAACCTTTTAACACAAGTATTTGTACAAGGTTAAATAGCATATGTATTTCTAAACAGTACTTTGAAAATTCTAAAGACACGCCGCCCGCCGCCGCTGGGTTGCTCTCAGTGTGGCTAACTGATAGCGTCCTCGATAAACACGCACCGGTGTTGCCCCCAAAACCGGCGCGGTGCACAGTGCCCCACGACGGTGCGTACCGCCACGGAGCGTTGATCGAGGACAAACGGGGCGGTTCTACCCAGGCGCCATCTCTTAATCTAAGAAATCAACTCATAAAAACGTTCACAAGTAACAATACAGCACTGTAATGAGACACAGCGCTATTTGAAAGTGGTATTTATTGAAGGCCAATGATTATATGTACGCACAACTTAAATCCGTCACACATGCGGAACAACGTACCGCCACCGCTTCCACTAAACAGCTACATACAAGCTGCTTCTAATCTTCGTTTGAGCCATAATACGAGTGCCTGTTTTGTTCCGCCCTTCCGTTACAGCAAAACAAGTAGGTCTTCATCGTCTAGGCACTCCGGTAACAGTTCATGATAATTCGATCGAACGAAACGAATGTCAATCCCCAACTTTCTGGCAATGCATGCAGCCGTCTTTGAAGTACACAGAGTTCGCGTCCTCATTTACAATCACTGGCCGTTGTTACCGCCCGTTAGGAGACTGTCGCATCGTTGCCCGATGAATTCACAAGCACGCCATCCTTGTCAGCAACAATACACAACTCCGTCCGCCTTGACACGAGTGCGGCGATGCGCCGTCGCTGCAGCAGACGGCGGAGGAAGCTCCTTCGCCGGCATCGTCCGCGATGCATCTCGGGACTGCACGCCGGCGCACCGTCGACTCTCTCGGTGCGCGGCGGTGCAACCAAAAATTGCCCCGCGACGGTGCACCCAGGTTTATCGAGGACGGACGGTGCACACCGGTGCGGTTTATCGAGGATGAAAAGGCGCACCGGTGTGCCCCGGTGTGCACCGGTGCGGTTAATCGAGGATGCTATGAGCCACTGTGCCCAGAATCAACGGCAGCGTTCAGTGAACAGACCCAGCGAAGGAGCTTTGACGATTCTGTCCAAGTCAGGGGCGTTTGTTCTGCCAAAATATTTGATTCCAGTTTCCAAATACGCCAACGGCAGCTTTAAAAAAAAAAAAAAAAAACATCGCGCCCGGGGAGAATTGAACTTCCCGCGCCTCCACAACGTGAAGCCAGATTCTACCTATCGTCTATCCCAACAGATGGCGCATTCGTGCAAAATAGACCGTTGCATTAAAAACACACATAAAGGAACAGGAAAGCCTGTGATCCAAACTTTTTTAGCTGGGAACAAGTTTTTAAATATCGTTTTTTATTTCGCATACAGACAAAAGTATGTTCGAGCTACTCTATGTCATGGTTGCCAGCATTAGTTTTGGGAGGGACACATACAGCTCGTAGATCAAAAAATTCGATTTAAAAAGTTCTAGAGCGTTATCAGCAAAACCGTTTCTCGTCAAGGTGCTTTAAGTGATGCCCTTTCATTTGGGATAGAGAATATATACTCGACAAAAATCGGTTGTCTGTCCCTTTAAAGGGAAGCTTTCTAACCCTCACTGACGGCGGCCGTACGCGAAAACGCACTGCAGGAAAGCCAATGTTACACATGGGAGGGCCTCAGGTAGCATGAAACGTAAATAAATAAATAAATAAATAAATAAATAAATAAATAAATAAATAAATCTAACTCAAACAAATTAATCGCAAACGCCCCCTTAGTTTCGCCCCAAGAAAGCTTCGCGCTTCGACCATCTTTTCCGTTGGATGAAAGGAGCTTTGATTTTACACTTTAAAAATGCGTAGGCCAATGCACAACCAATATCACCGCGTTATTTTAATGATCACGCCAACACTTCAACTGCTCCCGTCTACACGAAGGATTCCTGAATCCAACCCCCGATTAGATAACATCACAACACGTATACAGTTAAAGCGTTTGGGCTTTTTACAAAAGTCGCGAAGTCGCTGCAGTCGGTGGTGTATTTCGTGCACTTATCTGTTATGCAAAGGCTAAAGGCAGTAAATCTCATTGTGTCGTTAAAGCCACGGTGGACCTCGGTTGAATGTCATTTGGCACTGTATATATATGCTCTTGTGTTCGAATAAAAATCCCGGGCAATCTCCACTAACATGAAACCGGGGAAGGGGCGAAGCATGCAGTGTATAAGTGTGTTCTTGGTGTCTTGGCGTTTTTGCCGAGGGAGATGAAACCATTTGAGCGGGTAGAGGCATAGAGGTAGCTTTGCTGTAAAAGTCTTTGAAGCACGAAGCTCTCTAGCGCGAGGCGTAAACGAGTGTCCCGGAGTTTTTGAATGCAAAGCTTTCCACCTCTACCAGCCTACGGTTCCTTCGTGGCGTCCGGGACAAGAAACGTCCAAAGCGGCCAGGGAGGTGTAGAGCAGTTTTCACTCACGGAAAACAGTGTAGATGGCACGGTGATTGGTTACTCAGCGTTCCCCGCGAGCGAGTGCGTCGGCGGGACGCATTTGTCATCCGCTTTAGCGACGGTTGTTTTGGGCCTGTTTTGGCGCAGCTTCGCGTCGATTGCGCGCTTCCTTCGCAGGAATTGAATAACTTGTTCGACAGCACCTTCTGGGTAACCCAGACCCGCCGGAATTAAGTGGTCGTACGGCAAAGGTACGTCCAGGATTGGTTTGCAGGTCGGGAGAACAAAATGTAGAGATCACATACAGATGTCTGGCAACTAGAGAAACGCTACCTTTTGCGCACTGCTTGTCACGAATGGGATTCCGTTTTTGAAATTGGTGAATACCAATTCGGTTGTGTTTTAAGAGGTATTACAAAAGCCCAAAGTAGCAACCGGTTCTGATAAATAAAGATTATAAAAATTCCCGCAGCTTCCTCGCAATTCTCAAACTTACTAAACTAACTAGTTTAAATCGGTATAAATGGGAATCGGTAAGCTCACATGCCGAATGGCTTCGGTGTCCGCACATGTGTCGCGCGGTGGTGTATCCCCGAGCTAGCACATCAGAATGGGCAGGTTCCGCTGTCTCACCCTTCGAAAGACGCTACTCTCGGTTTTCTTTCTGCCGACGCACGGCCGGGCTACGGCGGTGGCGTCCACCGCTCTAGCCCGGCCGTGACCGACGCTGCTGCGTTCGGGACGCCGCCCCCGTGAATTCCAGGTAACGGCTGGCAATCTCTCTGGTTTCACTATTTGTAGAACAAAGGGTGTGAATTCAAGTGACGTCTTATAGGCAATTGTTGTGGGTGTCGTTTAAAGCTTTGCTTTCCAACTACCTTCAGAGCGTGAATTGGAGCCAATTTTTTAGTACACGTTACGTTCTATCGCGAGGCGTAAACGGGTTTCCCAGTGTTTTAGTACCGTGACAACATGAGACGACGATTACGACGACGACGACAGGGGACGCCAACAGCCCCAGCCCCTAGAAGGCGTCGCCCTTAAAAGAAACAATGGTTATGTTCTTCCACCTGCTTGTAGCTTTACAGAACAAAACAGAAAAAAAATTTCAAACAGCTTTACATGCGACGCGCACGCGTACATACACTTCCAGTAATAAATAGGGAAGCGATAAAGTTTTTGCAAATCCATGGAGAAGTCATGCATGCCGTTTTGAAAGGAGCAAGCTACACGCCTTCAGTGAACTTAAAATTTGCGTTCAATAACAGAAGTGTGAAAATAACAGGAACCGTGGACCAGTAAATGACCAGGAAATGAAGAGCGCCTTTCTGACGGTAGTATTTTATTCATAGGTACTAGTTATTAATTCTTGATTTTATTTTGTCATTCGGGAAGCAGGTAATCTGACGATACAAATTTAGAAACTTTTTTTCCTTGCACACTCCACGGGCGCGCTGTAGTGCTTTTATGTCCCGTAGGTAATTGTTTGGTGACAAATTAGTTGGTGAAATATTGAAGCAAAACGAAGAAAAGTGGAACTGGAACCAAAGGAAATGACCATTACTACTAAGTGATTTGAAAGCAAGGTAGTCTTCTATGTACAAAAAATACACACGGTGCAGCTCGAAGTTTTTCCAGAAAAAAAAAAAACAACGTTAAACGAGGCCACTTTGTATCTTTAAGAACGTAAAGGAGTTTTTGCTACTCAACGCGTGCTTTCTGTGCGGAATGCAATCATTACATAGACTATTTAATTTGCAAACTGCACAAATATTCTTCCTGGTGCTAATAGTGTTTTTCGCCTAATCACAGGTCATTCTACAACGGCGGATTTATGGGGCAGGCATGACTGCGAATTGTTGGCTTGAATCAGTTGGACCTTTAGTCAACGCCTTTTTAGGCTGGTACGTATAGAGCTTCACTGGGTGTCGCACACAGGCAGTTCACATTAAACGAACACATTGCACACGAGGCAAGTTAACATGTATAACCGGCGTGATTCCGCATTGTTTTCGAAACAATATGTACTATAGATAATGGCTAAAGGTGTGACGTGAACTATAACCAGAATGGCATTTCAAGTTGCGGTAGTGGCAGGCCAATAGGAAACTTTGTTTTTTCTTGTAGAACGCTCTGTGGAATTCTGCATATTTATTGCTTCTTCGGGTTCTTCACCGTCTACCTACGATTGTCGCTTACGTGGGGTCGTTATATTATAGTGTAGTACGCCCCTGTACCCCGTTCTTCCTCGATTCCCGTCTACTTTATCGTTGAATTCTCATCCAAGCTCAGGCTGTGCGTTTGCACGGGATGACTCTGAGGGCTACCTTCTTCTTTGGGGCCCCGATTCGTACGCCTTTTTACGCTATTACTTTCCGAAAAAAACGTTTTTCTTTAAAATTTATTTGTTTTGGTTTCTTAGAGATAGCACATAGGTCGGCCTCGCCTTATTTGTGTTTAAAGACGTCGGCTGGGCAGATTTCAAATCAGCGCGCTACTGGACCGAACCCGGCAATTTAAAACTTCAATGGGGGCTAGAACGTACAGCCCCATGGCCGATCACAGCCAATAACTTAAATACAAGGGGGGGAAAATAGGCCAGCGAAGCTCGGCTCACCGTTGCCGACTAGCTTGCAGCAGGATGATGAAATACGAAATCGAAGAGTTCCATCTGGGCATCCCAAAGAAGAAAATGAGCGAATAACCCTGCATCGCGAGTGGTAGGACCACCCTAGGCAAATTACGGGACGAAATTCGTGAAAGGCCACGACGTAACGACCGTGCTAGGGGCGGTGCCTGTGCAAATACAGGCGATAGGGTATAATCACTCGTTCTCTGTATCGTGTTTTTACTTCCGCGTTTGCCTCCCTCGTTATTACCGTCATTGAGATGCGCGGAACACGGGGACCAGAAGCTGAAGGGAGGGACGGAGGGCGGAGCGAAGGCGCAAGCAAAATACGATCGGAATGGAATGGATATTCTTGTCGTTCGTATTCGTTGCTTTAGGTAGAGGCTCCTGGTTTCATCGCGGATGGAACATTCTTTTGCGTGATTTACATTTTACGCGCCACAAGCATCAGACAGGATCCTATATTAGTTGCTCCATGAGCATTATGCATGTGAATGAGCCGGCATTGCTTGCATGATATGCGGAGCTTTTATGTATTCTTCCGTAACTACGCATATGGGTATCTGCCGTGTTTTTGTGCGGACAAGTTTTTTCTTCTTCCTCCAGATGACAGCTTCCCTGGATCCCTGGTTTCTTGACACCGGAGGACCTCTAAGTCTGTTCAGTAACTAATAATAATAATAATAATAGTTCCTTTATTTTCCATCCGAAATTGACTGGGGACATAGAAAAAAAAAAGCTGGGAAAAGAGAAGGAAAAAAAGAAAAAGAAAAAAAAAAAACAACTTGACTAGTTTCCTACTCCCCATTGAGGAAACATACGAACAGATACAAAGAAAACCGGCAAACAGGGCAGAATACATCGTGAGCATACACTTTACACAAATAAAAATAAAAGTTATACACTATCAAATGCAATAAATAACACTTGATTGAACAAAAATAGCACGGCTAGAAAAACAGCCTTTCTCTTTCTACATGTTGGTCTTTATACAAGATTTAACGCAATATGCAGATATATAGAAGCACACAACGATGTACACGCGCGTACATAAAGTTACATATGTACTGATCGACCTTTCCTGATTTCCCGGCTAACCGGATGCGTGTCTATGCCGTAAATGGGTTAGTTTCTGTATCAGCTTTAATGCGTAAGCACGGTGAGGCTATTCTCCCTGGAAATCTGTCCGTCTGTCCGTCCGTAACAGCTGACACGATGCGGTCCCATTGGTGCACATGGACCATAAAATGCCCTTGAGCATAGGGCTTCCAAAGGAAAACAGGCGTAGTGGTAAGCCACCCTAGTAGTGGTGATGTGCGGATACGAGCTGCGCAAAACAGTGCTTACGCACTACTGCACAGTTCCGACTTAGCGGTTTGTACACAATTTTGTGAGACCACATGAAAACTGAGACTGCTCCATACAAACGAATGACACCTTCCCATTGGGGATTGGCAAAAAAAATGAATACGAACTCTGCAGGCACACTAGGCGTGCTCATTAGCTTGGTAGTTTTCATCCTTGCTGGCTTGCTCAGTTAGACGTTTCATCTTCCTTGTTTATGCAATCGATGACTCTCTAATGAGCAGTTCGATGCCATTTTTTATATGTATATTTTTCGTCAATAATTTGGATGAATTCACTGATGTATCTCACTTTACGTCTGAGCATCTGAGTTTTCTGTGCTTGGTGGTTAACGTGTACAGTGCCATTAACGCCTACACTCGTGATGGTCCGCAACAAAGAAGTGATACTTACTTACTCATACCCGTACGATTTTATATCAGTCTTCAATCAGAATACTCATAAAGGCGTAAGGCTGCAGTTTTGGAAAATTAGATCCAAACTTATCCTGCAAGAAATTGGGTCAATTTACTGCTGAAAAGGTCAAGTTTCAGGGAAGAGATACGTAGTGTACCTGTATATTCTGTACTGAACATACATGATTGCAAAGGGACGGGTTTTATTAGAAGGAAGTTGTATGTATATTGGCTGCCTTATACAAGGACTTTGGTGCGGAGGATCTGCGCTACACCTGCACAGTGAATTTGCTACTTAATGTAGAGCGACTAGTGCTGCGGCGAAGCATTAAAGACGCATGGGAAGAAATTACTCCCACGAAGTTTGTGAAGGGGACTTAGCATCGGGAGCTCTGTGACTGAATGTAAAGGATGCAGCACCACGTAAAGACCTATACTGTGGTGAAGAAGGAAGGAAGGAAGAAACAGTAGAAAAAGGACAGGGAGGTTAGCCAGGGATCTGGCCGGCTTACTACCTCACATGTGGGAATGAGAATACGGAAATTAAATAGGAAAGAAAAGACCACGGTGTGTAATGAAAGAGAGAAAATGAAAATAAAAAGATAACAGGGAGTGGAAATGGTAAGTACAAAGACAACCCAAGACACAAAATAACGAGAAAATATGCAAAACTAACCAGGTAAACAGACAAAATTGGCGGGCGAAGGGCGCTGCACACAAGCAACGTCCCACTACAACCTTTCAGATAGGCCTGCACATTTCAAAAAGCGAAGAAAGCTTTTGTAGCCTTCTGGGGTTTTGACGGGCGACGCCTTTTACCCAAAATATTCTGTGATGTAAACGGACGGATGTCGAGTTTGTGGAGTGTGGCTGAGAGCTGCTGCCTCGGCGCGGTGAATCGTTCACAGTCGCACAAAGGTGTTCAATTGTCTCTTCTCACTCTCTCTCTTCCGTGGCGCACTTATCACAAGCATGGCTGTTGAGCCATGACGATAGTGAAAGAATAAAGGCAACACGTAGCCACAGACGTCCGAACGTGGCATGTTAGTTGGTAGGTGACGCTGCTGATCGTGGTAGAGCAGAGTTCTTGTATATAGCTCCCCCAGGGGAGCGGAGTTGCGCTTCCATCTGCCATCTCGATTTCTAAAGTCGTGCGGGAAAGCCACCCGTCCCGCGTGTAGAAGCCGCCTGCCTCCGTGCCTCCACGCCAGTGGCAGCGGCAGAGAGGAGTTGGCGCATGCGTGTGCCAGCAGCTGCGGGGCAGCACAACTGCAGCGATAGTCGGCTGCTTATCAGCTGAGCAGCGGCCGCTGCCGCCGCCACCGCAACCGTCGCCGGTCACTTGAGCAGAACCGACTGAAAACGGTGTCTTGTGCGCAGCACTGAAAGCGGGCTTCGCTGTCGTAAGGTGCGACCGTGGCATGTGGCAACCAGACGCGCAACTCTTGCGCTACGCGATATACAGGAACTCTAGGGTAGAGTGAGTAGGGACGAGAGTTCTAGAAGCCTGTTGCATTACGCATACTCAGTGTGACCTCGCGGGAAATGGAGCACAGTGACCTTGATGCATCAGGATGGGATAGTAGGATGCAAGCGAATCTGGCAGTTTTATGGGCGTAATGAGCCACTGTACAGGCTTATTCATTCCCAGTAAAGCCGCGGTGGCATAGAAGCCACTGGAAAAAATAAATCGGCAGGAATTCAGAAAATTAGTTGTCTACTAATGCGTAGCATTCTTATGCCGTTTGTCTAGAGTGCGAGTTCTTTACAGCCAAATTTTATGGGTTTTTTTATATTCTGTCCGACCAATTATCTCTATTAGCGTTATTATAACGATCACACGTGTTACTTCCACCAAATCTGCATTTTTGTGTACATGAAGGGCGTCACACGATTCACAATTTCTTTATTTGTTATTTTTCTTATTTCTTGGTTATTCAATATTCTGTCTGACCAATTACCTCCATTTAGGCTGTTATAACGATGACAGGTGTTACTTTCGCCAAATACGCATTATTGTGCAAATGCAGGGCGTTACACGGTTCGCCATTATCGCTATTTCTTTTCTCATTTTATTATTTCTGGATTTTAAAAATTCTGTTCCACCAATTACCCCCAATCACGCTATTATAATAATTAAGGCTGTTACTTCTGCCAAATCTGCATTTTTTTTGGAAATTCAAGGTGTTACACGGTTTACAATTTTGGCATTTTCTCTAATTTTTCGTTTTTTTTTAATTCTAGCTGCCCCACCAATTATTCCCATTTACGCCATTATGAACCGGGATAATTGAAGATCTATGGAAGGGGCCTTTGGCCTGCAGTGGGCGTAGACAGGCTGGCGATGATAATGATGATGATGACACTATTATAACGATTACAGGTGTTACCTCCGCCAGTTACGCATTTAGCGGAAATGCATGGCGTTGCACGGTCCTGGCGGCGGGGATACCCGGCAAAGAATGCTACGCATTAATAATATCAGACCTGCAAAGTCACATACAAACCGGATTTCGGCCCCGAGTTCTTCTTACGGTGCCGCGGCGAAAGTCAGACCGAAGGCACTGAAAGGCGGGCCTCGAGTAGCAGAGCACAGTCCATTTTTCGAATGATTCCTGCTTTATGAATAAAAAAGCCACCCGAACAGCTGTCAGTTCATAAGCAGTTAACGTCGTCAAGTTGGGAAGTTTAAAATGAATGTCGGCAGTACTGGAGATGGTTACCGATCCAGACATGGACCAGGGCTCTATAGGCCTCATGTAGAAGCAGAAGGGAGAACTCTCGATGACCAGTAGGTGCATTGAGCACTTTCTTTTAATGCGTACCGTTATTTGTCGAGTACCCCCCCTCCCCCCAGCCAGGACCGTGTAACGCCCTGCATCTCTCCGAAAAATCAGATTAGCCGGAAGTAACACCTTTAATCGTTATACTAGTGTAAACGGAGATCATTGGTCGAAGAGAATTTCGAAAAACCATAAAATAGAAAAAATTGAATGAAATGAATGAATGAAAATCTTTATTAAAACAACAGGTGCAGTTGTTAGGGCACCCGCCCGGTGGAGGGGATCCCTAGTCCGGGATCCCCTGGCTGCGGTTGGCTGCGCGGGCCCTTTGCACCAGGTCAAGTTGGAACGTAGGGTCCTTGCTGGTCAACCGCGCCGTCCACTGTTGTATAGAGGGGTTGGGGATTGGGTGCAGGTCCGGTGTCTTTTGGCACTCCCACACCTGATGGTATAGGGTACCGGGCGCTGGGCAGTAGTGGCAGGTGGCTGGATAGTCTGTCGGATAAATGGCATGAAGAAGGGTACGGTGTGGATACGTGTTAGTTTGAAGTCGTCTGAACGTTGTTGCTTCATCCCTTGTGAGTTGGTGGTGTGGAATGGGGAAAATTTGCCGTTTGTGTCGGTAGTCCGCCAATATATCTGTGTAGCGCAAGAGAGGTTGCGGATTAGGTGGATGAGGTGGTGACTGCCCCGTGAGAGAAACGGCCCGGTGTATGTAATCGCGGGCAGCGGCGTGAGCCGCCTCATTCCCCTCAAGGGATTCGTGTCCTGGCACCCAAACTATATAAACTTCGGGAATGCTCTGTCTTGTTAAAAGAAGACGAAGTGCCGTTTTAGAAATTCGACCTTGTAAGTAATTTCTGCACGCTGCCTGAGAGTCGGTAAGTATGGTGATTGGGTATTGGGCAGTGATGATGGCGTGGGCTATCGCGGCTTCTTCGGCAGTATCAATCGCTGTGGTATTGACGGTGCAGGATGTGATCTCTTGGCCCCGTCCATTCACTACACAAGTTACGTGGGCCGGATGGTGCGGATAAGGAGATGCATCCACATAAAAGGTATTTAGGTCGTTTGCATATCTGGCGGACATGGCTCGTGCTCGGGCAATTATTCTGGCCTTGTTGTACTCTGGATGAAAAAATAGAATTTTTACAAAAATGATCCCACAAAATAAAAAAAAAAATATGCACCTTATTCATCGCCTCAAAAAGCCGAGGACTAAACAAAGAAAGGCCGCAAAAGAACATGGCAAATACGAATAAAAAATAGCGCAAACAGAACAACTTTGCCGTACGCCTTGCATTTTCGAAAAAAAAAAAAACAGCATTATTAGCGAAGTAGAGGCACTTCATCGCAATAATGGTAGAATTTACAACATTGGCGAAAAGAAACAAAATAAAACTTAAAAATAATAAAATAAACCGGGGTCTTTCGCTAAGCAGAGCCATATTTGGCCGTGAAGAACTCACACTCTAGATAAGCGGCATAAGAGCGCTACGCATTGGTAGATAATTCTCTGAATTTCGGCAGACTTTTTATCCCGGGTATGTTAGGTGCACTTGTGGCTGTATAACAGGCACCGCAGTGGGAACAGTGGCCGTACCGGAGATGCGTATTCGATTTCCGGCTCCTAGTGTGATCGGCAACCTTACCTTACAAAAAGAATCCCGAGGTCTCGTTGAACGCCTCACCCTATTGTGGTGAAAAAAAAATTCCTAATGCCAAGCGTGGCTAGTTCCTGCGGGTTCTTCTACAAGCAAAATTTAGTCTGTCTGCCTGTCTGTCTGTCTGTCTGTCTGTCTGTCTGTCTGTCTGTCTGTCTGTCTGTCTGTCTGTCTGTCTGTCTGTCCGTCCGTCCGTCCGTCCGTCCGTCCGTCCGTCCGTCCGTCCGTCCGTCCGTCTGTCTGTCTGTCTGTCTGTCTGTCTGTCTGTCTTCGGCAGTACGAATTGACCAGAAAAAGTTGCTGTTCGCTCACTTGCGAGTCTGCTCTCCAGTTGGCACCAGAATGTCATAATTACAAAACTGTCGCGTCGAAGGCGGAGTGTGGAAACTGGCCGCGAGAACGCTCCTCTAATTCCAGCCTGCTTGGTTATCTCTAAACTAAAATGGCTTTTAGCTCGCTGCATTTTCCGGGCCTCAGGTGTGGACTGAAGAGGTGGAGTGGGTCGGGGATCGTGGAGCTTGCGGTCGATACTAACGGGAAAGCGCCTTCACCGGGCAGTAATCCATTCTGGGAGAAGGAGACGTAATATTCTTCCCGGGCCAGTGCTTGTCAAGCTTGCCGGCAGTTTCGGGAGAAGACGGTTTAATTCTTTCTGTTAAGGAAAGCGGCGTGGTAAGGGGATTTGGAGGAAGTTTGGGCACTTATCTTCTGTGGTGCTCCAAAGAAAATCTATTGAAGTTGAACAGAAGTTCTGGGTAGCCGTCAAAACGATTGGCATAAAACTTATTGCATTAAAAAAATTATGTGATGGTAGTGAGAACTGAATTCGGTCTTTGAAATTCTAATAAACCATTTGAATATACAGTTTTATAACGTCCTATTTCCTGAAAAAAATTAGCTGACAATTATCGTATGTGCAGAATTCTAACGCGCACCGTTTTTTTTTTTTTTTTTTTTTTGCAAAATGTAGCCTTAAAATTTCTGGGCACTTTACAATGGGGCTCAAAACCAAAATAGGCTTAAAAGCGGCGAGCATCATTGCATCATTGTTACAGACACAAACTCCTCCTGAAATAGAAACTCAATCCCATCCAAAACAATCCATCAATATCACGTGAGTAACTTTTGGTGCACCTATTTTTCAATGGGCATACTTCAGTTAGCTGTTGCCCATACTTCTGCGGCTGTTCCTATTCGAAGTAGTTACGACTCCGAAGAGGTAACGCTATGAAGCTTCCATCAAGCGCGAAGTTTTTTCAATTACTTGTCGACTGCGAGGGGAACCGACCAGCACCATGCACACTGGGCGTCCCGTTCACATAAGTGCCTGATTGACGGAAACAAAGCGGAACAATATTTTTATGCAAGGCTTCACCGGCCCCAAGCGCGGACCCTTTAAAGAACTCTCCCCCCCCCCCCCCCCAAAAAAAAAAAAAAAAAAAAAACATAAATTAGCAGCGAAACTTCCGCCACGTCCAAAATGATAAATGTCCAGGCACTTGAAATCGCGAACATTTTCAAGGTTCCCCTTTCCGGTTTTAAATCCAGCAGGAGCTGGATAAGCAAGTTCATGAAACACAGAGATTTTTGTTGCTACCGTTGCGTGCATCCAATAAAGTGTCTTCTGCCAGGTACGTGGCGTCAGATCTTTCTCTTCTGCGTGGTAGAACGGGCGTCAAACTATTTTTTCGAATTTTTATACCTGAACTTAATTGCTCGTTACAATCAGGGGCGGGTTAAAATCGTGCAAATGTGGTAATGCTAACCTTCATTTAATGAGGCATAAAAAGGCGACGTATATTATACCTAAGCTACTTTATACATCAAGTAGTATTGCCATTATAGCTCTCGTCCAAGCGACAACAGGAGGCTGGTTTATTAGACGGCGAAGCTTCATATGCCATTTTTCTGTTCTTTAGACGACGAAAGTTAGGTGAAATTTGTACAGTATTCGGCCTATGGGATACCAAGTAGTGCAATAATAGTACCAAGGGTTTTTTTTATTTCTAGGAATTACGGCTAACGTAAAATTGTATTCCCACCTTTCAATAGAAATTTGTTCTTTTTCTTTCAAGTGCAGTTAATATTGACACAGTGTTTAATTATATATTTGCCTCAACGTCGCCTACGTTAACGGCGCGATGCTGGTTGGGATGGAACGGAAGTTTCCTGTGGAAAGAAAGCCTATAAAAAAATGAAAGAATAAAAATTCCGGAACTACGCAAGTACCCTGCCTGTCCCTATATCACATGTACTTTTGCGGATTTTTTTATTTAGAAAGGAATGACGGAATTTGTGCCGACGTGCCTACTCTTCGAAAACGGCATTACAAGCCAGCGGTCGTGCTTTACTGCTTTTGCAGTCCTGATCGGCCGTGAATTCTTTCGGCAAAAATAGAACCCTGTTACGCTTGCGGATTTCTTCAAAACAGGTCACTTAAAAAGTTTCGCTCATAACCTGCCGTCATTTTCACCGTACGGTAATGGATCCAGCATTCCGTAGGAGCTAGTAAGGAGGGCTGCCAACATTTTGCCGCCAGGCTTTAGAAAATTACACGTTTTTTTTTCTTTTTATGAAGAACGTTATACGAGTAAACGGAAGTGGTGAAAACTGCTAGCTCTGACACGTCTCCTTTGTTGACAGAAAAAGTGATGGGCGGCTACAATAGGCGCACAATTTCAGTTCCTCGGTTCCCAGCCCAACCCCCGAGTAGTGGGAAGCCGGAGTGTCCAGCTCTGTATCTGATGAAAAACACGATTTCGTGTCGCTAGCCAGGAGAACAGTGATCGTTACAGCAGCTCTGGAATGCGCCCCATTTTTCCACTCACTTCAGGAGACTACTGATAATTCGTTTTCAAATCTAAGTTATTTATCTCTCTCTTTATCTCATCACATGTTGAAGCGTGCGATTTTTTTCATTAAAGACCTGCCTGCGGATAAATTAAAAATGAGACATTTTAGATATTGGTTTTATTTCAAGAAAGCAAAGTCATCACGCCACGCGTGCCCGCAGAAAAGAGTCGGGGCAGTTCTCCAACATGGGTAACAGTGACAAGCAGGGTTTGCGGGTATGCGGAAGAAATCTAAGTATACCTGTTAGCTGAAAGAGAAACGAAATATTAACTGTTTCTTGCATTTGTTATCACCACAGAAGGAGCTGAATTACGACAGAAGCCCGAGATATTTAGTCGCGCAGTGTTTGAGTTACTCTGTTCGCTTTCTAAAAACGGCGAAAAACAACAGTCGCCGCAGACACGATGTTAGAGAACCTGAGCTTGTAGACATTATCTCTGAATCCTCCGCTATAGCACCCCGATAGTTTCCGGTTCCGGGCTGAGCAGCAGCCTCTGCACGGTATTGTTATAGTGTCAGTGCTTTAAAATGCCCCCCCTATTTCCCAGGAAAATCAAGAAACAGTTTAAAAAGTCAGTAATAGTAAGTTCCTCGGGATGTATAAAGAAGCTATTTGCTCAAATTATTCCCTTTTGAGTTCATTCTTCGGTTGTTAAAAAATTAAAAATGATAAAGAAGGTATGACCAAATTCGAATTCAAAATCATCGAGAAACGCAGTCACCCTTTGAGAACTACTTGGTAAAAACAGGAGCTACTTTCCCAAAGCTGACGCGCATGTTTTACGTGGTCGACACAGAAAACTACCGTACCTGACTTTCGTATAAAGCTCGTTGCTCATTTGCTGGTCGCAGTCTCCTTCCCAACACGCCCGCAGAAACTGAACAGTTCCTACGGGCGTGTCGTACTCCATTGCTGGCACGAGGACATTTTCAGCTAATAACTCTATTTTCGATTTGAACCAACGGACACCAGTTTGCTGTGAAGATATTTTGGCAAAAGCAAGTCTTATGACCTGCAAGCTTTAACGTCCGAATGCGTTCCAGGCACGCTTTGACTCCTTGTGAGCACAACGCTATTGAATGATTTGTTTAAATGCAAGGAGCATGTTGCATAGATATCAATAAGGAATAGTAACATTCATAGGTTTTTATTATCATCATGAATGTGATAGCACCAACCATCATCTTCGCCAGCTTTTCATCGCCACGCACGCGTTCTAACTTCCCGCGGTTTGTCAACAAGAATTGCCGGATAATCTACTGCGCTAGCATAGATGGAGCAACATTAAAAACCTATGTATGCAAAAAAAAAATCCGCAATACAAACTTAACATAAAACAATTGTGTTGGAACGTTACGCTCAAGTATATTAGTAGAAGGAGATGCTACATAAGACAAGAAGAGAACAGAAATTTCTTTTGCCGAAATAATTAGAATCATTAGGACTGAAAATTTTAAAGGAAGTATTAAATCATGTTTGCACCGCTAATACCTGGCCACCTAGCCGTAATTAACACTGGAAAATAACGGCTGTAAAACTATTCAGTTCAATACTAATCGCATGAAAAAAATCATTCAGTTCTAATTCAAAATATACCTGAAAGAAAGGTAATAACTAGAGAACACGCATATTTTTTATTTTATCAACCTAAGCAAACCGTTTCGGACCGTTATGTAACCCATAAAGTTACTGTCAATGTTATTTTCCTGCTGTGATACAGTTCAGGCCCTCAGGCTTACGCAAACGGCGGCCCGGATACTTTGGGAGCTGTCAACCGCTCTTTTCGCTACCTGATACCTCATTGCCGATCCAATGCCTCTTCTGATCGCCGGGCGAACGAAGCGGCCGCCAGCAAAAAACCGAAGCAAGATACAGGCAGACCCACTCCAAGTTTGGAGCACCTAGGGAGAAACTTTTCCGAGGGAACACTCTTGGGCTATGATGGAGCGGATAAGGTTACGTCCATTATGAAAGTGGTCCGGGAGTGATGTAAGGGTGCCAGGTAGGTTCTCCGGTATCGGTGGCACACGTAGCAGTGATCTCCGTCTCCTTATGTTTGTTCCCTCACACCTTTTCGTTCATATTTTTATCGCTAGCTCTGTTGTCATCGTCACCGTGATCGTAATGTCGAAGAACATGCTTTGGACTCTGGCAGGCATCGCCGGGAGCCTCCGGGATAATTTAGCCGATGCAGAATTCTCGATGAGGGAAGAGCTTGCTCAACTGACACTTAGTATCTTTCAGCCACACTAACGCAACGTTCTTTGGACAGAAATTATCTTGCGATAAGGAGTCGTTTTAAGTGTCACTAAGTTGTTGTCTACTCGAGAGGAAACTGCTGGTACTTTCGACGTTCTGGTCGGTGCCATTTTTTCCCCTTTACATATTCCTTTTCACGTACCATACGATTATGCTCAACTATAGATCGACTTTCTCGATCTAGTTTATTTCTCTGTATGTCGCAAAGTTGCAGGGTGTCTGCAGGGGAAACGAATCCTCCGACGAAAGCTAGTAAGAATTTACAGGTGCACTGAGGGGGGCCAGTCACAACCCCGAGCTAGAAAATAGTTACGTCAAATTTCTACGCGATTACGTTGCACACAAGAAGCTATCGCGATTCGCAACGTCATTCGCTTAACACTTCGCCAGTCATTTGTCGCGCCAAAACCTTTGTATCATAACTTCGGCTTCTCTGAGCTACGTGAGCTGCTCCAATCCGGTACAATACCGTCGCATCCAAGTCAGTGCAATCCAACCCGATTCAATACATTTACACCCAATCAAACTTGACACCTTTTAGCGTTTCTGCGTGCCTGCCGCTTGCCACGGACAGGACATATTATTAATATAACTTACCAAACCTAAGAAAAATGCTGGCGTCTTTGCAAGAAACTCCTAAAGCCGTTTGAGGGTTCCAAAAATAGACGCGCTCCCAAACGGTTGGCACGTTACCTCGATAAGCCGGCGTCGTTGTCTTGGGACAGGCGATATTGTGTGCGCCTTTAATGCGTAATTGACTGCCGCTGTTCAACTAGACCGATTATTAGACTAATTGCGAGATGCAAGGTGCCTTCATAATTAGACGTGTACTGGCAGTTGCTAGAAAATTCCCCTTTCTTTTCGTAGACGCGTCACGTGCAACCGGCATGAGCATCTGGAATCGCGGTCGCTGTAAAGAGCAAACAAACACGTTTGAGTCATTTCATTTCATTTCATTTCATTTCCTTAAAGACCTCATTGAAGGGGTATTACATAAGGGGTGGGTACATACATGAAAACGTGAAATCCATATTTTATTACAATGCAAGGTAATTTGTTACGGTGTTCAAAAAGGTGGAAGGACAGGTTATGGCGGTGATTTCATTAGAAAGGCCGTTCCAGTCCGATGCTGCACGAAAAAAGAATGAGGACGAAAATGTGACGGCGCGCGTATGCGGACGCGCAACTTGTTGCGGGTGACCGGTGCGATGGGAGATGCGTGCCGGAGGGAGAATGTATAGTGGCCTGCCGAGTGAGCTGTCAAAAACCTTGTAAAAAAGGCAAAGACTAGAAATGCGGCGACGAGATGAAAGCAATGATAGGCCAGGTTCTGTTTTCAGTGCCGATATGCTGACGTCGTAAGAGTACTTGGAGTGAATAAATCGTGTGGCTCGATTTTGAAGCGACTCGAGTTGATTGATGAGATATGCTTGATGTGGGTTCCAAATGGCTGATGCGTATTCTAATTTCGTCCTTACCAGAGATTGATGAGCTTGTAATTTGACATTGTTAGGGGCGTGACGCAAATGGCGTTTTAAGAACACGAGTGTTTCGTTAGCAGATGCAATGATGTGCGTAATGTGCGTTGCCCAAGTCAAATCGCTACAAAGGGTTACTCAGAGATATTTATAGGAAGGAACTAGTTCGAGGTTTGTGTCAGCAATTTGGTACGGGAATACAATCGGCTTTCGATGGCGATGGAAGGACACAGTTTTACATTTGTTAGGGTTTAGTTCCATTAGCCAAAGGTTACACCATTCTTGCAAGCTTCGTAAGTCAGTTTGAAGAGACGTGTTATCGGAAACGGTGTTTATTTTACGATAAATAACGCAGTCGTCTGCAAACATGCGTATGTTAGAGGATAGATGCATTGGTAGGTCATTATTGTAAATAAAGAACAGAAGTGTGCCTATTAATGTAGATCAAGAACAGAAGTGTGCCTAGGACGGACCCTTGAGGGACACCTGAGTTTACCGGGGTAGAGTTAGAGATTTAATTGTTGACGGAAACTGATTGCGAACGGTTAGTTAAGAATTCTTTATTCCATGCTAATATGACGGCATTTAATTGTAACGCGGCAAGTTTTAGTAGTAGACGCTCATGAGGAACTTTGTCAAATGCCTTTGCGAAATCGATGAAGATGGCGTCAGTCTGGAGGTAAGAGTGGAGGTTAACATGCAGGTCGTGAACAAACATAGCTAGCTGCGTTTCACACGAAAACCCTTTCCTAAAGCCATGCTGCGCTGGATGGAAAAAATGGTTGGAATCAAGGAAGTCCATGATATGTGTGTAGATGATATGCTCGAGGATTTTGCAGGTACGCTGGCCAATTAAATGGGGCGATAATTTAATGGGGAGTGTTTGTTACCTGATTTGTGGACTGGAATGACCTTTCCATGCTTCCAATCTGGAGGAAGCATTCCTGTTGAAACTGATTGTGAAAATAGTAGACACAGATATGCTGCACAGATATGTTTAGTATTTTTCAGAAGTTTGGATGTAATATTGTCTACACCAGCTGAAGAAGAAAGTTTGATTTTGTCTATCAGTGATGAAATACCGCTGGGAAAAAATTCAATTGGCGGCATGATACATTCAAAGTTCGCATGAGGAATGGCAAATGTCAACTCAGTTTCATGCGTGAAAACTGATGCGAAGGCGGCGTAAACACGTGTGCACATTCCTCGTCACCTATGGCATCACCTGGCTCATTAGATAGGGTAATAATGTGCGTGTCCTGTGGGTTTAAGACTTGCCAGAATTTCTGGGGGTTGTTCTTAAGCATGTTCGGTACGTTAGAATGAAAGAATGAGTGTTTCGTGTGACGTATGGCTTGCAGATAAGCAGATTCGGCGGTTTTGTACTTGTTCCATGCATCAGGGGTGTTACGGGACTTGGCTGCGCGGAAGGAGTGTTTTTTCTTGTTTTCTAATCGTTTCAGTGCTTTATTGAACCAGGGTTGGGCTTAATTAGAATTAATGTTAATTTGGGGAATGTATTTATCAACCATTTTGTTTAGTTTGTCTCTGAAAATCAACCAGTTTTCGGCTACATTATGACAAGAAAGGGCAGTTTCAAAAGTGGAGTAAAAATTCGTTAGTTCACAGTTAATTGCTTCGTAATTTCCTTTATCATACAAACGGATAGTTTTTTTAGGATCGGGACCCAAACGGGCCTAATTACGAAGTCAACATGGATGACTTTATGATCACTGATTTCTGGAAGGTATACGCACTGGAGGACACGCACTCGGGATGGCTTGTTAATATAAGATCTAAAATGTCTTGGCAGTTACCGGTAACGCGAGTTGGTTCTGTAAGAACCTGAGATAGATTAAATTTAAGGCATACATCAAGGAAGTCGTTCGACTCCCTTGACGTAGCCGCTGGTGCAGGCTGGATTGACCAATCGATATTAGGAAAATTAAAATCGCCAAAAAGAATTACATGCATATTAGAGTGTTTGGTCATTATTTCGCTTAGGATATTATTGATCTTAGAAGAGAAGTCTGGAGTACTGTGGGGGGGCCTATAGCAAACGCCTAGTAAAACTGAGTGCGGTGCGGCATGGCATTTAAGCCACAGGATTTCAAAGTCGGACACAATGTTTATAGACGAACAGGATATGTTGTGACTGACAGCGACAAGTACTCCTCTCCTCCTCGTGTCCCTGTGATCGTTTCGAAACGATCCTTATGAAAGTCCTTATGAGAGTCAAACCCGGCTCAGAGTAAGAGCCGAGGACATAACCGCCACGCTACGTCCGCACGTCACCAGCGGCGGAGTGCACGTAAGCCTAGTTCGTGCGCCGCTCACTTCGTATCTCGTGACAAGGGAGCGTGAGTGCCCGTGAATAAAACAAGCGCATCCCAGACATGTGGAACCCGGATTCTGGGGAAGCTTCGGCGGGAAGTGTCGCCAGTCTGCCTGTAAAAATAATTCGAGCCAAAAGGCGAATAAACAAAAGCGAAGAAAGAGACAGAAACAAGGTGAAACAGCAAAGAAGCATTCTGAGGAAGCCATAATGCTTTCGCCTCCGAAGTAAGCAAGCAGATTTTAGTGCCCCGAGGGTTTCATTTTCGCAGTCGAAGTTCTGGCATGGTCCAGTGCGTTCGAGAAATTTCGCAGCCCCACAGGTAGCATTGCGTCACCTCTCTGGCACGACGTGTTTCTCGTGAGGCTCGCGACAGGCTCCTCAAAATAGTAAATACCTTCAGGGCCCTCGAGTACATCGCTCGCGTGTAATGTTAACCTCAACAGTTTTCAGAACTTACTGGGAACGTTACTCTCCGTCGCCGTCGACTGAAAAGCGATAAGAAACAGCAGCGGGATACGGCGAGCAGGCAGACCTGTCAAAAACAGCTGCACAAGACAGCGCAACGGATGTTAAGTCTTTTTTTTTTTTTTTTTTGACACAGGCACCCGCGCCTCGTTTCGACTCCCGCTTTTCGCCTTCTATACGCGATCACTCGACGTGCACGCGCTAGCCACCACCATCGATCGATTCCTAAGCATCTCAGGAACCGACGGACACCAAGCTTGGCCCACTCCGACCACCAGCAGCGACCCAAGCCAACCGCGAAGTCTGCCAGCGTCACCGCCGCTGCTGGGCCTACCTTCAGGCCTAGCACGAGCGGCCGCTCTCCAGCCATGCCGCAGCAAGAACACCTGCTCGCGCCCTCCGCCACGCCACCGGAGCACGTGCAACACATGCCACCCGCCGCCTCCACTGAGATGGAAACGGGCTCCGACTCCCATAGTGAACCTACGCCTGCCGACGCCGGCGTCGATCTCCCGCCGCCAATCACCAACCCGCCGCCCGCCACCTCAACCGAAGAAGACGCCGCTCAACAAATGGACTATGACCACCTCAGCGGCCGAACGTGCCCCCGCCCGAACCCTTGGATGGAGGTCATCTACGCACGCCGAAAGAAGCCGTCAACATCTACGCCCACGTCACCCCCTGCCACCGAGACCCCTCCAAAAGCGGTGCGTACCATACCACCACCGCGCTTCCCGCCGACCCACTACCTCACTGTCGTCCGCCCACATGACGGCCTTCGTGTCGGCGACTGGTCGACCAGCGACCTAGCGCGAGGTCTCGCCGCCGCAAGTAGCATACCCGACTCGACCTTCCGCACCCTCGTCACCCTCCAAGCGCAACCCAACACCAACCTCATCGTGGCTGGTACTTCCGACCCCCACCTGGCCGACCGACTCTCCAGAATAACCGAACTAACTCTCCGCCAGACCACCTACGCTGTCACCGCCTACATGAAGCCCCCGCCAGGCACTGCACGTGGCGTAATTCATGGGGTCCCTGAGGGTCTCACTCAGGAGCAACTTATAGAACTCACGGCTACGAACCGCCCGTACCTCATCCATGCCCGCATTATGGGCAAAACCAGGTCCGCTCTCCTCACCTTCGCCGGAACCCGCATTCCTTACTATATTAAGTTTGACTGCGAAATGATCCGCTGCCGACCATACCGCCGAGCCCTCCAAACCTGCTCATGTTGCGGCGATATCGGGCACCGCCAAGATGTCTGCCCGCATCCCGACAAGCCACGGTGCCACAGCTGCGGCACTCCAGATCCGACACCGCAACACACCTGCACTCCTCGCTGCAAGCTGTGCGACGGACCCCACCCAACGGCCCACCGCGACTGCCCCAAGCGCTACCGACCCACTCCTCCACCATCTAAGCAGCGCCCGCTTGACTTGACCAAGACCTCCAGCCGACCGAGCACCGATGCCCACGAATTCCCGCCGCTCCCACCACCGCAGGCATCGCTCAACCAACACCCTACCGGGCCTTCCCTACCACAGGTGAGCTGGTCAGCTAAATTACTCGCGCCTCCCACTGCTCCTACACCACCACCCCCTAACCTGTCTCACCCCTCTTCCTCCCCCGACCCACTCACCGCCGCCCTCGAAAAATTCCAACAACACTTCCAAAAACAACTTGACGAACTTAAAAAACAAGTTGACACCCTCATGCGACTCCCCCCTCCTCAGCCCATCCCTCCCCCCCTCTCCGAGGACCGCATCATCGAACGTGTAACTGAAATTGTCGGTGCACGCATGGCCGCCCAAATTGAAGATGCCATAGCAAAAGTTTTAAACGCCCAAGCCCAAACCCATGCTCCTCTCGTCAAGAGCTTCCAACTTCTCACAGAACGCCAAGCCAAATTCGAACTCGCCCTCCAACGCAACCCGGACAGCCTCTCCCTTTCCACTGATAGTCCCCCCAAGAAACCCAAGCACCACCCGTATCATGCCTAACATCCCCATTGACACCATAACTGTCTATCAATGGAACTGCCGCTCGTTCAACAGCAAACGTCATCAACTCTCCCTCTTCACCCAAAACGACCCCCCCGATGCCATCGCCCTGCAGGAAACCAACACCTCCACCCCCCGCCTATCACAATACAACGCCTTCACGCAAGATCCCCAATCACGCACGGCCATCCTCGTTCATAACTCCCACCCGGCACAACCGCACCGCCTCAGCCAAACCATCCCCCACACCTTCGTCGAAATCATCTCGACTCGCCCCACACGCCCGAGCGTATACATCCTCAACATCTACAGCCCCCCCAACGACCACCTCAAGACCATAGAACCCCTCTTTCAAGAAGCGGTACAGATAGCTGGATCCCACCCCCTTCTTGTCCTTGGTGACTTCAATGCCCCTCACGTGACTTGGGGCTACCGCTACGCCTCGAAGAAGGGTACCGCGCTGCTCCGGGCCTGCCAAAACCATCACTTCGTCCTCCAAAACGACCTAACCGTCCCGACTAGAACCGGCAATAGCGTTAGCCGTGACACCATACCCGATCTGACCTTCACCAGACACTGCCCCACAGCCCAGTGGCACCGGCTTGACGAAAACCTCGGCAGCGATCACTACCTCATAACCCTCCGCGTACCCTTCGTTCACAAACCCCTCCGCAGAGGCACCGCACGCCTCACGAACTGGCCCAACTTTCGCAAGGATCCCACCTCCTTACCACCCATTGGCGACAACCTGGACGACTGGGCACAGGCCCTAGAGCAGAGGGTTTGCGCCCACACTCAATCTATAGCCCTCACAGACGCAACGCCGGTGGCTGATCCACACCTCCTCCACATGTGGGATGCCCGTCGGGGCCTTTCTAAAAGATGGAAGCGCCAGCGCCACAACCACACCCTCAGAAAACGTATAGCCCGCCTGAACCAAGAGATCCAAACGTACTCCAGCCAGCTTCACAATCAAAACTGGCGGGACTTCTGCACCCGCCTGCAAGGTACCCTCCACACCCGCAAGACCTGGCACCTCCTCCGCTCCCTCCTGGACAACCACTCTACTCAACGTCAATCAATGCATCGCATCCATCAACTCATCCGCAACCATTCGCAACCCCCTCGCGAGCTTCTCCGCACCATCAGGCAGCATCTCTTTGGTGATCCGGTCACTCATCCCCCTGCCCCGAACCTTCAATACACCGGACCCCCCAACGCCGACATGGACCTCCTCTTCACCATGACCGAACTCCACGCCATTCTTGCCCGCCTCACCCGCAACACCACCCCGGGCAGAGACCACATCACCTATAGAACTATCCGCAACCTCCCGGGCGACACCCTTGAAGACCTCCTCACCTATTACAACAGCAACTGGGAAGCCGGCACGTACCCCTCACAGTGGCGTCACTCAGACATCACCCTTATCCCCAAGCCCAACAAACCTGTCTCCGCCACCACCCTCCGACCCATCGCCCTCACCTCGTGCCTCGGCAAGATCTATGAACACCTAGTTCACCAGCGCCTCTCCACCTACCTCGAAGACCGTAATTTGTACCCCCTTACCATGTTCGGTTTCCGCCAACATCTCTCCACCCAAGACGTCCTTATCCAAATAAAAGAACAGCTCCTCGACCACCTCAGCCGTGACACCCCCAAAACACTCCTCACCCTCGATGCCAAAGGGGCCTTTGACAACGTTACGCACAAAGCCATCCTCGATAACCTCAATCACACCGGTTGCGGCCACCGCGCCTACCAATTCGTCTCCGCGTTCCTGCGGGACCGCACTGCCACCCTCCGGCTCGGCCCTCTCCAATCCCCTACCTTTCACACCCCTGCCAAAGGCACACCGCAAGGCTCCGTTATTTCCCCCTTACTCTTTAACATCGCCCTCCTCCGCCTCCCCAGTCTCCTGAATGCCATCCCCGGTATCTACCATGCGCTTTATGCCGATGACCTAACTATATGGACTACCAGTGGCTCCAGCGGCGCGCAACAAGACGCCCTCCAGCAAGCCATCGACACCACTGTCGCCTACCTCCACCCCAGAGGCCTAACGGTCGAACCAAGCAAGTCTGCCCTCCTCGTTCTCCGAGCCCGCACCCGCGGTCGCCCCCCACAACCCACCCCGGACCCACAAGTGACCATCCACGGCTCTCCCATTCCCCAAGTCACCTCCCTTCGGGTACTCGGAGTTCCTTTTCACTACGACGGCTCCGGCGCAATTCTTCTCCCACAGCTCCACAAAACAATCACCCAACTTACACACCTCATTCGGCGCATCCGCGGCTCCACCTACGGCCTCAAAGAATCCGACACCTGCAAACTCGTTCAAGCCCTCCTCATCAGTCGCCTTACATACAGCTGCCCTTTCGTCAACCTCAAGACACAGGAAGCTAGCAAGCTGGACGCTCTGATCCGCAAGACCTACAAAGCAGCCTTAGGCCTCCCTACCTACACTTCCAACACACGCCTCCTCCAGCTTGGCCTCCACAACACCCTCACAGAAATCTTGGAAGCCCAACGCACTTCCCACCTGCACCGACTCTCCCTCACACCGGCTGGTCGACGGGTACTTCAGGTCATCGGACGCACGGCCCCTGCCACCCCACACGCGCCCCAACGTATCCCCCTCTCCATTCGTCAACGCATCCACGTCCCTCCCGTCCCCAAGCATATGCACCCCATCTACAACCAAGGCCGCCGCAACGCCCGCGTCCGATTCCTCGAAAAACGCTACGGCTCGGATCCCAACACCCGCTATACCGACATCGCGCAGTCCTCAACCCGCCACAGCACCACCATCGCAGTCCTTAACAACGAGGGCCGCCTCCCCACCGCGGCCTCCTACCGCCACATCCCCACGCTCACCGCCGAGTCCCTCGCCATCGCTCACGCTGCCCTGACCCACTGCCACCAACCCTATCTGACCATAATAACCGACTCGCAGCAAGCGTGCCGCCTCTACCAAGCCGGCCTCGCCCCGCCAGCAGCCATTCACCTCCTTCAACGCCTCCCTGAAGACATTGACCTCTCCATTGTCTGGACCCCCGGCCACTCCGGCCTGGCAGGGAATGAGGCGGCCCACGCCGCAGCCCGCGCACTTATTACCCGGGCACTTCCCTCGCCTAGCCTCGACCAAATAACTCCCCCACCCCCAGACCCAGCAGCCCTGACACCTCTCGACCCCACGTACAACTCCATCCTCTCCCACCACACAAACTCCCGACGGCGATACCCGCCCCCCCACCCTTCCCTCACCGCCCAACAGGCCTACATCCTCCGCCGACTACAGACCGAAACATACTTTAACCACATCATTCTATCCCACATTTCCCCTTCTCTCTTTCAACCCGACTGCCCCCATTGTCACATCCCTCTCAACACCTACCACCTCGTCTTCTCCTGCCCCCAACACCCACATCCCCACCCCTCCCCTTCCCCTGAGCAGTGGGAGTCCGAGCTGACCAGCTCCGCACCGGAGCGCCAAGTCGCCCTGGTGCGGCGCGCACTGGAGGCAGCCCGGACAAGAGGCCTCCTGGACTTAGGAGGCTAACCACGCCCTTATACCCCTTCCCTTTAAGCTCAATAAACGTTTTGCCATCCATCCATCCATTGCCAGAATAAATTAACTTGAAAAATGCACACGATTTACGTCGAGAAAACTGTATTCTGTTGCCATCGACATTAAAGTAGAGCAGGCTTTAGTTGAATGTTCACTCCAAAGCGAGCAGTTCACTCGTGATTCCTGCCGGCGGCAGATGTCCTGGCGGAGGTCAATTTCTTCCGGTCTTGGTGAAGTTTTTGCACCTATACCGTGAATCCGCTTGTGATGTTCTCTTAGATGCTGCTGACGACAACTGTCGGGTGTACGGACAAACTGTCGAATGGAGAATTCCACTCCACGGCCAGCAATTGCTCATTATTTTAGAAAAATTACAGTCCTGTTTGTGGTGCTTGATGTAAATAGAGCACCGAACGAGAGCGAAACAATTTTAAACAAGGCGATTTTCCCCTTACACTGTTTGCCAGAAAAATCAGCGAGACGACGAAAAAAAGGCGTTGCAAGGGCAACAAATTATGAGGTGCTCACAAGCACACGCCGGAAGATAGCGCTCCTGCATTAAAGACGTAAGAAGACGGCACAATCAGGGGTAGTCGAGGTCTGTGTGTGCCCTGGACATGACATTGGGCTGTTGTGCGTATTTTACGCCCGTTGAGGCAAGGCCGGACAGACGTCTGCTTAGGCTTCGGACGCAGGCTCGATTCGCTGTTTCCGGTCACTGTATAGCCAAGGCGAGATAAAATACATGTATTGCGACGTCTGGTGGCGGGAAATCATGGGAATACCATTCGCAAATCAGTGTACTTAGTTTCCCCGCTTGACTTTATTACACTTCTTTATGCTTTCTAATTCGCTTGGACCAAGGGGGCCGTGACGTGAGTTGGAACTCGCAAACATAAACTCGTACGATTCATACTGTAGAAACTCGCTTAGATACTATACTCTTCATAGTAGTCATGCTGATGGGACTAACAATCTCTCTCAGCATGGTGCCTTTGCGCGATAGCATGGTGTCTTCGCACGCCTGCGCTTCCCTCGGGGTAATCTATCTTATAATTATCGCATACTGAAGACCAATTAGGGGTCAAAGCGGATCAAGAAGGAACTACATTTATCAGGAATGATAGGCGAAAGCAAAGATCGGAAAGCGCAATCCCGTATTAGTACGGAATGCGCAAGCGGGAAGCTGCTTGGAGAGTCTTTGAAGTCAATCATGGCGGCAAGCTGTCGTGCCGTAAGCCTTGAAATTAGCGCGTCACAACACGGCTTATATAGTACGCGAAGTTAAACTACCGTCTTTGAAGAGCGTTCCTGCTCATGCAAGCAGTGCGTAATGGGTCTGTGCAAAGCTCCTTAAAACACGGGGGCGGACTACTCTCAAGTGTTTCAAAAACCACGATAGAATAATTAACACAAGCCTCGCACAAATGCCGCGAGATCATCATAATAATCATCAGCATACTTAGTTCTACTGCAGGGCGAAGGCCTCCACCACTGACCTCCACCCGCTCCTGTGCTGCGCTGCCCGAGTCCATACTTTGCCTCTGAATTTTTTTATTTCGTTTCTCCATCACGTCCGTGGCCTTTCCCTTCTCCTAGTCCCTTTTCTCAGTATCTCTTATGTTAACTTCGTGGTCCTCTTATTGTCGGTTCGTCTCAGTAAATAATCAGCCCAAGTCAATTTCTTTCTCTTAATTTGAACTATGATATCATCTACTCGAGTTTACTCGCTGATCCAGGATGCTCATTTTCTGTCCCTAAGTGTTACGCCTACCATTATTCGCTCCATGGCCCCCTGGGCCTACCTAAATATGTTTTCCAGATGTTTAGGGAAGGCGCCAAGTTTCCGCTGCATACGTCATCACCGGTAGCGCGCATTAATCGTATACTATTCGTTTTAGAGATAGAGGTAGCTTATTCTTCATTATTTGTGAGTGCTTGCTGAATGCACACCAGCACGGTCCTATTCTGCGCCGGATTTCTTTCTCGTGGTTGGGATCAGCACTTACCACCTGCCCAAGGTAGCTATATTCTTCCAGTTGTTCTAGTATATCGGTACCTAAACTGAAGAGGGCTAATTCAGCGTATTTATTTATTATTACTTTGGTTTATTCATATTTATTTTTAGCCCCACGGCATAGCTTTCTGATTGTAGTTCCTCAAGCATTTTTTGCAGGTGTTCAGCAGACTCCCTTAGGAAGAATACGTCGTTTGTAAAGCTCAAATGGCTCAGGTATTCTCCGTTTATCTGTACTCCTGTGTTTTAAAGACGATAGTCTTTCTTGGGCTACTTAAACGCAGAAATGTAGCTCTGTCTGTATGTTTACCTGCCTATCTGTGACTAGATTCAGCCACCCGGCCAAAGTGAATCAGAAGGTGCGCAATAGTCTCGTATACGCACCGCCAAATCAATGTTCATACTTATCAACAGTGGGGCTCTTCGATTTACACCGCGGATAGTCCGCGGGTAGTCCGAGGATTCCCCGAAGCCATAGGGATACATGGGAAAATCGAATGCCGGACTGCTTCTCGGGGAGTCCGCGGTGAGTCCGAGACTGTAAATCGAAGACCCCCAGTGTTGAACAAGAACAAGACATTACGCAAACAGAAGTCAGGAAATCAATGCATAAGTGATATTTGCAGCGTTCCTTTATTAATACATGGATGCTTGGTTTTTGCGATAGCAAATTAAATACTACTTCCACTGCAGGAAAAATTCAGTCCGTCGCCTGCTGTCGCCCGCGCTACTATAAGCTCCTGGCGGCATTTTAAGAAATCAAACGGCTACAGTAGCGAAAGGTTCCACTAGATAGGTTCCACGTTCCGCTTGGAATGCTCGTGGAGCAGGGCAACATGGTTCTATAAACGTTGTAGTAGGGTGCCTCGATTCACGCGCGTCTCCGCCGTACGGCAGCGCTGGCATCGCGGCACCCGACCTGGAGCAGTGGAACGCGGTAAATTTAAATTGATTAGAGCAAACCTCTAGCGCGTTATCCCGGGAGGAACGAGACGGCAGAGAAACAGCATGAGAGGTGAGCGGGAAAAAGAAAAGAGGCATTTACTTGGCAGGGGTGCCAGTCAGATATCGTCTTTCGTCGGCATTTGCAACGAAATGAGCATATACGAGGCTTTGGGGGAGGCTTTCGTCCTGCAATGGACACAAACAGGCTCATGATGATGATGATGATGATGATGATGATGATGATTAAGGCGAAAGCCTTGTGTCTCACCAAACGCGAAAAGCGAACATCAGAAGTGACCGTCTTCGTCGTCGGTGTCAATACGAACGGCATCAAAAGTCACGTGTCCCCAGCGATAAGAACTGCGCTGTAGAGGAGCGCGGGGGTGCTCAGGAGCCGTTGCTGAACTCTAGCGCCGAGCGGTTAACTGCGCATAGAAGAAGACTGGCATCCTTTCTCGGCTTTGGGACTCCCAATCGCAAGCAGCCTAAAGCATTTTTGCGGAATTATTTCTGTCACAACCTACGCACCAGCCTCATGCGGCTTCATTTCTGGTTCGCAGCGGTACGATAATCCCCCTGAAAATAAAGCGAGAAGAGATGAAAATAATCACACGGTCTTGTGGAGCACGCCTAAGGAATCCATAAGTTCTTCGTTTCGAATTATGATCAATCCTTTCTTGCATAGTCTTTGCGGTTTTTTTTTTCTGCTTTGTTCCTAGTTTCTCCTCCCTTTACGTCGTCTCTATTTTTTTGCTGGTTCCCTCCTACGTCCCCCAGAAATGAAAATTTTCTTGGGCACTGGCGTAGTAATACAGGTTTCGTTTGTGCCGAATGTATTATTATGATCTCGTAAACAGCCAACCCCCTAGTTTTGAAATGTGATCTATCACGCAATACGTTAGATAACGGGAACAGAGATCCCTGTGGGCTGGTTGGGCATGGGAACGGGGTTCCCGCTGAGCGTTTGGGGAAAGGCTTCATCGCGCTGCGCAAAGTAGGCCGGGCACGTGGGCACATTTACTGCAGGTGAAAATCTTATGAACTTTTATGGCTTAACAGTGAAAAAAATACAACAGCAAAAAAATATTTTGTTCCACGAGAATTTCCCTCAAGTGAAGCAATAAAGTGGTTTTCATGGCTGATAGGCTCCAGTGATGTCGCCTTCCGACACTTTTTTACACCACCGAACTGTTACTCTTATCGTAACTTCCACTTCATAAAAGACGAAAAAATATCAGTAATCTTAATAAAATAAATGCAAGGAGTTCTCAACGGATAAGGGGTCTCAACTAGTTTGACGGCCTTAATTTTCTCCCGGCTCTCCAGCAGGGTTCTTCGCTATTATTTTTTATTTTATGGAGGTGCAGACTTCTTTGTATCTACATAATTTGCATGCACGTTTAAAATATCGTTGCGGCCGAGGCGGGCGCCATAAAAGCTGTGCGTACTGCTAGTTGTAGCCGCCCATTTGTCTCAAAGAAGGCGCACGGCGCAATCCTCGTGCAATCCACACAGTGGTCCGCCACGACACCATAAAGCTCAAATCGGTGGAAAGAGAGAAAAAAAGAAATGTACAAGAATAAAAAAAAAACGTAGATCTAATGGAGAAGCAACCAAACTGGCCGATAGCGCCTGCGGGAATTAAGGCAACGAACTGCGAAGTAGAAGCATAGCTGGAAAAAAAAAAAAAAAAAAAAAAAAAAAAACACCGCCTGACCATTTGAAGTGCACTCTCCTTGTTAAGACCCCCGGACCGGTTCCCTCTATTAAATGTCGCCTTCGCACTACTTTAGCGTCGGGTTCAATTTCCACCGCTCCCGAACTTCTCGCTTTGAAGTGCCGGACCAGACTATTTCTCACGGAGGTGCAATTCAACGCGGTGCTGCCGCAAATCGAATGCTGTTCTTCGTTTCCTGTACTTCTTTCTTATCTTGACTCTGTAGCTCAAATGGACAGATGCCAAGAACAAGAACTTGACTGGTTGAGAGCCAGTAGGAAACAACACTCGTGCTGCAGTTTTATTTACTCGCTAGTGGAGTGTTTGATATGTAAGATGCCCCTTATAGGTCAGGCAGTTCTCTATAAATCAAAATAAGTATAATAAAAATTTGCCCTTGGGATGAGCCAATGTACAGCCGGTAAAATGCTTGCTATAACACAGCTTTCGGACTCTCAGCCCTATACTGCCCCGACGGAGCGGGATTTGAATAAAACGACTGCGGAATTCTGAAGTCTTAGCCCTTCGCTTTTGCCTCCGACGTGTTTGGAACGAGTATGTTTCGGCAGTTTTCGGTAGTAGCTGGTTGAAGTTGAAATCGCTGTTATAGACAAGCGTTTTACCGACTGTACTTTTGAGCAAACTGGCAAAAGAATTTGTAAATACAAATATATATTTGTAAATACAGTTATTGTTACAAAAAAAAAACTGGCAAAAGAATTGGCTGTTACAAGCGTTGAACCTGTCATCTTGATCCACATATAGATTAGGAAAGATCGGTATTCATGCGAATGTTGACGGTTGGCTATGCATAATGATGTATGTAATGTTAATAATAATAAATATACTAGTAGTAATGACAAAAATATTAATATTGTCAGGAATGACACATAGGACGATGCAAACGGTAAACTAAAATATAGTTAATGGCTGGGAATTAATGACAGCGGCCGAGAGAGAGAGAGTTCCTGACGCCAAGCGCGCAACCAAAAAAGGCTGTTGTCTTCTTTTCTTTATCTGATGGTGATCGCAACGTAATTACACCCTCCCTTTGGAGGCATCGACTCGATGCAGTGGATGATGACAAGGCAATATACTATGGAGGTACGGAAGTTCGTGCGTTAACGTTGGTGGTAATGCTCAAGGCGGGCGACGTGGGGCACTTCAGTCCTAGACGTTTGGCGAGATGGTGGGTAAACTGTGTCAGAGATGACTTCACAGTTAAGTGGACCGATGGGACGAAGCACCTTGTACGGACCGAAATAGCGCTTCATAAGCCTCTCGCTCTGACCATGATGCCGTACAGGTGTTCAAATCCAAACTCTGTCACCTGCATCAAAATGTATGTCCCGCCGACGGAGCTTGTAGCGGCCAGCGTCGACAGTTTTCATTTCCCTTCCATATACTCGGCTGGAAGGCGTCAGCTATGTTGTACCGCTTTTCTATGAGGGTTTCTACGGTCGCGGTGTCGAGTTCCGGACTCGTAAGGGAGCAAATCTTCGGGAATTCTAAAGCTTCCAACATGACCGGCTTTCCACGAGCTTGTCCGCGTAGCGTCACCTGTACTCGCCGGCACCGTAGAACCTTGGGTAACTTCGCACTGCCGAACGTTACTAAGGACAGGTCTTCCGTGCCGACAACCGTGCATTTCAGGGTCATAGCCGCATCCTGGCGAATGAAGGTGCGTTGGCTTCCGGTGTCTAGAAGTACTCGCACTAAACGTCGTCGAGCACCCTCTGCCCAGGCTCGAGCCGTCGGCAGTAGAACTGACGTTGCTCCGGAGTGCCCGCTCGATGCCGTCACCACAGTTGGCGGTGCACCTTCTCCAGCTTGTACCTGCGGCGTTGATCTGGGCACGGTGTGGTCAGCCGGCCGGAGCACGTCACACAGCACGGTGAGGTGACGGCCGTTGCAGGTACTGCAGGTCAGGTTAAGCGACGCTCTGCACTGACGAGCCACATGGTTCCGTCTGCCGCACCGGAAGCAGCAGCGAGCGTTGCGCAATCGTGTTTTTCTCTCGGCCGCCGACTGGTTGACCCGACGGTCCGCCACCTTGTGACCGCGGCTGTCACATAAGGGACACGCCGGTGTTGCTCGGGACTCGGTCTCCGCGGTCAATGCCAACGCTGAGGGAACAGGTGCCTCCAGTTGTCCTGGAGAGATCAAGTCGGCATTTTAGACGGACCGACGAGCTGCGTTGGAGGGAGGCTGTCCTTGTCTTCATTCCTCGCGAATTTCGATTTGAATTCTTAGGAATCCCATTAGCTCTTTCACCTGGCCAGCTCCTTGTTGCCGCGTCGCGGATTCGTCCATTAGCCCCTTGCCCGTCTCCTTAACCCTCTGCCGGTGCATTAGTCAGCTCATCCGGCAGGCATCAAAGGGGCACACGGTTCAGGATTACGGCGTATTGCTCGCGCGGAAATCCCAGGGGTTCCATGGCGCTGACACGGAATTGTACCTTGTCATACATTTCGCGGAGCCTCTCGATGTCCGTTGAGCTTCTGATCGGATTCGTTGCCATGAGTTGGTCAATGTGCTCGTTGATGAGCAAGTCTCGTCGGCCGAATCGCTGAACTGAGGTCTTCACCGCGAGGTTCGCGTCAGCAAGCCGGATTTCCTCAATGGCTCGTTTGGCGACGGCGACCAAATATGTCAAGAAGTACTTAAACTTCTCTATCTTCGGCAGCTCGGTATTTTCATGGATCGTCACGTTAAAATGATCCCAAAACGCTTGCCAGTCATGCAGGTTTGCCGAAAACGCTGGGATCCAGAGCTTGGGAAGTATAACCATCCGATGACGTGAAGCATGCGTGTGTCCGCCTGACGCACTCGTGGGATCAACAACTGAAGCGGCTGTCCCTCCGATGGCGATGGAATCGGTCGCGCTGAGCACTTGCCTGGCGTTTGGTAGGAGGAAGCGTGCTTGAGAGACGGTGTAGGATATCTTGCGGGTATACTCTGCCGCTCCTTCGAGCTCCTGCTCCAGCCCGTCGTCATCTGTGGCATCGGCGATTTTCTCGTTGAGGGCGGTTAACTCAGGCTCTCGCTGTTCGATGTACTCGACGTGGGAGCTCAGGGTTGCCGCGTCGAGAGAGCTGCTGCAGCAGGTCATTCAGCTGGGTGAGAGCCCGCGTGACGCCACTCCTGACGACGCCACGAGTCTTTCGAAGACAGTCGATCGACGAAGCCATGGGGGTGATGCTCCGAAGGGCGATATCCCGGGTTTCGGCACCAAACATGTTGAGGAACTAGACCCGCGCCATGGCTCTGCTGAGAACACCCGTTTTATCTTCGCTTCTTTACTCGCTCATGATGATGATCTGACCGCTGGCAATCGATCTTCTTCCTTTTCGCAACATCCTCCGGCCCGCGACAGTGATGCATCTACGAATAAAAAAGACTTGAGGAGAAAAAACATGCCAGAAAAATACAATTCTAGTCAGTTCAGTAGCCTGGTTCGAATCCGTCTAGCTGTTCGGTCACCATTCGTCAGCAGCTTAATTTTACATCGGTGCTTTGACGTCTGATGCTGCTTTCTAATGACGGTCTTCGTTAGGATCGGCCATGAAGGTACCGAAGCACTCTGTTGTGTTGCAGGGAAGAAAGTTGGGGCTGTCTCGCGTCGTCTCTCACGTCGTCTTGGTCGGGATCGCAGTTGTATCGACCGAACCTCTCTTGTCTGAACACGCCCTATAAATGTGGAGGAACTAGTTCCACTCCGCCTGACGAAATTGGGTCGTAGTTTAGGCGAGTGTCCACAAACTGTGCAATTCATCTTTAGTTTGGCCTTCTTTTTCAGTTTGCTTGGCTTGTCCCGAAGTCTTTGTCCCTCCCGCCGGTTCATGTAGGTGCTTACGGCATTAGTGTTCGTGATCAAATGCATTGAACCAACGGGCTTCTGATGATCGGAAATTGCCTCAGGAGGTTGTGCTAAGAGTACTTCACTCTGTACAGAATCTATCCGTGACCACAGCGTAGCATTTGTGGAAGTTCTCAAGTCGCCTACTGGCAGTGGGATGGAGTGAAGATCGTTTCCCCGAAGTCCGGTGTCGATCAGGAACCCAATCGCCCGGGCTCCGGTTGATTTGGCAGGAGGCTGGCTGGGTGATGGTGTTGAAGTTCTTGGAGATGGCGGTCGAATTTACGAACTCGAGGCGTTGAAGTTGATTAAGTGAAACGAAAGTTTATGTACAGCTATTTACAGTATGAAAACTGGGTACATGAGTAATAAAAAGAAAAACTGCAAACTTCAGCTAGACGCTAGCTCCGAGTGCGCACAAATCACTCGAGCTCCTCAGCTTCGTCTAACTCTCCTACTCTCGGAGCGTACACAAACCGCTCGAGAAACAACGGCCGAGACCCTGTCTCGCCGCAAGATCCGTCTAGTTGCCCGGTGCGGCGCTGCACCCTTAACCTCCGACGCGATCTTAACCTCGACTAGGGGGCTCACAAATCCCAACCTAGCGTTAACGGTCGAGACTCCTTGTCTCGCCGGGAACTGCCAGCTCAGCGCTCAGACAAGAACGATTTCCAACGGCCAAGTTGGGTCTTATATAACCTCGAGATCACACTCTCTCGGGAACGCCCCTGTAGCGTTCGTACACGCGTATGGGCGTGCCCAAATACATGTAGACAGCTGTCACTCAGCCCGCCACGGAATATTCATTGAGGCGCCGCCACCTTCGGGTCAACGGCACGCTCGTAGACGAGCAAGTTCGAGCGACCCCGCGGGGCGAAAACGAAAGACGGCGACAGTGCGTCATGCTGACCAGGACGCGACAACAATAGAGACACGCCGGTAATCCCAGCGGGTCCGGCAGGCGTTCCTGGAATCCGGCGCCGCCGTCTGCCCTCTCAATGGGGGATTATCCTTGAGGAATGCGAAGGGCCAGACAATCCGTCTCCCGCGCACGCCGCGACGAATTAGCGGTGGCTGCAGCGCAGTGTCGGCAGTGCTACGTCGCCAGACAGAGCGGCGCGTTCTCACGCGCAGCCCGGGCACCTGGCCGCTAACTCATAAGTGGACCTTACAACTCCCCCCTTTAAGAGGGTTACTGGACCTCTTGGTTCAGTCAATCCGAAAAGAATTTAAAAGGGCCACTCGTTTCAACTCTCCTTCCGCAATAACAGCGGGATAAACAAACAAACAAACAAACAAAAAACACGTGGAAGGAGCTAGGTATAACCACAAATGAGCCCCCTCCCATTTCTGCAGCTGAACCGAACTCTCTCTCGCCTAAACTACAACACAACCTATTCCCTAGCCGTTCCACAGGGACGGAATACTCTAGCAAACCGGAAACACACCAAAAATGCTAAAAACACTAAGTGCGGGTAAACGAAATTGTATCGTGTCTCCGAAGCGCGTAAACGCCACGAACAACGAGACAACTCAACCTAAAACACTGATGCGCGCTATAACTGCAAACACGCACAATTACTCCGGCACTCGACAACAAGAACAAAAGGAATAAGGACTGGCAAAGAACACGGGCAATTTCGCAGTCCACAAAAATAAAACGTTAAGAAAGTTTGCATTGCCACTATGCGCACACGCGCAAATGTCCTCCTTGAAGGCGTAGCCTGATAACGTCCCTTCAAGAATGTTCGGCTGTGCTTTCGCTCACTTGCGGTGCACAGAAAGTTCAGTTCGGTGCGCGGATCGATCAATTCGGTGCACGGATCGAGCACTCAAGGCCTCTCGTCGCGCACAACCGCGGCACACACACACACACACACCACCGACGAAAAAGGACGGGTGAACGGGAACGTTCACGTCCGTCGTGGCGGTGTTAAGGCTCGGAGGCAATTCAATACTGGCCTCCCCAAGCAACAATCTGAAAGCAGGGGAGTGCATTCGCGTACTTCCCGCCCCCTCTGCAGATGATCCAGACCGCGTAGCGTTGCAATGTCAACGCAAGTCTCGACAATTTAGCCCCATGAGGCGAACACAACTTCGGGGAAGACGGAGTGGTATCACAAAATGCGGCTTCGCTTCCTGTCCCATAGGCCAAGTGGCCATGCCTCTCCAATGCCCCAACGTAAGGCAACGCTGCACGCTGGCCGCGTGAGCGCAGGGTTGATGCTGGAGCGTAATGGCGGCCCGCGAACGCGACGACCTTCTCGGGATCATTCTTTCCCTTGCGCGCTGACTGCCCCACAACCACAACCTCACAAGCGCCTGTCACTACCAAGAACCGCTCGTGCACGCTAGGTGCATTCTGAGCAGCGGCCTGACAAAGACCGTTTTTCGGCTGTTTCAGCACGCACTCATCCTGGCCCAACTCAGAACTAGGGCCTGTGACACACTGCCAGGTCGCAGAACTTAGTGCGTCAACCCATCCAGCGCGGCTCCCGACTGAATCTCGGTAATGGCCGCAACCAACACTAAAGCTACAAAGCTCTATCTCAGCCACCGGTTTCGCGAGATCGCCGATTGCGTCTCGTTCCTCGCTTTCAACTGTAGCTGCCTCCTCACACGGTTTTTCCCTCTCCTTCACAACCTCCTCGGGAGCTCTCATTCTTGCTTTCGCAGTCTCCCCGCATGCGTTTTGGTGTTCTCCATCAACCTCCTCGGTTACACTCTCACTATCAAGACTACCAAACTCACGCGACATCTCCGTACCGTTAACTCCGTCTCTTTTTCGCTCCGTCTCGTCACATGCTTTCTCGTCTTCTATCTCCTTTCTCTTCTGGGCGGGCTCCTGAACGCCCGACACGGAGTTCGCTTTCTCGTGCAACTTTCGAGCGTAATTGGGAGCGCGGCGGGCCCCAAGACTTTCCTGCGCGACTCCAGCCTCCTCCGGTCCACCGATTAGAATTTGGGCACTGCCCGTGCCAGCAAGTTCAGCATGCATTAGCGCAGCATCCGGTGCAAAAGCAGCTGGCGGCTCTACACCCGCGACAACGGGGCTACCCCTTGACTCTGCTCCTATACCGGACGCGCTCGCTTGAACACTCCGCGTGCTCGCCTCCCTTTCCATGCAGCTGTTCACGGCTGAGCCGCTCGCTTCCCGTGCGCAGCCACGGCCGCTTATCTCGTCCTCGCGCGGCTTCGAATTGAAAAACAGGCTGCCCCCATTCAACTTTGCTGTCAGCGCGTAACTGGGCCTGTTCGAAGGGTTCTGTCTCATGCGCTGCAGCTCTATTCTCAAACTTTGCCTGCGAGGCTGCTCGTCCTGTTCGAGCATCACTTCATTACACCGCTCTACGGTATCACCGGCCGCGCCTACCTCGTCGCTCCTCATCCCAATGTCCATCTCCGCGCTTTCGACATCGGCGGAAATGCTAGGCTCGAGTAGGGAGTCACGGCTGCTTGCTTTGTCATCGCAATGTACAACCTCCAAACACTGGCCGGAACAATTCAACTTCGCTGTTGCTATACAACTAGCTGGGTCTGTGCCCCATTGTTTCTGCTCGCGGGTGTCCGAGCGCACGGGCGTCTGCCTTCTCCGCTCCAGCTCCAACTCATACCTTCGCAACCGCTCTTCAGATTCGAGCTTCAGCTTTTGCATGCGCTCTTTAAATTCTCGCGCTGCTTTTCTCTCGCGTTCTTCGAATTCACGCGCTCTTTTCTCCTCTCGCTCTTGAAACTCCAACTCCATTCGCCTAATAATCATTGTTTCGGACTCCGCTTGGACCACCCCTCCTGCCGCCATGTTCGCCAGCATGCTCCGCGTGACTACCATGCAACCCAAGACTCAGCCTACACCGCCACAACGAAGCGCAAGAAATCCCACTCACCCGCACTTTCGGTGGTCGGCTGCCGCGTCGCTGGGTCCGTGCGCTGGCTTGGCTCTGCCGCTCCACTCCGCGCGGAGCTCGGCTGCTGCCGATGAAGGCGGGCTTGCGTCCGCTTGCTGCCCCTGGTTGTGGCCTGGTGATTTCTTCTGCCAAATCCTGTCGACTGCGCCAGTGAAGATCGTTTCCCCGAAGTCCGGTGTCGATCAGGAACCCAATCGCCCGGGCTCCGGTTGATTTGGCAGGAGGCTGGCTGGGTGATGGTGTTGAAGTTCTTGGAGATGGCGGTCGAATTTACGAACTCGAGGCGTTGAAGTTGATTAAGTGAAACGAAAGTTTATGTACAGCTATTTACAGTATGAAAACTGGGTACATGAGTAATAAAAAGAAAAACTGCAAACTTCAGCTAGACGCTAGCTCCGAGTGCGCACAAATCACTCGAGCTCCTCAGCTTCGTCTAACTCTCCTACTCTCGGAGCGTACACAAACCGCTCGAGAAACAACGGCCGAGACCCTGTCTCGCCGCAAGATCCGTCTAGTTGCCCGGTGCGGCGCTGCACCCTTAACCTCCGACGCGATCTTAACCTCGACTAGGGGGCTCACAAATCCCAACCTAGCGTTAACGGTCGAGACTCCTTGTCTCGCCGGGAACTGCCAGCTCAGCGCTCAGACAAGAACGATTTCCAACGGCCAAGTTGGGTCTTATATAACCTCGAGATCACACTCTCTCGGGAACGCCCCTGTAGCGTTCGTACACGCGTATGGGCGTGCCCAAATACATGTAGACAGCTGTCACTCAGCCCGCCACGGAATATTCATTGAGGCGCCGCCACCTTCGGGTCAACGGCACGCTCGTAGACGAGCAAGTTCGAGCGACCCCGCGGGGCGAAAACGAAAGACGGCGACAGTGCGTCATGCTGACCAGGACGCGACAACAATAGAGACACGCCGATAATCCCAGCGGGTCCGGCAGGCGTTCCTGGAATCCGGCGCCGCCGTCTGCCCTCTCAATGGGGGATTATCCTTGAGGAATGCGAAGGGCCAGACAATCCGTCTCCCGCGCACGCCGCGACGAATTAGCGGTGGCTGCAGCGCAGTGTCGGCAGTGCTACGTCGCCAGACAGAGCGGCGCGTTCTCACGCGCAGCCCGGGCACCTGGCCGCTAACTCATAAGTGGACCTTACAGATGGCTTCCGCTGTTGTATTTGTTATGTTTAATGTGTCTGCGCACTCAGATACCTTATTACGGGCAGCTGTAGAGGTGACCAACGAGCTCCATGATGTTAGGACGGGTGGGACTTGATTGGCTGCCGAAGGACTCCGTGAAAGATTGTTCTTCGTGGCATGGTGCGCGGTTATCTCTTTCCGGATCAAGATCATCTTGGGTAACTTGTCATTAAGCAGCCACTGCGCGCCGAAAATCATGCACAAGTATTTGTCAGACTCTTCGTAATTCTTTTCGTAATATTCGACATCTAGGAGATCTCGTATCTGTCTGTCAAAATCATTTATGTCGTCCAGCATTTCGGTAAGAGATTCGAGGAGGATTTTAAGCGTACTTATTCTCGGTGTCGGTGATTCCAAGGTTGTCTGTTGTTCTGACGAGTTCGGTTATCTTCGCACGGAGACTGTCTCTCAGCTCTTTCAGTTCACTCACGGCCTCCCTGTGCTCAGTAGGCTGAATGTCCACAGGGAGAGTGTTCTTGATACGGTGCTGCTGCTGGACACTTCCGGGTTCCCAGTGGCCGGTGCGGTGAGTCGAGCAGCCAGCCATGGGAAGCGCCGTTCGAGGGCAAGGCCCACGGGACCAGGACATCAAACGGTTCCCCGGGCCTCGCGTGCCTCGAAGTCGCTGTGTTAAGGAAGGGGACCGTAAAGGCATGCTCGCGAGCTTTCAGTCATGAAAGCCCATCCAAGGGGAAAACGAAGATGAAAGGTACGCCCCAAGGACGTTCAGCAAAATGCAAGAGTGCGCACATGGAGAACAACAAGAGCAGCAACGAAAGGAACGACAGGCAGACCATCCGGCGCATAAGCGGTTTCTCAAGGAAACGCAGGACCAACCAAGAACGCGCACAGGCACTTGTGTCAGCGAGGCCGAAACGTCAGTCGTCGGGTGGCTGGAAGAAAACTCATACGGTGGTGTGTAACCGGAATGTTCTCGCGCTGTTGACTCCATTGCCAAGCAAAGTAAGCAAAACGTCGAACGCCGCAGATGGAGATAGACGACATCGTGATTGTGATCCTGGCCGACAACGCACCGCAATTGCAATGGGGACTTTTCCAAGTGTCAGTGCTGTATGACAAGTTCTACGGGCAATCTTCAAGTTTAAAAACTGTACCTGTTTTGTATTTCGCGCCTAATCATCTTGGGCCCGCGGGAAGATGTAGAAAAAGAAGAGGACGAAGCGGGCGTGAGCACGCGCCACGATCATCATCAGTAGTGGTGCTCGATGACATGGAATAAAGACGCACGTATAGTTCCGTCTAGGGCTCTGGGCCTTTGAGTTCGCGCTAGCTTCTGCGACAAGCTGCATCAAAATGTATGTCACGCCGACGGAGGTTGTAGCGGCCAGCGTCGACAGTTTGCTGATTTTGGATTCTGATTCTTGCGAGTTGCCGTGCTTTTTCGGCGCGCTAGAAAATGGCTTCCACATTTGCGTGGGTGAAATCACTCGGTAGGTGAGGCAACATTGCGTGGAGCATGGTAATTACGTGTCAGCCGTGTGAACAAGGTAAAATGGAGTGAATCGCGTCATTTCCTCAACCGCAGTATTGTAAGCGAACGTCACGAAAGGAAGGACTTTGTCCCACGTTCGTTGCTCGACGTCTATGTACATAGACGGCGATCAGATCAGTAATGGTCATTTAGAGACGCTCCGTTAGCCCATTGGTTTTAGGACGGTACGGCGTCGCTGGCATTACTTAGTAGGAGTAAGTCATGCGGAAGCTGGGACGTGAACGCAGAGCCGCGGTGAGTGGTAAGCACTTCTGGAGCCTGATGCTGCTGTTATGACCGGGCTGCGGACCCGGCACACTGCAGCATGGACCTCGGCGCTAATTAACGCGTTCGTCGGTATCGGCTCGTGCCCCGTGTCAATCCGAAGTAAAGCTTGATGTGGGCGAGTTGGTACATTATGCTAAAAAATTACTCGGCGCTAAAACAGGGACGAAGAAGAAACACGTCACATACAACACAGTGCCGAACTTCCAACTCTAGAGTTGGAAGTTCGGCACTGTGTTGTGTGTTACGTGTTTCTTATTCGTCCCTGTTTTAGCACCGTGTAATTTTTTTAGTGTCAATCCGCATTGAATACAGCGGGTCATCAATCCTGCGCCAGCCGCACCCCTTCAACTATGAGTGATTTCAGCGGAAACGAGCAGGCGAGTCCGGGCACGTGACTCCCTGAGCCATCCCCGCACGGGCGATTCTGATGAAACATAAGAGACGACTTCGGAAGCGTAGGCCATGAAATCATTAATCGGGAAGCATCGTGAGTCAAGCCCCCAGGCGCGCTTCATATACTTGGAAAAAGGGTCTCTCCGTGCCAGCGGCACACTCCCTCGGGGTCACGTGGGGAAGTAACCGGAACGGCTTCGAGCGATGGCGGTGCCGATGTGCGTGAGATTTCGTCTGTGATCGGACCAGACATTTGGGAGTTGAATTCCCCAGGGGCACTCTAGGGACTTTGGCTTGAACAAAAAGGTGGTGTTTCGAGGCGCCGAGGGTTGCTTCTGTTGCTGTTGCTGTTTTTGGCACAGCATCCAAACTTGTACTCATCATGTAAATACGCGTATAAAGTTTTTCTCGTTCATCAGCAAGCATCGGCCTCTTGATCAACGTCTCCGGTCACCAGTCACGCTACCAAGATGAATTCCAGAACCCCGGAATCGCAACAACTGGTGAACGTGGTGGGATCTGACCACCCAACTCACAACACTGCAAAACAATAGATTCGATGAAAAACTTTGCAATTTCAGCGCTTGTTCCTAACGGGAGTAGTTTAGATTCTGCGTATCGTGTCAAATAGTTGGTGGATATTATAACCTAGCGAATCTTGGAGTTGAAAACGGCCAATGGGCCAAGAAGAAACATGCCTATTTGCTCGAACGGTGTTCTAGGTGGCTCGACAGGCCCTGTAGGCGATTTCTTTCATTCCCGGCATGTTTTTGTGCAGTGGTGCAATGTCATCGGAAAGCGCGGCCAATAATAGTTCTACTGTATACGCGCCAGTGTCCGGTTGTACCCGAGGTGTCCAGCAGAAGGGTGGTCATGACATGCCTCGATGATCTCGTCGCCAATGTTGTGTGGCACAACGAGAAGACACGACCGGTCGCTGGCGTTGGAGCTCTTTTTGTAGAGCACTTCATGTCGGAGATAGAACGATGAGAGGTTCCTTGAGAAAGCTTTGAATTTCCGTTTCAGCATCTTGGTCAAACTGCCCTAGGGCGGGCGCTTTCTCAGAGCTGTTTTCCGTGCCTCGAATGCCTGCGGTTGTTCGTTGTTCCACTGGAATTACACGTTTTCGTTTGTAAGATAAGTAGATAAGTTAGTGGGGCGGCTATTCGAGAGTTCTGGACAAGGGTCGGTAGTAAGCGCACGGGCCTAGAAACCTTCCGACTTCCTACTTTCCCGTTCGTGTTGGGGAAAGCACTAACGGTGGCTGTTTTCTCAGGGTCAGCCCTGCCACCTTCGTTGGTCACAATGTGTCCTAGAAACTTTAGCTCACCGTATTTGAACCGGCATTTCTTCGGATTAAGTATAAGCCACGTGGCTTTGAGGGCATTGTGTACTACTCTAAGCAATTTTAAGCTGGCAAAGATGGCAACGTCGTTTAGATAAACGAGGCAAGTCTGCTGTTTAAGGCCGGCGAGAATGATGTCCATGACGCGCTGGAATGCCGCTGGTGCTGTGAAGAGTCCGAAAGGCAACACTAAATTTATGAAGTCCGTACGGGGTAACAAAAGCCGCCTTTTCCCTGTCCCGTCCCGCTCACCTACCTCAATCTGCCACTACCCTCTCTTCAGGCCGGTTGGGGAGAAGTAGCCGGTATGACGGAGCCAATATGTCATTGATGCGGGGAAGCGGGTACAGGTGTTTCCTTGTTATTCGGTTTAACCGCCTGTAATCCACGCAAAAACAAACACCCCCGCTGCAGCCCAGGGGCTGTTAGACGGCTGAATGACGTCGTCCCTGAGCATGTCTCGCATCTGGCTTTGTATTACTTCCCTTTCTTTGGAAGAAAATCTGTATGGCGGTTGGCCAGTAGGATTTGTGGCGCCATCAGTGAAAATCCTGTGTGTAGCAAAGGTGATGCGGCCAACTGCTGCCGGCGTGGCAAAATAGTGGTGAAATTAATTGAAGGGTTAAACGCGCCGACGCAACGCAGGCAATGAGGCGCGCCGCAGTGGAGGGCTCCGGATTGATTTTGACCACCTGGGGATCTTTAACATGCGCCGAAACCTCGAACACACAGGCGTTTTTGCTTTTCGCCTCCATCAGAAAAGCGGCCGCCGCAGCCGGGAATCGAACCCGCGACTTCGTGCTCAGCAGCGGAACACCAGTGGTGAAATGCATCGAGTACGTGATGAAAGCAAGCCCAAACTTTGCTGTTAAGAAAGTTTGGGTCAACGTCGAGGTCCAAAATAGCTGTCTTTTCCGTCGAAGGGGTTTGCCGGCGTCGGACATAGTATTCACAGCCGGGAATGCGGCGATGCTTTGCACGAGCGCTACGGCCATATTCTTGGTTAAATCTGTGGCTCACTACGAAAATTTGTAACTATAGGACTTGCGCGCGTCTGTCGTGAGGCTGTAGTTGGCCTCTGGCAACACCGACGCCTTTTTCCAGAGGTAGCTGCTTCCTGCCTACTAGCAGTGCTTCGCCACCAGGAAACGCATCCGCTTGAACCAGCAAGAAAACACTTGCCCGCGGAGTCTGCTTCACATGATCATCGAAGACTCTCGCCGAAGGAGAATGCGGCGTGCGGTAGCTCTGTGGTGCTTCTATCTTCCGAAGTTTGAGGCTATTCGAGGCCAGTTCAATGACGCACCATACTCGGCCATGCCAAGAAGTATGCCTCTGTAGCAGTTGGTGAGGACGACAAATCTAACAGGGCAGGACTCACTCTCAATATCGACGCGAGCAGTGCAGCGTCCAGTAGGCTTCACGAGGTGTCCTCCGGCGGTACGTATATCGGGGCCATCCCACGCTGTCCTCACTTTCCGTAGGCGGCGGGCGAGCTATCCACTCAGAACCGAGTAGTCGGCGTCTGTGTCAACGAATGCCCTCGCGTCGTGGCCGGCTATAGTGACAGACAGGTTCTTCGACGACGAAGAAGTACCCATTAAAAGCTTGCTGGTGTCGGAGTGCGAGCGTTGAGGCGTTTGTGGAGGTTACCCTATAGTTTCGTCGTCGGCAACACCACTTCCAGGCGTTGCCGTGCTTAGTGTTACCGCGGAGTCAGGGGCGACAGGCTTTCTCGATGAGATGAGCGAAGGGGCGAAGGCGGTGACGGGGCGACGGCGAACGGGACGCGACCTGGAGCGGCGGCGACGGTGGGCATCGGAGGCATTCTTCGAGGCCGTTGACCGTAACACGGGCACGGATCACTTGGACGGAATCCCGGAAGCCCAAGCTCACGCTAGGGGCAGCGGCGAAAGGTTGGATGTGGCTCACCACAGTTAAAAACAAAAAATTGGCTCCTATCCACGTGGTGTAGGTGACTGGGAAGCAAAGCTTTAAACGACACCAACAACAATTGCCCATGGGACGTTAATTGAATTCCCACACGTGTCTCTGCAAAGAACGAAACCAGCGATACAGCCAGCCGTTACGTGGGATTCATGGGGGCGGCGTCCAGAACGCAGCAGCTTCGGCCACGGCCGGGCTAGAGCGGTGGACACCGCACGTCTTGGTGGACATACCATGTCCACTAGGACTTCTCGCCGGAGAAGCCAAGGGCGAGTCCTGCTATCATTAAAAGGCTTCTTGCGACGGGAGCGTTTTCCAGCACCGAAAGGCCATGCCGACTTCTTCACTGGTGTGAACACGAGTGAGATGCCAACAGACTTCGACGAGTCTCTCGCATTCGGGGCAACCTTTCAGAGACTAGCGCACAGAACAATGGCGGCTGCGGTAGTGAAGATTTGCGCCGCCATCGGAAAGACATCTTTACGATGGGAAGTTGAGCTAGGAAAAGGTCGACGCTGCGTGCTTACATGTTGTTGTTGACGAATGAACTTTTCAGGTCGCTTTCAGGTGACTGAGTGTATTTCGCCAAACACGGCGAACACGTTGGGGGTGAGACTTGCAGGGCTCTCCCATCGTGCGACCGAGTTGTATCCTTTCTTCGTTTTGTAGCGTGAGCTACACTGGCCGAGGTTGAGCAGTTTCGCGTGGCTCCTGGAGAGCCGTGCTGCGCATGCGCGAGGAGCAGTGACGTCACACGGCGCACGCCCGCTGCCTCGCGTTTCTCACACACCCCACGCGCCCAGCGTCTCTGCCGACCTCCGTTCGGCACGTGGTGGCCCGATCCACTTGATGATCATGTGAGGGGTGACCGGGTGGCGTGCTTCCAAACGTTTCGCTGCACAGAGCACCCACGTGACACGTGTGATGTCACGGTGCGCGATATCCTTTTGAGCGCCTGCTAATACCAGCCCACCGTTCCGGCTCTGAGGCCATGATGTAGAGCACTGAGTACTGGCGCTGACGGCTCGGGTGCGGATTCCAGCAGGCTTAGATCTTTTAGTTTTTTTATTGCTTAATTTCTTTTTCTAAATTTATTTATTTTTATACACTCCAATATACGCGTCGTTTTTGTAAATAATGGTGATTTGGTATGTTAGGTCGCTTTGGGTTTGGGGCGCAGCCAATGACCACGTTAAATTACCGTTCTCCATCGCACGAACAGCATATTACGTGGGCTCTCTGTGCGGTGAAGCGTTTGGAAATACGCGGCTGGGTGTGTAACCGACGGCTCGGGCGTCGCAGCAGCACCGGCGTGCGCCTGTGGAACCAGCTTAGCCCTGGGGCGATTGGTGACGCTGCACCGGAGCCGCTTAAAAAAATATACATGTGTCACATAATGCGTATACCGTGTGTGTGCCATTGAAGCAGCAGTAAGCATGATAATCAGCGCCCTGTTTGTGTGCCCTTTCTGTAGTCCTGTTTCTAGCGCTGTTTTATAAACTAGTACGATAATCAAGCTAATCCTAGACAAACAGGAAAGCTACGAATAACCAGCTGAACCTGAGCTCACGCTACGTGTCTCCTCGCATGGCCGAGCCACGTCACTGCTAGTTTTTTTCCCTGCCCCGAGGAAGCATTGCGTCCGGCACGCGACACCAGCAGCGCTGATGGCGCCAATCGGATGCGCTGTGCGCACGTGGATGGCTTTTGTGCCTGCGAAATTGTTCGCGTGTGATGCGGGGCGGATCGGAAGCCCCGGTAAGCGGCGAACTGTGACAGGGTTTAAAATTATCCGTACTGATCTTTTGTGTCTCTTTGTCATCACTACTCTTTGTGAATAAAAACCAGTTTCGCGAACGATGTATCCTCCATTGGTCTCGGCTTCGGTTTCGCTCGTCTCGGCAATTCGACGATGAACACGGCAACGCTACTGCAACAGAGTATGTTAAACAAAGCTTGACGTATGGCTGGCCAGTAGCGACACTTCTGAAAAAAAAAAAAACAATAACCACCCTAGCTAGTTCTAGGGGCACCCCAAATGTCGCTTTTTTGGCACCAGAAGGTCGGCCGCCCAATGTCTTTTGTTGCGTTATGTGTTTCGTGATTTCTTGCTTAGAATCATTCATATTTACACACGCACTTGTATTGTGCCACGTGACCTCTGCTATCGATACAGGTTATTTAGCTCTTCTTACAAATTTAATATTTTTACCATTTAGTGAATTCTGCGAAGAGAAAAAATTGCCGCGTATCTGCTCCGTTCCCTGCAAATGTCGAAACACGATAGTCTTTGGCCGCCCCTGCCATGTAAGCGCCTCTCTTTCCTCTCCCGCCACCATGTCGTACTCTTTCCCTCCCGTCTCTCTTCTTTCACGATAAACACGAAGGAGTTTTGCTCAAGTCAATTCAATTTGCCCGCGTTCCACAGCCCGCACGCCATCCATTGAAACCTTTCGTTACTGCTGCACTGTTGGAATTCCGCCATGAGGTCTAGGGTCGCGCGCTATACTTTGTTGTATTTTTGGGTCAAAATAATAATTTCAGCGTGTATTTTTCACGTCGTTTCTGAAATGTCGAGCGAACATCTAACTTAAATTAAAATAACACTGCCTAGTGCGAATTATGCATCGATGTTTTCCTTCAAACATACCTAATGCTTTCTTTTTACTGGACAACGTTGACAAATACGTATGAAGTTGACATGCTTTTTAGATTTAGTCTTACCCCCCCCCCCCCCCACGCGCCATTTGGCAATGATGTCTGTGCGTGGTCCATGTCTTGAATTCTTGGAAATAGTTTGGGAACGAAATGGAAGGTCAATATGCGATGACCGCCAGGCTTTGTTATTATGATCTACGCATAAAGGTCACAGCTCATTCAACACACATTCTGCAACTACAATGACCGCAGAATCTCTGTTCTAAGGGTTCCTAGAGAAAGATGCTTCCGAGTAAAGCATTCGAAGAAAATCATGGTGTCCATCGTATACGCTCGACTCAGGACGTGATACGCATTCATAAGTAACTCGGCTCGGGAGGGAATGCTCTTCTCCGAACGGAAGGCAAACGTGCTTTGACATGTCAAGTTTCCTTTGAAGGCAAATTGCTATTCCAGGGCCCCATTCGGACAAGCAATAGCACTCTGAATCTTCTTCGAATCAGCAAATGCAACCCGAAGAGCTGAAAAAAAGAAAAGCAGTCTCTACAGCGCAGGAGCCATCTCCTTTTAAGGCCTTGCTCTTTCCCTCTCCTTCGATTTTCCCTGGGAAACTTTCAGTTGTCTCACTTTGTACACACATCTCCAGTGGTCAAAGGAATCGCCGTAAAAATAAGACATCCCACTCTTCCAACGCCACCCCACGCGAAGCAAGCCACATACATCACGGAGTTCTGTTTGCTGTCGTGTTGAGCGTAGATTACGTTTGCCTCGGCCCACACGCCGTACCGTCGCGCAGCGCTCGATTGAAAGCACCTGACGCGGATGGAGCAAACAGCCCCGATTCCCACCGCCAGGGGGAAAACACGAGCACTCCGCTCCAGGTGTGCTCCGTGAACACTTCCGCGTTCAGGGTCCTTCTGATCCTCAAATTGTCGGCCCAGGGCTGTATTTAGAAGTAGGAAAGGCTGGAGTGGTTGCTGTATATCCCTCGCGAGCCAGACGGGACGAAGTGCGGGAAATTTGAGGCAGGGACGATCTAAGCCCGGAAGAAGCGGCAATAGCAAGGAGCGGGCCTGTTGAGAGCCAATTCCTAGCTGGACCGGACGGCGGCGCGGCCTTATTGCAGCCCGCGTACGTCGAGAGGAAGAAAGGAGGACAGACGAAGGGATGAAAAGATGGGCACGTGTTAGCAAGTCAAAGAAGAGAAAAAAAGAAAGTGGCTGTTGCGCAAGTAATCTCGGGGAAAGGCGTGCCCTTGCTGGGAGCAGGAAAACAGAAAAGTAAAACGGAAATGAAAAGACAGGAATAAGGCAAACACTGAAGCCGGAGCCCTAAAGCGCGTTCTTTACAGCGGCGGGAAGAACCGGGAAACGCGTGGATTGTGTGTAAAATTTTGCGTGATGATCACAAAAGGAAAACGCCGGTGTGGTGTGCGGAGGGCGCTTATGTGAGTGTGCTCGTTTGCGAAAGTGCTCGTCGTCGCCCGTGTGCTTATGCTCGCTTTCACTTTTTTTTCTTACTGCTTTAGTGCAGCTGTTGCGATTCAGGCTGATGGCAGCCTAACTCTTCCCGAAAGTGCGCACTGGAAAATGGACCCTGTTTATCCTGGTTTTTAACTCTCAACTTGTGCTCTCTCATAAGATTGATGGACGCCTTCTCAAACAACATGTCGTGTTTTATCCAGAGAACTTGTTTATACAGAGGTTTTTGTCTGTTGCCGCATCGGCCGTCAGCTGTTCGTGCGTTCATAAATTAGCGAAATCGCTTCGTTGCGTTGCGAAGTGAACGCTGAATAAGGTAATGATTAAACATCATGCATAGCGTATTTCAAGGATGGCTGCTAACTGGGATGGTATGTAGGATGCACACAGTAACTTCGCGTGTGTGGTCTGGGGCTGGTGGGATCCGCATTACAAACACACACGCAAACACAGACATCAAACACAAACATACGAAACACACACAGAGGCATACACCGCATAGCAACACACAAACACATCACACAAAGTCCATACACCACAAACACGCATACACACACACACACGTACACCACACACCAACACATAAACACCACACAAAGACTATGCACCACAGACACGAAAACACATACCACAATAGAAATTGCTAGCAACTCACAGAGCCGTGCATCCTAAATCCAAAAGAGGCAAGAAATTTAAGCTATCTGGGTACATGCATTCTGCAAAACTTCTGAGCGACACTATTTCAGGTCCCGCTATAGTTCCGTGCGGAACATAGGGATTCGAGGGCCACTGCCTTTTGTACCCGTCATAGCTTTAACATCGGTAGCACGCATCGTGAATCCCACTGATGCCCTTCAAGCCATTCAGCCACATCGCCTATCGCTTAGCAGGAGGTAACCCTACGTTGCGTCTCAACATTAACCGTCTTGTGCCAGAAAGTTATCATTTAATCCAAATTGACTGGATTGGGCGCAATTTTTCGCCACCTCACTGAAAGGCAGACCTAGCAGCCCGGATAGCAGCCTCTGTTCGGTCACCGTGTTACCCGATATGTAGTTAAGGGTTGGATGATTCCGCCGTCCTACTCCCAGAAAAGGCGCACCTGCGGCGCTGCACACGTAAAAACTCCTGTTCCCTGTGGGCTGCCAGCCTACCCCAGCCCCTGCCGAGGAAGTTACGGAAGACAGGGTTCAGCCGTGTTACGACGTAAGTGCTTCCGTGACCCGCCATTGGCCCCACTTTCGAGGTGTTTTTTACGAGCCCTGATTGCACATTTTGCTGAAGTGAAGCTCCACTCCTTACTATGGTCTACACGTTACGCCTTGTGTCACACGAGGACACGGCGCCTTCCGGCGACGGGCCTTTTCTTGGACGGCCAACTCTCTTACGTCGCGAGTACACGAAGGCCCGACCATCGTTTGCTTCTAGATTTACCCGTGGAGCGAACCGTATCGATCGCCTCGCCTTCTTCATGCCCTGAAGCAAAGCAAACGCGTAAAAATAACGGAGAGGGCACGAAAACGAGACGGATACACAGGCAAGCGGTTACTTGATGAGGAACATTTAGTTTTCAAGCACCTCAGTAAACTACTGTGTCGCTGTAATTTCTACTGATCGAACGCCATGGTTGTCAAGGAATAGCTTTAACTTTCTGCGCTACTATATTTCATTTTGCTACAAACCCATGCTGTTGACCCCAACTTCCATTGGCTTTAGCAACGACACCGATAACCAGCTCTGCAGTTAAAGATCGGTGCTTCCTGTACAGCAGTCTGAGAAAATTGTTAGCCAGCAGCAACACTCACTTGTGGCTCAAATCAAAAACCTGTGGAGGGGAAACTAAGTGTCCTTGAGGCAAGGGGATGGGGAGGACCAATTGTCGGATGCCTGAGGTAGAAAATGGATACAGAATATTCTGAATACAGCTGCTGTTGCTGCTCTTATCAAAATTGAACAACAGGATGACTACCGATACTATGAAAAACTAACTTCAGTCCCACACAGAAGAATGAAAGAACGATATTATGCTGCTTTACGAGAGAGAGAGAGAGAGAGAGAGAGAGAGAGAGAGAGAGAGAGAGAGAGAGAGAGAGAGAGAGAGAGAGAGAGAGAGAGAATAAATACTTATTGAAAAGGAGAAGAGGTCGGCCTGAGAAACTGATCGTGAGCCTTCTACTTCCCACTGGGGCGGTGGTAGCGGCGACAAAAAGAGAAAGGAATGAATGTGAAAGCACGAGCAATGACAGCGGAATCATCGAATGAACATCAGATTGTCACAGTCCACGTTTGCGAAGATTATTATCGTCGAGAAAGGAAGAGGAGCCACTAAGGAGTATAAGCAGAGCTTTGCGGCTATGCTTTGCTTCCTGTTGTTAGCCCACATGCCCAAAATCTTTTGTTCGGATAGAGGGAGAGTGTCCAAGCGCAGTATGGCTGCCTCAAGGTTCTTTCGCTCACTAGTGTACCTTAGGAAAACACTAAGAAAATGTTCTATAGTATCTCGACAACTACACAGACCTCGCGTTCGGTTGTGTGGAGATACCTTGGGGTGACTGATACTTCAAGTTGCAGCCCATCCAGCAAGATCTCTTGACTTTTGCTGAGTCGAGGAGCATGGGCGAGCCAGAACTGTTGCTCTGGATCGGGCCTGTGAAGCCACTCGTGTCGATTCTGCGGTTTAGACGAATGCAAGGCTACAGCTTGTTTACGTACTCCGAAGAGTACTGTGTTGGCATCTTGTATTGTGATGGGTATAGCCAAGAGAGTTACATTAGGGTAGGCCTGATGTGCTTCTGCATCCGCAAACTCATTTCCAGCGATGCCACAGTGACTTGGTGTCCATTGAAGCACCACCGTGTGACCATTTTCACACAACTCTTTGAATGGGATAGCTACATCAGTGGTCAGCTGGTCATGTGCGCCTGGCGTCATTGGGTACCTTAGTTTCTGCAGCGCCAGTTTGCAGTTACAAAAGGTAGTCCACTGTTGTGACCTCCCACAAGTAATAGTGCGGAGAGCTACACGTAGACTTACGGTTCTGCTGCTCTAAACGGCGTCGTGTGAGAAATCTTGAAGCGTTGTGTCAATTCCATCCCAGTCATAACCACTGCCGCTGCAGATGACGCCGTGACCGAGCTGTCAATGAAAACATCCGACGCCTCCCCGTACATTTCACTGATGTAAAATAGTAAAAGTGGTCTTAAGGCCGATGACAACATGTGGTATTTTTCACCGAATCCAAGAATCGATAACCACACCTGTAGATCAGGTACAACCAATAAAGGCACGTCTGAAATTTTGGCGACTGCAAATCTGGAAGGCATCAAATTTTGTTGCGCTGAGATACTTAGGGAGTAGCTTGAGTTCGGCCGGTCTTTGAAAACACTGGACAGTGGATGACACTCATGTCTTCTCACATACCGAAGGTCCACATGAAGAGGTTCTTGCGCGAGGTAGACTTGAATTGGGCAGGCTCGGGCTTCTGCGATCGTTCCACATGTTGATGTGCATCGAGGCAGCCACAAACAGATTCGTAGGGCTTCTGCCTGCGCACTTTGAAGCACGCATAGTTACGATAGGCGAAGGTTACAAAGTATAGGGAGGAGGAGGAGGAATGCCTTTAATGAATGAAGAGAAGTCAGCCTGGCAGCGAGCTTGGCTTGCTACTCCACATGAACATGAGATGTGCGAAAGTGAAGGGAAACGAAAACACAAAAACTCACACAGACACTACAAAAGCAAATAAGCACACAAACTGACAAATGCAGGATCACGCACACGGCGCACAAACAGAAGTGAAGTTAAGGCACACATTCACAGAGTTTCGTTCAGGACGGAGTCACGGAGAAATGACACCAAAGCCCGTGTACTCCGTGTTGCCGCGGCAGTTGAGTGCCAAGGACCAATGGCGTCACAAAGCTTCAATGGTACATCAGCACGCAGTCCCAAAGTTGTCTTCCAGGTTAGCCGCGGGGTGTCATAACGGGGACACACACACAGAACATGTTCTATGTCCTCACGGACACTGCATACTTGACAGTGAGGGGAGGAAACTCGGCGCGTCTTGTGCAGGTAGTGGCTGGTAAAAGCGACGTTGAGGCGAATGCGGTGAACGACTCCTTCGTCGCGCTTTCCCAGTCCACACGGCATTCGAAAAGTGCAGGCGGGATCGATTCTGTATAATGGCTGATATATTTTTTTGTCCCGTCCGTCCATGTGGAGAGTTGTGACTGCCGCGCCACGGAGTACGCAAGTGTCGCGGCGTCACGTCTAGAGAAAGGAATCGGGATGATGACACTAGATTGGGTGTGGGCCGCGTAAGCTGTTTCGTCGGCCACCACATTCCCATTCACCCCACAATGTCCAGGTAGCCACTGTAACACTATCTCGTGAAGCATTCTGGCAGCTTGTGTATGCAGGGTGTGTATTTCGTGGGCCAGTTGCTCGCGCGGGAATGATGCTAGTTGCTGTAGCGCCGCCCGTGAATCTGTGAAAATCACCCACACAGAAGCTTCTTGCCCAAGAATGTACTGCAAAGCGGCGCGCAAGGCAGCAAGTTCTGAGGTCGTCGACGTTGTTTTGTGGCTTAGCCTGGCCGCAATTGTGGTGCGCGTTGATGGAACCCAGATTCCGACAGCAGATGATGTGGCCGTCACCGATCCCTCAGTGTAGATATGCTTGTGGTTAGGGTAGCAATTCCACATGTGCTCTAGAGTGAAGTACTTTAGGGCTGGAATTGGCAACCTTGATTTACTGCTGATGCCCGGTATTGTGGTGACGATTCGCCAGGGGGAGTACAACCAGGGCGGGAGATGAAGCGGCGCAGGGCACTTCTGACACAAGGGTGGTAGAGTGTCTTGTACCTCTAAACCAGAGCTAGAACTCAGCGGATGTCCATGGGCCCTAGTCGCCAGCCGCAGATGTAGGCGAAGCTGCTCCTCTTTCACCAGTACACTGGGTAAGAAGGGCCTAGACTCTCGTATGGTCCCCAGCGTAGAAGTTGTCTTCGGAAGACCCACACAAAACCGCAGAGCTCGGGCCTGCATACTTTCTAACAGCCTTGTGTTGGTCTTGGAAAGAGGGCCGAGTACTGGGAGGCTGTATCGGAGCAGTCCTTCACAGAGTGCCGTGTAGAGACGTAGGAGGGGCCCAGCAGAACAACCTCCTGAGCCGCTGGTCAGCATGCGTAGCACCTGAGCAAAGGAGCCCAGTTTCTCCTTCAGGAGACGAACGTGGGGGGACCACGTCATCGACCTGTCAAGTGTTACGCCCAGGAATCGGTGTGAGTCCACAAAGGGTATGGGGACCCCTGCCGCTGAAAGATGATAGCGGGAGACATCACGCCTGGTGAAGGCTATTGCCGCACATTTCCTAGCCGAGATTTCGAGGCCACGTCTCGTCAAAAAGTCCGCTATAGAATTGATGGCTTTTTGAAGGCGAGCTTGTAAAACTCGCCTGTTGCGGCCAGAGCTCCAGATGCAGATATCGTCAGCATAGAGCGACATTTCGACAGTGTGTGGCACGCACTTCTCAATTCCAATGAGGCTGATATTAAAGAGGGTTGGGCTTAAAATGCCACCCTGTGGCACACCTCGCGTGACATTGTGAGGGGCTGTTTCGCCGTCTTTCGTGGACATAAAGACGGATCTGTCAGACAGATAATCGGATATCCACGCATACATGCTACCTCCGATGCCTACCGACTCCAATGCAGATCTTATTGCCTCATGTGCCACACAGGCAAAGGCTGCTTTAATGTCAATGAACACTGCTAGAGTGATGCGACGCTGGGCTTTCGCACTCTTAACGTCATTGACAAGGGCAAGCACGTTGTCGATGCTGCTGCGGGACTGTCTGAATCCAGTCATCTGTGGGGCATACACGTTCCGCTCTGTCAAGTCCCAGTCTAGGCGAGCAAGGACCATCTTCTCCATCAGCTTCCCCACGCAGCTCAGGAGTGCAATGGGGCGGTAAGACTCAATTTCCGTAGGGATTTTGCCGGGTTTGAGCACGGGAACAAGGCGACCGTGCTTCCAGCCCGGTTCGAGGCGGCCCGTTTCCCAGCTGTGGTTGTATGTGTCGAGAAGGAAGCGCTTAGCTTTGTCTCCAAGGTGTGACAAAGCTGCATAGCTTATGCCATCTGGGCCCGGTGCAGAAGCCTTGTTTACGGAAGACAAGGCAGCAAATAGTTCTGCCATTGTAAATGGCTTGTCCATGACGGTCACACTTGCAGAGGGCAGAGAGACATCGGTCAGTCTGGCAGGTAAGACTGGAGCCGACAAGGCTGTGACCTTGGCGCAGAAATCTTCAGCGACGTCTAGATCACGGCGGTTCTGTCGCAAAGCGATACAGAGGAAAGGATGCAGAGCAGTAGGTGGTGCCCGTAGGCTGCGTACTAAGCTCCAAATCCTCGTAAGAGGTTTTCGGGGGTCTAATTTTGAGCAGAACGACTGCCATTCCCGCTTAGCCAGTTTCTTCATATGTCGCTGTACGTGCCTCTGTGCGCGTCTAGCGGCTTGCATATCTTCAGATGTTCGTGTTTTGCGAGCACGCCTTTCAGCCCTGCGACGCACCGCGCGGAGCCTTCGGTACTCCGCATCGGCCACAGAGAACCTCGAGGGTAGACGGAAAAACTTCATACAGGAGCTTCTCGCCCGTGTCATGGCGTCTATTAGGTAGCTGTACGATTCAAAATTCCCATCGAGCTCCTCAATAAGAGCAGAATACAGAGACCAATCCAGGCAACGAATTTCTTGATTGAAGGGCCCTCCACAGAGACCATCCAGCAAGATATATGTAGGCAGGTGATCAATGCCATGTGACTCGATGTCGACGTACCACTGGGCCCTACGTGACAGTCCGAGGGAGACCATGGTGACATCTAGTGTGCTCGATACTGCGCCTCGGCTGAACGTGGGTTCGCCGGTATTAATGACAGCCAAGCCGTTACTGCAAGCCGCATCGAAGAGGCGCCTGCCTGTAATTGTGGTCTTAATGCTGCCCCAGGAGGGATGGTGCGCGTTAAAATCTCCAGTTAGCACGTGTGGTGCCGGTGTCGTGCGTACAATGTGCTGGAGCCTATCCACGTTAAATGCAGCATCAGGTGGAATGTATGCCGCTATAAGGGTAAACTGCTGCGCAGAACTTTTAATAGTCGCTGTGACGTACTCGTTTGTGTCGTCTGGAGGCAAGGTATGCTCCATGTACGTCAGGTCATTCCTGATCGCGAGCAGAACTCTTGAAAGAGCCTCACCTGTTCTAGACTGCAAAACAGTGTAGCCAGAGAGCCGAATGTTTGCGCGTAACCGCGTCTCTGATATTGCGATAATTGGAAAGCGGTGTTGCTGTATGAACCGTCGGAAGTCCGGAAGGCGGCTCCGAAGACCGCATGCGTTCCATTGAAACACAGTGGCCTTGTTCCGTATTTCCAGAGTTTTTGGTGTCACAGCTCCTATCGCCATTGCGTGAGGAGAGGCAATACAAGGTCAATGATTGTGCCTATGCCCTTGGCCACCGGAGATGAAAGCGGAGCCAGGAAAACTCGAATGGCCTCCACAACTGAAACGATGAGCGTAAAAAATGTTGCCAGAGTTTTAGTGGACACGGCGCCTGGGCCTCTTCTGGTTTGCCTGCTGTCCGGAAGACTCCGCTGTCGCTGTCACAGTCGACGACGCAGCTGCAGGCGCGGTCTCGCTTGAGGACGCGGCTGCAGGTGGAGGAAGCGACTCCGACGTCTCCATGGGTGCCGACTCGGATGACGGCATGGGTGTCGCTGTAGTGGGCGCCGCAGGTTTCACGGTTCCGCAAGCAGGCAGGGGCGGGAAGTCATCGCCGAAGCTTGCATCTGAAGTGTTGGAGGCTGGCGGTTGCCTTTTGGCGGCCTTCTGGGTTCCTGAAGAGGACTTTTTCCAGGCAGCACCCTTCCCCCGCTGATCAAGCAGGGTCGCTTTCGCTGACTTGTACTCAATGTTTTTGTCCCCCTTAAGCTTGCGTATGGCCTTCTCTTTCCGAAGGACCGGACAGCGGGCAAACGTCGACTCGTGACTGTTCCCACAGTTGGGGCACCGAAGATTATCAGCGTCACACGCAGAACTTTCGTGACTGCCACTGCACCGAGCACAGCGACTCGGAAGTCTACACATGGTTGCCACGTGGCCAAAACGCTGGCACTTAGTGCATTGCCTGGGCGTCTCAACATAAGGATATACGCGGTAGGGCGTGTAGCCTAGGAAAACGTGTTCAGGCGCTATTTCAGTGGCAAATACAATCCGCACGCTCTTGGATAACTTGCCTAGACGACGCACAGATTTGACAGGGGTTTTCTGACGCAGAGCTACGAGGATTTCAGGCTCCGACAGATCAACTGGAACATCTCTGATCACTCCTGCTCCGCACTCACTCGAGCGAGGCTCATACGCCTGAATAGGGATGCCCAGCGCTTGGAAAAGCCGCAACATCGAGGAAACCGATTGGTCCCATGATTTGCCTGCCATATGCTGAAGGACGTGGGTAAAACTTTGTAATTCCCTTCTTAGTGCAGAGGCATGTTTTGACCACGTAAGTCTCGATCAATCGTCACACCGAGACATTTGTGGGGAGTGACACACGGAATGACAGCCCCTTCGATCTCTACGGGGTAGCATATCATGGGTTTTCAGGGAAATGCCAATGTTTCACTTTTGGACGTCAAAATTTCAAGTCCCTGGCGGCGTGGGTATACGTCGAAGCGACAGATACCGCTTTTTGAAGTCGTGCTGGCACGTGGAGTTGCGTTACATCTGATGTCTAAATGAATATATCATCCGCATAGGCAGATAATGACACTGATCTGGGAAGCACTTTAGTGATACCTATAACACCCAGGGTAAATAGAGCATGGCTGAGGACGCCTGTTTGTGCCATAGGGTGGCGGGTTAATCGGGTATCTAACCATCTAGTGTGGACATGAAAACCATCCGTCCACAGAGATATCTTGCTATCCATAGATGCAACCGTCCTCCATTTCCGATAGACTCGAGGGAATCAGAACGGCATCTCGAGATAGATTACCAAATGCTCCCTTAAAGTCTAGGAACACAACAGCTGTCAGACGGCGGCGGTGTTTCTCATTCTCGATGGTAGTGACAAGGGCAATAGCGCTTTGCATTGATGAACGTCCTTTGCGAAAGCCTGTCATGGCGTCTGGGTACAAGCCATGCTTTTCCAGAAAGCATTCCAGACAAGCGAGGGCCTTACGCTCAATCACTTTGCCTACACAGCTGGCCAATGCCACTCGCCTGTAGGACGAAATGTATCATGGAGACTTGCCAGGATTCAGGACAGCCACTAAACGACTTCTTTTCTAGTGGCTTGGGACAGACCCTGAACATCAGTAGAAATTGTAGAGGTCCAACAGAGAGAGTGTTAGCGTGGGGTGCTACTCCGAAAATGTGTGCGCGGTCTACATTTGTCACGTTTGAGCGTTGGAACTTCTCCTTTCGAAATATTATTCTTCATTTTATTCACAAATTATGGTGGAACAAGATATTGCACTTGGGAGCGTGGAGTCTGCTGCGTTCTTGGCTCCCGGCAACATGACACCTCGAACGTTCTCTTGATCACTCCACCAGCGTCAAACACCTCCAACTAAGTACCGCGTGACAGCGTCATGGAAGTGTCGTCAGGTGAGTGGTCGCGTCGATGCGTTGCTTTTCCTTATTTCTTGACTAGAGGATCAGGCCCTTTGAAAATGTTTGCTGCCAAAAAAAAAAAAAATCAAGTGGGAGGCAAAGAAGAAAGGGTCCCAGCATTCGAGGCGCGTGTTTCCGAGGAATTTCTCTGGGCCAGAGAGACCAGGTGCAGAAGAAGTAATACTTAGGCAAGCTCGGATTACGCCCTTGCGGCAACTTCACCTGGTCGGACGGCAACTTCATGGTCGTTGCATTACTCGTGTCACAACGTTGCGCAAACCCGCGATGTCGGTGTCAGAGCGCTTGCTTCGAAACCGTATCCCCTCCTTCTAACAGGGATTCGTCGCGTGCTCGTAATATACCGTTGCTGCCGCTAAGTCAAGCAGCTGGCGGCGACACGTGTGAAGCTTCCGGCAAACTGTGCCGACACGAAGTGACTGGATTGCGCAACAAAGGCTGGTTTCGATGAAAGCTTGACTGCAGGCGAAATTTGTTGAAGGCATGCATGCTTGGAGAGTTCTCCCTGAGACTATGTCACCGGCGTTAAGTTTCAGGCTGCAGGCTGAATGTCGCTTACCGAAGCTTTGGTCGGCTTTTAAATGCAGAGCATTTCAGTAACTCACGATGTCACCCGTGTTGGCGTCCGTAGTCCGCACGCTCACTGCGCATGCGCGTCGAGTTAAGGCGATAGCGAACACTCTCTCGCGAGGGGCATTGGATTGGATTCGAACACTCTCTCGCGAGGGGCATTGGATTGGATTGGATTCGATTGGATTGGCTTGGATTGGCTTGGCTTGGGTTGGATTTGGATTGGATTGGATTAAAGTGGATTGTGTTGGATTGTGTTGCGTCATAGCCGCGGCACGTTGCGTCATAGCCGCGGCAGACGCGCTGGGGCCGGCGCATGTGCAGTACTCTCTCTTCCGCGGTTTCCTCTCCTTCGGGCGCGCTGCGCATATAATCGGTGTGCCGTTCTCCGGCGAAGCAACATCTGCGCTTGGCTCAAACACCTAGAGTCCACGCCGCTTTACAAGTACGCCAACGTCGTCGACTGGGACCGGCTCGGAATTCAGTCAAGGGCGTCTTTGCTTGGCTTTCGCTTGACGTGACGCTTTGCTTGACTCGAGTAGATGCGACGCATTTACTCGAGTTCCCCCCGTGGGAAGATGCGGGCGGCTTTTTTCTGCGGCTTTTTCTGCGGTCGGCTTTTTCTACGTACGGTTTCGGAAGTCTGCTTTTTCTTGTTGTTAGCGTTGAGGTTTTGCGTATGTCGGTATGCTGAAGCATACCATTCTTGACGCTGCATGCAATCCTCCCTTTGCTACCCCACTGGGAGATCTATTATAACGATATATGATTTTTGTGATTGCTTCTGAAGCTTAGCGGAGCTATTTTCTATCGTTATTTGACGCACAAAATATATACGGGGCTAATCTTTGACGCACAAAATATATACGGGGCTAATCTGCACGCGCTCAGCTTGAATATTTTTAAACTTCTTAAAAAGCTATATTATAGAAGAAGTGTGTGTGAAACGCATTTGAATACTTCCTTACACGTTTTGAGCAGAGTTATCAAGAATCGCATTGTTCTTATATTTTGAAGTTCGACCTGAATTGGTCTTTCATGGATAAAAAGCTGCACCAGGCATTGTACTTATCAAGCATGTGTACTAGGTTGGGCTCGGATTTGAGCCGGAGTGTTCAATTTCGCCATTGCCACGCGCGGCACCACGGCTTGGGCTGTGGACGTAAATCGCGCCTTTAGCGTTCGTGTGAACCTCGCACACACAGGAATTTCTGCCAGAACCAAGCTCAAAATCGAACCCGTGTGGCAAGCGAAGTGTTCGTGACTGTATTCGAAGTTTTGTGTTATTTTTAATTTAAGTACGTTAGGAGCGAAATCAAGCAACTCACGAATTTCCACAAACCGTCTCGGTGCAGCCTCTCTCTTTTCAAGGAGAATTTTAATTCAAACTTTAATTTTCCCGCCTGGCCAGCGGGGCTACCAGGAGACTTGAGGGAAGAATGCACATCTACTCAAAAATTAGCTGTGGGGCGATAAAGTATTTACTGCTTAGCGCCAGTTGCACCTCTTTCCTTCGTTATGCCCGTGGTAGGAACCAAACCCAGCATTTGTTTCGAACAGCAGCAGTCGGCCTAGTTGAATGCTTGCGTGAGTGAGACACCTTACACGACGCTCCCGCGCTCTTCTGCGTAGTTCGTGCGCTCTCCAACAGCGGCCTTCTAAATTATTCGCCTCGGTTCTGTCGTTTTTCTTGAGGCAAACCACGAGAGTTCCAGGTGCAACTAGAAAAGCCCTCGGCAGGGTAATTGTTTACTATAATTGACAGCGGCGCTGCGCTCCAGTATTGTACCTCTACTTAGAGTGAGACAGAATTGCACGTGTCTTCCGAGCTCTTTTGCATAACTTTTACGTTTCCCAGCAGCGGGCCTTTTAAATTATTCGCCTTGGTTTCCCCGTCTTTCCCGTTGCAAACAGCGAAAGGTACGAGTATAACAGGATTGCCCCTCAACCAGGCTAATTCTGCGCTGTGTAGTACGTGTTGCTGCGAAAGAAGTCTAGCCCAACCTAATTACAACGCGGGCAGCAACATCTTAGTAATAATTTAGAAGGGACCCAAGGGACACTGAAGTTCGGTAGCACACCTCCAGCTTTAGAGAGCTACCTGGTACGGTAGGGAACACCTTCCCGCGTACCGATGGGGCCACACTGTAGATAGGTGCAACCATACCGTAACAGCTGCCTGGTACATGGACAGTACTTTCTCCGCAGGGCAGAGCCTGGCTACCTTAGTGCATTACCAGGCCACAATTTCACCCTGATCAAACTGAACACTTGGCTCTCAGTACCAAGCAGCTTCCGACAGCTCATTGAAAATTGATCACCTGCACTGTAGCGATTTGATGCCCGGTGTGCATTAAGCGCACGTGGGTCCCATAGGCTGCGCTGAAGCGGCTGGTGCATTATAAGAAGTAGCCGCAAGTGGGCTTCCCCTCAACGCTGCAGAGCGACCAATCAGCGTGACCGCATGTGCGAATTTCGCGGGTAACGAGAACAAGCATGCAATTAGAACAAAAAAATAGAATCTGTGAATCGCATGCTTTGTCTCGTCATTCGCCAAATTCGCCCATGTGGTCACGCTGATTGATCGTACTGAAGAATTGCGCTTAAGCGCACCTGCAGAGATCTCTTAGAGTGTGGATATTGTGGCGGGACGACACGCGGTCGTTTCGCGCTCCAAGCTATCGGTGTAAAAAAAAAAAAAAAAAAAACTGGTTGATTCCTCTGTCATAGGAATCAGTAAAACACGAAAGTGAAATGTGCTGCGAAATCTGCAGCTGAGCATGGTTTGCGGGTCGGCGTTTGTTTTGTGGGTGTGCTTGGCGAGCGTCGTCCTGCTGGCGGGTCGCTTCGGCAAAGGTGTACTGGCGTCATTTCGGTGAAGGATATGACGTCAGTGAAATGTTGGGGCATCGCGGCATAAAACACTTTCGTGTTAAAATATAAAACCCGAGAACGAACAACCCTAAATATAACCTACTATTTAGTACTAAAGGCTGCTTCCCCGCAAAAAGACCATGTGAGCAGGGGTGCACCCTTTACAGGACGCTTGCTTCTTTGTACTGGCGTCAGTTCCGTGACGGATATGACGTCAGTGAAATCTTGGTGGATCCCGGAATAAAACACTTTAGTGTGAAAAAAAATCGCACAGACCTCTGCATCGAACGCAATAAGGAAAACGACGAGAAATGCTTGTGGCAGCAGACCGTCCACCCTTTCGAAAAGACTTGCTCCGTATGAGACGTCGTTAGTAGCGTCCCACTGACTATATAAATGTCTGATCGGAGCTGGTACTTGCCCTCACCGACGTGTCATTATGGGGAGATATTCAGTTCATAGTTCTTGCGGACGTCAGTGAACGGGAGAGGCAGGGTAATCCACCGCGTTCAACTTTCTAGGTTCTTGTATCCGCCGCTTCCTGAAGGCCTGCCATCAGAAACAGGATAAATGAGGCAGTGGTTTCACCTGCAATTAGCCCTGTGCAGCCGACGTGGTTTTTCTACAGAGTAGTTAGTGGGGCATCGTGAAGCAGGCAGATCGCCGGTCAGTCCTCATGTCGGCTTTATCAGTTTGCTGACGTAGATGCCGCATCACTTTTGCGACGACCACGCCGCCAACGTTAACCCCAAACATCGGACGTTGAAAAAGACTATTTCTTTATGGATCAGTAACAAGAACTACCATCGTTACATACCGACATTTGAGGTGTATTTTATGTCTATATACTTAATATGTTAAACCGAGAAAGATAGAGAGAATGGTTTAGTGCTGTATGATTTGAGCGCTATTTACTTTGCGATATTAGGCCTTACACTAACTGTTTAAAAAAAGCAAACGCTAGAACAGCTTATTACGTCGATACCACTAGACAATAAAGAGCAAGGCCTCCTAGAGCAAGGTGAAGGTAAAAAGAGAAAATAATACAAATGTGTAAAGAGCAAATACAATAGGCAGAGAACAAGGACAGGAACGCATACAAAATAGAAAAGAATGCTAGAAGAGAGAAAAAAAAACAGAGCCTGAAGAATACCAAAAGAAAAAAGAAACGCATGGTTCAACACATCTTTACAAGGCTGAAAACAGAACAGTGCTGTTCTCTCGGTTATTCTGTTAGTCATTTTATGTCTTCTCGTTTTGTTCTGCTACACAGCTCGTAAGCTTTCAGTAAGAAAGAAAAAGTCAGCAATAGTACGCGACAAGAAGTCGAGCTTACAGAAGAAAGCCTTTACCAGCAGACTTGTCGCGGCCGATTTTTCCCGCAGTTGCCGCGCGGTGGCTTCTTTCAACAACATTTGTAAGGCGAACGAGTCATTGTAAACCACGACACGAATTAGTTCCGAAGTCTCTTTTCTCGTAGTGGCAGAACGCATTCGACGGAAACGCTACTTGAAAGACGAGCCTCCGCGACGACGTTGATCAAAAGCAGCTTCCAAGTTCTCGCGAACATCCTATTCCCTGATCACAATGTGCCTGATTTACTTTCTGAAAGGTCTTTTCACTACGCCGCTTCAATTATTCTGTCGAGACAATGATGCACCCCAACCGAAACAGAATAGCGGACAGAAACTGCAGTGCGTTATGGGTTGGTCTGCGGGCTGGTCACAGAAAGCCGAAACCAAATAATTAGGGTACCAATAGGCCTAACTGTAATGAGAGGACAAGTCGAAGTTGCGTACTCGGAAGACCCGATTGCGGCAGAATAATACGGACGTCGCCAGGCCAATTAGTGCGACATCGTTGCAACCGCAACAAACCTGATATTTCGTTTCCTTTTGACCGACCGACTGCGAAAGATAGAAGCGTAACCTAATCGCTAGAGTCCGGATATAATCTTCCCGCTGACAGCTTTATTCCTCTGGACTTCATGCGATCGATAGATGTTTATTCGATCTATTTATTTGCTCTTCTATGCAGGGCATGTACAAAAGAAACATTCGGAGTGGGTCTGCAATAACAGAAAAAACTATGGCTGATTCCTCTGTCATAGGAATCAGTAAAACACGAAAGTGAAACGTGCAGCGAAATCTGCAGCTGAGCATGATTTGCGGGTCGGCGGCTGCCTTGTGGGTGTGCTTGACGAGCGACGTCCTGCTGGTGAGTCGCTTCGGCAAAGGTGTACTGGCGTCATTTCTGTGACGAATATGACGTCAGTTAAATATTGGGGTATCACGGCATGAAATACTTTCGTGTTAAAATATAAAACCCGAAAACGAACAACCCTAAGTATAACGTACTCTTTAGTACTAAAGGTTGCTTCCCCGCAAGAAGACCCTGTGTGCAGGTGTGCACCCTTTACAGGCCAGTTGCTTCGTTGTATTGGCGTCACTTCCGTGACGGATATGACGTCAAAATCTTCGTGTACCGGGAATAAAACACGTTCACGTGAAAAAAAAAAGAAAACAACTCGCTAGACGGTGTTCCGGCACGCGTACCGTGTACATTGTGAAATACCACCTAGTAAGGGTGCACTGACAAAAGTAAGGCAAGTGGTAAGCGAATGAAACGTATCCGGAAAAGGAGTGACAATTTCGTGGCAGGCGTTTCGCACTTGCTTCAAGCGCCGGGAGTGTCTGCTACAAAGAGGCTTTTATTTGAAGCCTTTATATGTACGCTGATTTTTTAGTCTCCACTTCGTAGGAACGGAAGCCGCGCTCTGTCCGATCTCTGCAACGCCGTTATGTAGTGGGCCACGTGGGAAGGCTATAAGCCTCTCTATACATTAAGAACCACGTATGGCTCCCCAGACCGTGCACCCCGATCAAGTAGAGACGCGCGGTACACCATCAACGATGTTAGTATAAAGTGCTTGACAGACTCCACATTTTCGTGCATGAAAACGTAATTTTTATGCCGCCATGTGTGGAATCCCACGAATTTCGAAATTATAAACGTTTAAATTTTAATCTGACCTAATATCAGGTCCCGAGACATTTTAGCAACCATCAATACAAGCAATACCTTAGATAGAGCCGATCTCGAACTGATACGTTGCAGATTGCATTGCACGCATAAAGTTTGTGTAACAAAGTGGCATTTAAACAGAAGGAGTAACTGTTTCTTTAAAGCTTAAGCTGTGTCGTGAATTGAATTAACACATACCGTTGGCTAAATCGGCGGGCACGTATTTAAGGATTGATGTCTCACAAGTTAGCTCTGGTTGGGGCAGCAGATTTGAATTTCTCGCTGAACATCGTCGAGTGATCTCTACGGTTACCCCCAGCAACGACGCCATTGCACTGTTGTTCCTGTCACTTTTCAGAACACTATTAACACCTTAGACGGAATGTAAACAGCGAACGGCCCGATCCGAAATGATCAGCTGAAAGCACACTGGTTCTCTGTGTTCGAATGCGGCGCCTTAAAGACAGTCCTACTAGGCAACCCACCGCATATGCGCCTTACTAATGCGGGAGCAAAACAAGACCCGTTGGGTGAGAGGTCGGTGTCCAGCGTACTGCGTATGTAGCAGGTGAACGGCTTCCAAGCCTCCCATTGGCTGCGACGCGTAATACATACCCGCAGAGGTGTCCTGGGCAACGCTTACCACCGATTCAAATGGCCCACTTTGCGTGGCATTGCGGCGGCGGAAGCGACGCGCCAAGAAGCATGTGTTTCACTGGCCTCATCCAGCGGCGCAACAGTCAACAAAGAGCCAGGTTACTCTGCTAGGGAGTCTGACTCGCCATCGGTGGCCACAACCTTGGCAGTGGCGAAAGGGGGCCATTCACACTAGCGCAAAGCAGATACCCCGCCGCTGGACTCGAATACATTACTGCCAGCTGAAACGATCATTGAGCGGTGTTCAATTAGACGCTAAAAATTTCTCATTCACAACTCTTCGGGAGTGCTTAAGTGTAATAGGACTATTTTAGTGCACAGCACTTAATAGACCACTCCTGTCGTTTCACGGTGCGTCGACTCTCATTTTACCTGAGCGAGCGAAGGGGACACGGAAGACAAATGAGATAGGACGAGCAGGAAAGCGCAGGATGAAAGAATGGCGAAAGTATGAGGGGGAGAGTAGTATGTCGAAACCGCGCGAGTCATGCTCCCCGGCGGCGACACGCGACGAGATAACCGAGGGGACGAATATGCTACTGAAGATAGAGAGAGCAGGAAAGCGGAGGATGGAAGTATGGCAGAAGGCGCTAAACATGGTATATCGCGCACCTTCGTGCGTTCGCTGATGCTGCGATCACTTCGTGAGACGAAGCAGGTGTGTGCCGTCACCAAGAAGACTGCAGTTCGCCCTGCGCACAAATTTTGCATTAGGGAGCATCTAAACCTTCAGACAATTTTTTTTCATGATATCTACTTGGTTAAGCCATTCCTTCGCTTGAATGCGTTACGCTTGCTCTGCAGTGGAATAAATGCGGAAATTTCGCAGAACCTTGGTCATTTATTTTGGATTTGTTCATTGAATTTGGAATTTCTCATTAAATGCTTTGCTACCGGATTACCAAAGAAGTTCTGAGAATGGTACTAGCAACTGCGGGAAAATGCAGAGCGGGAGTGGTGGAAGTGCACCTCGCCAAACAAGCGCATTTGATGTTGACTGAGAAATGTCTGTGCTTGTTTGACGGCATTTCATGAACGAAACACCCCAGCTGTAAGACAAATTTCAATATACTAGGCGGCTTGGAGACGAGCTGGGAAAAGGGCGATGGAATTCATTTGATGGTCAACAGGGCAGATTTGCACAACGCACACTAATGCGTGTCCAGGTGATTCTTCGGCGGCACGCAGCGTTCAATCGGCGCTTCCGGGCGCTGGACCGGACAAAGCCTCGCGGGGCATCCATTCGTTGGTTAATTTCGAGCTCACTAAACTTCATGATCCCGCACTCCATGCCTTCAATATGTTTATTCTTAAAGTAGTGAGATACGATGGATGATGAAATTACTTTCTCGGGTAGAATTTGACCTGTGAATCCAGAGGTCTCTTCTAGGATCGTAATTCACGGGCGAAACGGATGCCGTGTCTACAATCGTGGAATGTAATATTACTGTGGTTCACTTTAAGGTTCACTTAGGGTGTCTTTACCACAATACTCCAGAATTACCTAGCGAAGTTGCTAGTTTGCGAATTTGGCGCATAAAGGGGCCTAGAATTTAATTTTAGTGGAAAAAAGCTACCCCTCCGTCGAAACGACGACAATATGGGAACGGTAAGCTTTCCAAAATCAAGTCTAACACCAAACGAATCAACCCAGAAGCCGGCAGACCGTCATCACACGGCCTTGCCATGCACATAAGGTATTTTTAGGGGCAAAGTCCCTTAGGGGCTGGGGCTATTGGCATCTCCTATCGTCGTTGTCGTCGTCGTCGTCGTCGTCATCGAATTGTCGTTCGTCCCATGTAGTCACGGTACTAAGACACCGGGAAACTCGTTTACGCCTTGCGCTAAAACTTCACGCGTACTAAAAAAAACACCGGGACACTCATTCACGTCTCGCGCTACAGAGCTTCGTGCTTCAAAGACAAGAGGCGTTTACCCCAAAGCTGTATACCTCTACCCCCAACGGTTTCATCTCCGTTGGGAAAAACGCCAAGGCGCTAAGAATACACTTATACACGGCATGCTTCGCCCCTCCCCAGGTTTAACGTTAGTTTTTTTTTTTATCGGTGCGGTTTAGTACACTGCGGTTGTGCTCTCTAGTGCTTCCCTGATACGGGCATTCCATGGCTTTTTCGTAGCGTTCAACCATCGTGGTCGTTAGGAGGAGGGGTGCATTTTCTGCCTAATTTTGCACGTCCATGCATCTCTCTACTGTTTCGGTTATTCCTGAATAGCGCAATCGAATAGATATCGGCTTCATAATGTGAGGAACCCAGGTGCGCTCCCGACCTCGCGAAGCGATTTAAACTTTCTTCACTTTCCCTACGATCATCATCATTGTCATAAAAAAAAATTGGTTTCCTTTCAGTGCGTTTTGGGTGGACTACAGACATCAGTGAGAGGATCAAAGCTTCGCCTTAAACGGGCATATGCACAAGTACAGGGGGGAAAAAAGAAATGCGAACAGCGGAGCGCACATCCTCCGACGTATGCTGCACCGTCTGGCTGCAAAGTCAGTAAACTGCGCGCATGCGCACTTTTTTGACAGCGTTTGAGAGTTAGGCCTACATTTATGGAAATTGCTTGATCAAGAAGCGAAGCCGGTCGTTTATTTTGAGGCGCCCTTTCACGCTGCGTCGCCACTGAGCAGGGTGATCGTTGAAGGGCATCATGATTGCTGCAAACAGCCTGCTGCGCACTTGGCTCCTGAATGTAGAAGATAATGGGATGTTCAGTGGCGATAGAGCATAAAAAGACGCCTCAAAATAAATGAACGGCCTCGCTTCTTCATCAAGCATTTCTTCTAGGAGTAGGCCACACTCTCAAACGCTCTGACAGAACTACGCATGCGCGCAGTTTACTGACTTTGCAGCCGGACGGTACAGCATACGTCGGAGGCTGTGCACTCTGCTGTTCGCATTTCTTTTAATCCCCTCTGTACATTAAGGAATGCAAAGCGCCAGTCACGCCTTGCGAGTTGTCCCTGCGCACACGAACTTTTGTTAGTTTAACCCTGCAAGTGTGCAGGGGTGCAAATTCGAAGCCGAATTTTCCCACCTGGTCACTGCAATTGGTAATTCTGTAGCGCTGTGGTGAAAACGACCTACGGGTACTTTTAGACTGTAGGGTTTACGAGTGTCCGCGATCCTGAACTCTTAGCAGCGGAGCTTAACAAAAGCATTCAATTAGCGGACGTATGATGGGTAAAGTCAGATTGCCCGGCCGACTGACACCATGCCTTGTCCCTGTTCTCAATAGCTGTAGGCGGCGAGAGTGTGTTGGGTGACTATTCTTGCTTTAGGTTTGACATCTAAAATTAGGCGGCATAGAAAGTTGGGGTTTTAAGACGGTGTGTTACGCAGAGATGATGTGGTACAGGCTTTTGGGATAAATTCCGACTCCAGGAGATGGCGAGGAGCAGTCTAACCGCGGCCCGCAGCTTCCTCCGGTGGTTCGGCGGATCCGTTTACTCTAAATGTCATTAGATTTGTCGTGGCGTATCAGGCAGGTGGTGAGATAACGTTTTTGAGGATAATTTTTCAGGTTATTTTCTGTATTTTAAAGAAAATGTTTACGTGGTATCCAGAAAACATTAAACCAAATAGCAGTGAACAGAAGTACCAGTAGGTATAATTCGACCAGTGATCGCACTAGGCGATGGCTCTGTCCTTCTCCCGCTGCACGACAAAGCATTACTTGTAAAACACTGCGCTAAATTGACATTGACGAAGACAAATGGCGCCAGTATTTTAGAATAAGTAATGTACCATCTAGCCTAGAAGCAAGCTCAACGATAAAGCAGGCCGCCCTTAAAGGCGAAAACTTGACTTCAAACATAAGCATGCTCCGCCTCTAGATATAACAGCACGCCCTTAATCAACGCGTCGTTCAAAGCCCTCTCCCAACACCGAACTCTTTCGAACCATGCCGTCATGGTGTATATTCGGGAAACCCCGCTGGACACTCACTAGAGTGCATGAGAAAGGAGCTTAGAATTTCTCCAACATACATTGGTCGAGACGCATTGTCCGCCAGACACGCAGTTAATCTCAGAAGCCAGTCTCCGCTAATCCGGCAAACAGAGCTCTTCGGTACGCTCCTCGAAGGGAAGAGTGGAACTATGTAGACCCAAGAGCAAAAGTTTACGACCCCGAAAGCAGCATTTTTGGTTTATTTGTCTTCCACAAGGCAGCCCGGGGTACTATGTGCGGTATTTTCATTACTTCAGTAACTATACAACGTATCGCATGCACATGGCAGTTTGTCGGGCTGCTACCGCAAGAGAGATAAACTAAAATGACCATTTTCCTGGTCCGTTAACTTTTGCTCATGCCTGTACAGGAGCTCTACCGGCGGCTACGCCGAAGTGGATCGAGCTGTACGAAGTGTTCCCAGTCATGGCTCAAATACTCCCATCAGTCTAGCCAAAAAAGGTGGACGTGCTCTTCACTTTTCCGCGAAAGACGGGAGGTGAGTAGGCTTGGTCGCGCTGGCCTAAATAATCCCTTCGCTTCCTGTGTTCTTTTTTTTTTCATTGAGAAAGCTGGACAAAGATTCGCACTTGCTTCGAAACATTTCAAGCGAAATGTTTGGAGGCGAAAAACAAGCGAAAAACAAGCGAAAAACAACGTAACTCTCGGCGTGGCGCTCAGATCGAGTGATCTATTTCGCAAACTCTTGCGCGGCTTGCAAATTCTGCACGGCTGGTTCCAGCCACGAGCGAAGACGCTACAAGAAACAAAAACGAGAAAAATGAAAACGCCATACCAGTGATATGGAAGGTCAGCGAACTTAAGGTTGCGTTTTATTGCCAGTGCGTTATAACAGAGACTGCGTCCGGCACAGTTGCGTCATATCAGCATCGACGTAAGAGTATGTTTTCCTTTCAAGTGAGTAGCTCCTTAAAGAGCGAGACACGGTAAAATGAACCACTTATTTGCTTCCAACGTGATTACTAATAAAATCAGCACTAAAAAAACCACAGGGGTCATTAGCCAAATTTCATCCATGTGAAAGGGTTGTCCGTGAAACATTTGGGTGGGGGGGGGTAATTAATGAAGAACAAAAAAGACCAGAAACCTAGTTGGTAAAGGAAGTATATATAAAACTTTCGGCGTTATCATGGGACGTACTATTGTTACACCGTGAACATGAACGCGCGCATATCCATCATGTGGCGTTTGAGGGTAACGTTGATTACGCCGCCGTCATGAACCTGACGTGGTCGTGGCGCCATATAGTATTATTATGCGACACCAAACACGGACTCAACAACGCACTTTAACAGATTAACCTAATGCATTTCACGGAAACTCGGCAGTGAGCTCGGGCACACATTTCGGTCTCGCGTTTCCAATGTCAGTGGCAAGCTACCAACGACCATGTCCTGACCACGCAGCCCCAAATGGTCCTACATTAGTGGCCTTAAGAAATTCATCAGCCCTTCCGCTCTGTAAAGAAGGGCGAGAAGCGGAGCTGTGCTGTGTTTTACCTCGATCGACGAGTTTTTGCACGAAACGAAACACGCCTGTTCGTAATTTGCGATTGAGCATGCTTTCTAGCTAATTAGCTGAATGAAACTTATGAGGACTAGAGTTCTATTCTGGATGACAGACACGAGGGTGTCCTTTTACCCACCGTAAGAGCCCAGGTATTGGCAGCAGACGGGAGTTTTTAAATGTTTACTACTTCACTGCGGACTGCGTATTTGTGAAATCCGCCGCGGCAACTGATTGGATATGGCGTTGTGCTGCTGAGCCCATGCGGGTTCTGATGGAGGCGAAAAGCAAAAGCGCCCGTGTGTTCAAGATTTCGGCGCACGTTATGGATCCACAGGTGGTCAAAATTAATCCAGAGCCCCTCACTAAGGCGCGCCTTATTGCCTGTGTAGCGTCGGCGCGTTAGAGAGAGAGAGAGACTAAACATGTTTATCGTTTCTTATTAAAGAGTCTTTAGGGTGGCCTCCTCATTCGAGGAGTCCATTGGCACGGGCCGCGTCTTCTTCCCCCTCCACCAACTTGCGCTGGACGTCGAGGGAAGAGCTGGCCAAGGCGCTCTCCCAAAGCTCATAGGTGTGGAAGGGATTGGGCGGGTCAAGTGGGCTTTGTGTACAGCCGCCGACCATGTGAAAAAGTGTTCCAAACTCCCCGCAGAAGCGGCCACCCTACAGCCAACCAACGTATTTATGGAAACTGTATGAACCTCGGCGTAATGTCATAGTCGTCTTAGCTGCTTATTGCCGTATAACTTGCTTCGGGAGAGTTTCGATAAAGCAAGAGTTACAGCCTTTTTCTGGAACAATACTCCCTCCATAGGCAGCCATGTATTGACTGAAGGCGGAAATTTTGTGACGTCTACAACTTCTCTGTGTACTAGCTAATTACGACAAGTAAATAAAATTTGGCGTAATGATAGTCATCTCGGAGACCAATTTCAGTATAATTTTTTCCAAGATACCTGCATGTGATTGAGAGCTACAAAGAATTCAGTGGAAACTAAGGAAAAAAAAATCGCAGTGGCTTAGCTCGGCTATGCCAGGATATAAGTAGCGTGAGCTAAGGTTCAGCTGGTTATTCTTAGTTTTCCAGGCTGTCTAGGATGAGCTGATTATCATGCTTACTGCTGCTAAAACGATTTCCACTGCAATCCAATCCAATCCAATCCAATCCAATACAGTCCAGTACCATCCAATCCAATACAGTCGCGGCGGCGGCGGCTCCGGCGCGCCAGCTGCGCGCCGTGAGAGGGCACTGCTCCTCGCACAGAACGGCTCTCCAGGAGCCACGCGAAATTGCTCAATCTCGGCCACTGTAGCTCATGCTACAAAAGTTTCGTGTTGACGCGGCGCGTAGACGGACAGACATTGACCACCGCCAGAGGGTAGTTACATTATATACAGCTTCGCTTTAAGCCCCCCAACGCTTTTCTTTCAGCTAATTTTCAGGCGCTACGTATGTTCTTCGTATCATGCAGAGATAAACGCAAAAAGAATGATCAGGATCTTGGGAGTGGATTCAGAGGCTCCCACCCTCACAAACATCTGAGGTTGGAAAGCTTGGGCACTGAACAAGACACGCTGCAATAACCATTTGTAGAGCCTAATAAAGGAAGATCGCCCAAATGCAAGCGCCACGCATCCTTTCAACTACCGTCCAACACGAAACATTCTCTTGTCTCTTCTTGATGCCAACATTGCAGTCTAAACCCCTCAGGCGAAAGAGAAATGGACATTTCAGTGAATGACACAATGATAAAGTAGTCGCAAAAAAAAGCAAGCAAGAATTGGAAGATTAAGAGCCCTGGAACGTGAATAAGGCGGCACAGTAGGTCTTCGGCCTTGCCCGAATGGCTGCGTTATGACAAGAGCTCCTTCAGCCTTTCACCGTGCCCTTTTCAACGAATTTGCCACGCGCTCTACCTGAGGGCCCCCGTAAACAAGGGAGCGCACTCGAGTGACCCACTCTAGCCTAGTTGCGCTGCCACTCTGTCCACAGAAGACAGCACAGCCCGTGGCTTGCAATATCAGCCGGCGTCTTCGGTCTGTGTTTGCATGCGTGCCCAGGGTCGGGAGGTCTGCTGAAGTAAATTCCCGTCCTCCTCATGCAAACATCAAACTTTTCCAAAATGATTACCGGTACTCTTCGTCAGCCGTGCACCTTCCCACATGCCCTTCGTAGCTAGCGCGGGCTAGTTTCTCAGCGCACGTCGTTGCTCAAACGAACCATGCAGGGCAATTCGAGGCTGCGACGTGGGGCAACGAAAAAGAACGGGAAAAAGTCGCGCCTTTCGAACGGAGCCCTAACTATTTTAGTCGTGTCACAAATTCCCTCACTTTGTATGCATGTGTGCGTCTAATTTTCCCACAGATATTGACACACGTTGCCTTACGACGAGACATAATTATCACAACTGTAGAACTTTTTGGTTTTTCATGCTTTCTCGGCTTTACGTGTTTTGGAGTATTTTGGTATTTTGGTTTGGCGGGTCGGCACACACAACCACTACTCAACAAGCTGCTTCTTTCCTGGGCACAAATATCTTTTATCTGGGAGTCATCGCGTTGGGTAATTCGGCTGGAAAGGTTTAGATGGCAGGCTATAGTTGCGTCCTTTAGAAGCGAGCCTATAGTCCTGTGGAGGCAGCAGCGTTTCGCTACCAGAGGTGGTTGGTCTCGTCAAGCGACGGAAGCATGAAATGAATCTTCCATCGCGCTGCCTAGTTCCCAAGTCAGTTACTCTAGCCCAAAGTATCCACACCGCAAGAAACATAACCTAAAGCAGTGATTCGCAACACAGAGGTCACTTTTCTTCTGGAATTGGGCAAGCTCAAAGGACGTCAGCACGTGGGACGAAAAATACGGCATATTTATGCTGATCGCATGCAGTGCGTAAGGCGCTGGACGTGCCCTACACAGTTCTGTCTCTAAGCTGATGTTGCTCAGTCTTCTGTCTACACCTCTCTACCGCTACGGTCGTAAATGGAGTTAAGTGAAAAGGGCAGCGCTCCGCCCCACTTTGGTGGCTTTGGCTGTGCTCCTCAGCAGTGTCGTCGGCCTTGTTCGCGCTCGGCGGCACAGGGCTGTCATTTCTTCGCAGAATTATAGTGCACTCAGAGCGCTGTGCACCACTTAACGTTTATATGACCGTTTTTGGCATAGCGTCAAAAAAACAACAACAAAAAACTGATGCGCATAATGTTTCATCTAAACCTTCGGAGTAGACTGAAAAAAGGCACGTTTTTGGGAACCATTCTAGAAAACTCAGCTTTCGAGAGACAAGCTGTTTATGGGCTGGATTTCGTAAAGATCATGCTATGTACGAACGGAGCATCGCCGTAAGCGTGTACGTTGTCGAAAAGAAAAATGCACTTGGTAGTTTCGGAGAGTGACGTCGGCTGAGACGTTGGGGTCACATGCCTCAGAGAGGCATGGATTTCGAGAAAGTTTCGCCTACTCGATTCTTCGCAAATTCATATCGCGCTGCGCGAACTATGGTAAGGCATTTTCACGAACAGATTAAAAAGCGTTAGCCGTTGGGAGTCACACCCCGGAAGCTCGCAGCGTACTCTTGCGACTTTTGTTGTGTAGCACAAAATAAAACATGTTTGAAGCGAGTACCCTGTAAATTTGCCGGAACTTTTCGACGACTTAGCTACGGTATTTTTTTTATTACCTATTCTCTTCAAGCTATATATGATGTACAGCACGGAGGTATAGCCTTATTTGCTCTTCTTTACACCCAGTAGGTATCACTACGGTTTTAATTTGGCGATGACTTTTCTCGGTTACTTGACTATCAAAGTAGGACAGCGGATAACTTCTAGCACATAAAAACATTGATGAGTGATAACATCTGTTTTCATGCTTGTTTGAAACTCATTAGTGGCAAATATGTTAGCTCTCACACCGAGTCAGGAGCTGTCCCGTCATACTCAACCTCATCTACCCCATTCCTTTTAAACCGGCATTTGCATCCCTGATTTATTCGTGATTCCGCTGCAAGAGGAGTTACTATTCAAATAACTGAGAATTATTAGTTATGTCTGTGACGAGTACTGAGGTAGACATTGAGGGAGCCAGAGGCGTGTGCGGGATTTCATGTCGAGATAGGGCCGGGCCCACTAACAAACAAATGAGATGGAAACATGATAACGAGAGAAAAGAAAGCAGAATTAAGCGTTAAAAAAATCAAGAACTTCGAGAAATTGTGATCGCACTCTGGATAACCTTATTTTTATGAACGTATCTTGATATGCCCAGCCTTTCGGTCTTTTGGGTGATATCAACGTGTTCGCTTACAGACCAGCCATATTAAACCAACTCCTGCTTTCAATGGCTTAAACACGCTATCCGTCGAATTACGGGTAAGGGTAGCAAGCATAAGGTGCGGGATAAGAATTAAGAGCAGATGAAAATATATTTCAGCAGATTGTCCAACAGCCTTTAAAAAGGCGCGGAACATTTATTGACTAATGTAATGATACAAATTGCAGTACTCAAAAAGTGTTACGGTAGTAATCATGTGCACAAACACTAGTTCCCATTCCTCGATAGCTGCATTCTTTCGAGCCTTCTCCGAGGATCAGGGAAGCCCGGTAGAGGACCGGTCACAGGAGGTGCCACGGTTAAAGAATTGAGAGGTATTGATGGGCTATTGCCGCCGGCATGCGCGTAAGCGTGGCCTGTTCCCTTTGGTCACCATCGGTGAAGCTGCAGGGCGCTACATGGTTCGACCACAGCTCCCGTATTCTAGCTTCTTCTGGCGGCACCTCTACTAGTTTTTAGAATAAAATTGAAAGCAGCACTGCTGGTGTCCTTTTTCTCCTCTGTCTGTGTTTGTACACACTGTGATTTTTGAAAGATGCTCTTTATGTTCTGATTCAGTTGAGTCTGTTAAGAAAAGCTGGACTAACTAGTGACTGGTCTTGCTGTACGCAAATCCTGCGATAGAGTAGAAGGCATGAAAAGGAGGGAAGGACAGGAGGAACGCTACACATAAACTGAACTTTCATTTTTTCACACAAAGGCGACACATGGGGGCGTATTAATAAACGTCAAACATATTTCTCGGGGTACTTAACTCTGCTGCCGTGCTATGGAGGAGTGAGCCTGGAGAAACATATTAACAAATTCTTTATTGGTACGTCGTATTTGCGGCTCTTTCTCCACTTTTGTTTCGTTGTATTTGGGCGCCAATTACTTCGACCGGATTCTTTTCTGCGACGTCGTGTTTGCGTCTTTTTCTTCTCTTTCTTCTCTTCGGTTTCCCCGTCTTACTACGCGAATCACGTCAGCAAAGTATCCGCCACAGCTTTCCCCAATCATAGTTCTGCGTGGCTGGCGTGCATCCGTTCTACTCACGTGCCATAACGTTCAGGCATCACGCAGCACGCACTAATATAAAACTTTTACTTTTCCAACTCATAGTTTTATTAATTTGTTGAAGCGGGCACATTAGCCCCTCATTGCTCCCCATTCCTTGCCAATCCCCCAATTCTACAATGTTTACGTTTCTTGTTCACAGCTTTGTGAATGTTGTGCAGCATGCACGTTATCATCTTAAAGCTCACGATTCCTGGCCAACCCCGCCAGCATGTATGTGCCAAGAAGAAAGGAACAAGAACAATTGTTGTTCCACCCCTGGCAACGGGCAGATATCGCTAGTGATAGTGCACCAGCCTGCTGCAGTGGAGATCGAGTTAAAAATCTCGTCGGATCATGCATGTGTTTATTCTTTACTCTGTTACAGAGACCGCCATTTTGTTGACCGTACAACAATTAAAACAACAACTAACGTTTTTTTAAAGATTGGTGAGATTAAGGCTTTGCAGTAATATATATACTGCTTCGCAGTAAAAATGAACAGAAATATTTTATACCAACGGCCGTACGCATGCGTCCAAGCATTCTACGTCTCAAGTATTCTATTTTTTTTTTCCTCGAGGGAGATCACTGAGACATGCTGACACACCCGTACCCGTCATTGATAATGCAATAAAGCTTAAAGGTTTTCCGGCGAGGCTGGTTGGCACACACACCCAATAGAAGTGCAATGCGCCTTCTGCCAAAAAAGCGCGCTGCGCAGTTTGTCGCCTGCAGGACAGCTGTTGTGCACTCCACACCGCCATCTTGCGAAAAATGCTGCATCTGCGATACTGGCGATGCATTAATGATGGTTTGCGAGAGCAACGCCCGGTAGTGGAGGCTTTAACGGGTGCAGCACATTTGGCTGGCCATTGCCGCTGGTGCAAGTGCACAGCAGCATTCACGGGCCTACGTGTAAGGGACAGGTTTTGCGAGCCAGACCAGCCGGGAAATCCTTCAAGCTTATTGTATTGCTAACGAAGTTTCTAAGTGTGTGACAACAGCTTAGTCCTCGTTCTCGAAAAAGGGCGTATAATACTTGGCGCTCAATATGCCTGGATGCGTGCGAAGGGCCATTTAAATGATATTATATCCTAATTTTTTTTCTTTTTGAATTGTGTGTTTATGCACCCGCAGGTGTCTTTTTTGTGTGGATAAACGTTCGAATGATGTATTGCGTCCATCTTGCCTGCTTCTCGTCTTCGTGCCGTATACCATGTAACGGGAAAGCAAAACAAGTGAGTCACAAGGTACGGCCTGTAGTTTGTTATTGACTTGACCATTCCGAGTAAGAGTGCTCTTTATGACCATGTGAACATAAAGCCGGTGTTCACAACGGAAGAAAACGCAGTTTCCCGCCAATAGCGACTAAAAGCATTCCTAATATTGCATGATTAACAAGGGTACTCCTATTAAATCAACATTTATGGTGGCATCAATAATGCAGTATGTTCTAAGTACTGTGTTCGTAACGAGACTTGGGCGTTGGGAGTTGGGTATACTTGGGAGTTGGGAGTTGAGTATACTTGGGCGTGTGCTTGGGCGCTCTGCTGCACCAAAGTGTACACTGTATAACTTCAAGAATTGTGAATCAGACAGTTTTCTGGACATCGTTTCCTGTGCTTCGCTTTCTGCATGTTTGTAAGAACCGGCCGCTTTCGGAAAGGTTCTCGACCCAAGTTAGACAGTTGTTCAAGGTTTTGGAGTCAACGAACTCTCCACAGCGCCGCGTCATCTGAAGAGGCGTCTCGTGCCGCGCCGCGCAATGCAGCGTGTAACAGCGAGTTGTAACAAGCGCTCGGCTGCAGGTAGAAGCTTTCGTTACTTAAGTTTGGTCTTTCGCATGCAACACGGATTCTGTTTGCGAAGCACATTTTGGTGAACCTCGACAGATATTTCGGCGTTATTTCTGGGTACCGCTTTTTGGGCGCCACCTTCTTGAAGCCTGTTGCTGCTGACGCGGAACATGCCATTGCGAAAAACTCACTATCTATCTATATGAGGACGACGAATATAAGGAAAACAACTTACCGAACTACTTGCAGTGGCGCCATGATTCGTACGTGTTAACGCTGCGCAGCGCGAAAGAAACCTTTGGTACATCTAAGCAAAATACAAGTACATAACCGAGGCTAACAATCGTCTTAGGCAAAAATTGTGCATTGGAATAATTGTTACAGAAACAGAAGAAAATCAGTGCATACAGGTTAATAAACCGCTCCGAAAGGAGACATGATCGAAATTAATCGAAGATGCGTTAATGGATGTTCAGGAATGCGTGAGCATCTCATTCCTCTACCTCGCGAACTTGAGGGTCATCGCGATGGGGTGTTTCTCACGCACACCCCACCCCTTGCACTAACCGCGCTTCGCGTTGTAACCACCTGAATGCATGTTTGCTAGCTTTAGCAGCGGCATTGGCTGCCAGTCGCTCCCATAAGGGGCCAAGCCCCTTAGTGGCTAGGGCTGTTGGCGTCCCCTATCGTCGTCGTAATAATCGTCGTCTCATGGGGTCATGGTGCGAAAACGCTTCCCGCTAGAACGCTTCGTAACGCGTACTAAAAAACACAGGGACACTCGTTCGCGCCTCGCACTAGAACGCTTCTTGCTTAAAAAAAAAACGAGACTTTTACAGCAAAGCTGTATACCCCCCCCCCCCTCCTAACGGTTTCATCTCCGTCGGCAAAAACGCTAAGGCGCCAAGAATACACTTATACAGTGCATGCTTAGCCCCTTTCCAGGTTTCACGTTAGTGGAAATATGGCAGGGAAATTTTTGCTATCGGCATTTTGGCACCGACATTCAAACTTCATTCGCTCTTGCCACCTACCGGGCCCTGCACTCGCTGGAGCTTCCGTTTAAAAACGCCTACGAGGGGTAGCTAGGCGCGTCGAGACACCAGGTGGCGGACGTTTCCGCCATCGCTGCGCTTTGACGTCCCCTAGGAACGAGGTCTCCAGCGATGCGAACTCAGCGACACCGAAGCCAACGCTCGGCTGACGTTATGCTCTGCGCACGTGGTGCGTCGTTCTTTCCGGCGCGCTCTGCGTCCAGGAATCGATGGCGTGAAATTTTGCCGACGTACGTCCCACACCTATTGTTCACCTAATAATAATAAAAAATACGGTGGTTGATTCCTCTGCCACAGGATTCGGTAAAACACTAAAGTTAAACGCGCAGCGAAATCTGCAGTAGAGCATGATTTGCGGGTCGTCGGCTGTCTCGTGGGTGTGCTTGGTGAGCGACGTCCTGTTGGCGGGTCGCTTCGGAAAAGGCGTGCTGGCGTCATTTCCATGACGGATATGACGTCAGTGAAATCTTGGTGTATCCCGGCATAAACAATTTCGGGTTAAAATATAAAACCCGAAAACGAACAACCCCAAGTATATCGTACACTTTAGTACTCAAGGTTGCGTCCCCTCAAGAAGACCCGGTGTGCAGGGTGCACCCTTTACAGGCCGCTTGCATCATTGTACTGGCGTCACTTCCGTGACGGATATGACGTCAGTCAAATCTTTGCGTATCCGGAAATACAACACTTTCATGTTAAAAAAAAAAAAACTTGTCAGCGGCGCCTTTTACGTTACCCATGCGGTCACGTGGCCGATGGCGCTACCGGCAGAGACGGTGATGGGTGGTTTCGCCGTGATGACGTAGATGAGCTTTCCTGGTTGCAGATTAACTGCGCATCGTGAGAGAGCAAGACAGAGAGATGCAGAAAAGGGCGGTCACGTGCTACCGTTTGCAGAAGCGACGCCGCTGTATGTCCCGCCGGCATGGTCTATGGTAATCGGCTTATAACTCCATATCACCGTTCGCTGGTTCCGGGCGCAAAGTTCCGGTCGGATCTGCCCGGACGGCTGCTTTCTGTTTGCCCATGTGTCCTAATTCGCTTAGTCCAAGGATGGCTCGACGTAATTTGAGGCTAGTGGAAATGTATTAATGCTAGTAGTCATTTCTAACTGACTCACTTCACCAAGCGCGGCAAACGATCCCTCGCGGGAATACCTTTACGCGATTAAGTAAAAGTATGCTTCGCATAGACTCAGGAATCGACGGAGTAATCGCTTATGATTTTCAGCTAACAGAACTTAGCTAGCATGTGTTATGCACTGATGTTTTACGAAGATTTATTGGCGTTAAAATATCATGCGCAATTCCGCTTGTGAAGGGGGATGACCAGCGAAGTTTTGTAGCACACGACTTAAAGATGGCACACAATTTAGGTGAAAGGTACGAGTAAATCTCATTGCTCCTGAGCGTTGACGGTGGTCATATCTAAAACGTCACGTACATACACGAGCACACTTTTATTTCGACTCTGCTGAAGCTGAAAATTGTGTGTGTTGACAACTAATTTACTCAAAATGCATATACAAGTGATGAAACATATAAGCTTGAAGTCCAAATCATGTTTTGAACGGCGTGCGACCCTTCAGCAGTTACCGCGCTGCGATAGCACACACACCGGTCGGGATGTTCGTTTTTCAACGCAATAGCACACCTCGCACTTCAAAGACACGCAGAGCTTTGGGACTTCTTGTTCGCGGACATTGAAAATACACGGGACTCTCGCAATATAAGCTTCGCTTAAAATGGTTGTCAGGTGTAGGTACCCTTAACAATACTTCTATTTTGGAACAAGGAAGTAAAAGAAAGACCGGAACGCCAAAGAGACTATCAAGTAGTCTGCTACTTTGCAGGTGGAGAGAAAATGTGAAAAAAGGAAAAAGGTAATGAGGTAAAAGTAAGAACAGAGTTTAAGTATGATCAGCGTTAGGGCACTAGACATTCTAGTTCAGTGATTGTCGCTAGTCCTTTGTGCAAGTTCGTCGTTCGCAGGAGGTGTATGGGCGCTCTTGTCGCCTTATAGGCCAATTACGAAAAAAAACCAGAGAGGTAAGATCTCAGATCACGGCCACTGAAAGCCTGTGTTGTTGTACAGAGTGGATGAATATTTCTTTCAGATTAAAAACGTAGACACTCGCGTTAGAAATGCAGCATGGTCTCCGGCGTGCCGCAAACGTAAGGCGCCTTACATGCTGCCGCCATCCCGACCAAGTAGGCGCAAGCGCTCGTGGATGCCGCCGCCTCCAGCCAGAGAGGGCAAAGAAGGATTGGGTCAGATCGTGGCAGACTTCATCAGTTTTTATTTGAGCAGTACAGCGTTCTTCAGCTGAATGTGGCCTCAAAAAGCGACTAAAGAAGCGCGGCTTCAATAACACTGACTCCCAAAAACGTATCAAGGTTTGCAGAAACGTTTCAAGGATAAACATTTCATTTTATTACGAACACGGGTGCTCTGATGGGCTTCTTCTTTGCATACACAAGCTCCCCGTCATTGACAACCACGCGTTAGACCTAGAAGAAACACGCAGCACACTGCCCTTGTTCAGCGTACATATTGCGCGAGCAAAAGAAGAAACGGGGACGTCTGCTCCCATCAGCGAACGAGGGAGGAGCGGCGACCATTCGGGAGGGAGAGGAGGGCGCTAGCGGACGGGAGCGAGGGGAAAACGGAAAGAGCGAGAAGGGAACGAGAGCGCTCATCCCAGTCGGATCTGGGACGCGGAGCGCGCCTGTTGCGGGAACGCCGTCCTCCCCAGCCACGCGCTTGGGACTCCCGCGGCGGTCAACTGACTAGTGTTGGGCGAGCGGCTCGGGTGTAACACCGGTGCTGGCGTTAGTTGACCCCCTGCCTCAAAGTTATCACATGCGCCAGGAGGACGTAGCCCGATTGTCAATCTCTTTGCCGGCCAAGTCACCGAATTTCGTATGAGTGAGTAAAATATAAAACTCGTAAGACAGGTGATCGGGTTTTTTCCGACATTCAGATTTGAGCAGCGTGGGTTTCTGGTCACCAGTCACGTGCCAATTTTGTTTTGCTCGCTCGCAACGTCGTGGACATTGGGACTATTTCGAGGCAATTTGCGGCGTTTCTTCAGAACGTGTCTGGACTGCTGACCTCTCAACAGGCTTTAGCGACGCATCAACCTAGCGCCCGATACTGGTGAGCTGCCTCTGGGAATTATGACTTGTGCTTGTGTTTCATGCATGTGCAATATTTTTGAACAGTGTTAAAACGGGGCTTTTAACGTTGCGGCTGACGCTGATAAACACACATCAGCGCATAATAAACATAAAATGTCTTTATATGGTCATCTTATAGACTCGAGCATGAAAGGTGCTGATCACTGCTGAAGTCCAAACGAATATTTTTGAGAAGAAAAAAGAAATACTTGGGTTGTTTTGGAATACAGCCGCAGACCGCATTATGTGCTTTAGTCGAGGGGAAAAGTAGTGGCGCAAGTGTATTTGCATGCTTCCGGCAAGAAAAGAAAGTCTGTTATGCACTCCTCCATGACTGAGCACCTATTCGCCGTAATGCAAAGTTCTGGTGTGATGAAACTTCTGCTAGAAGCGGCGGCGCCAAAAATGCGTGCCAGGCTGTTTGAATAAAGTAGGCGTGGACTGTAGACGGTCCTTCTGCAGCATTCATGCCGCTCCGTTTATGTGGTGAAGTGTAATATTGGCGCGTCCACTCAAAAAGGATAGTGACTGCAATACTCTGCCCGCTGGTCTTGCGCTATACTATATACCCAGGGGTGCTGGTTCCTGTGCCCTACTTAAAACCCTCAAGGCTCTACGCTGTCGAGGAGTGCATCCTTCAAGCGTCAAAACTTGTGGTGCAATTGCGGAGCCGTCACCGACCTTCTTATGCATAATACATTTAACCGAAACAAAACAGCGGAGTGGTAAGCCTCCCCTCCATTTCTGTCCATCATTGGCCACGCGTATGGCTCAGTGACCACGTTCCTGCGCCGCAATTTCTGAGAAATTCACTCCATAAAAGACGGAGTGTTCTGTCTTCTTCCATTTACTTTTATGTAAAAACACTCAAAATTTAGGAGTAACACTGAAAACCGCTTGTGAAATCTACCAATTATTATTTTTTTATTAACTGGAAAAGTAAATGTTTGGTCATTAAAGCTGGGAGATATAAATTGCTTTGGTAATTTGTTACCAATAGGGGTTCTACCGACGCACGAATTTGGGGCATGCTTCTGCAAGAGAGCAACTAATTTTAAATATTGTCAAAGAAAATAACTTGGTTCTGAGCGTTTGTTAATTTGGAAAAAAAGATTATAGATATTTGAATTTTACGAAGTAAGATGACTTCCACCACGGCCACCGCAATATTTTGTTTTATTTGAACAGTACAGGAGCCGTAACTTTTCCGCATTCAAGGCGAAATTAAGCAAATGTAGTACGACAGAGGGCAAAATACTAGGACTAGGACTTCGAGTTTTACATAAACGATATCCATACTGATTAACGCAAACATGCTACCAACCGATCGACCGACTGAGTAGCTGACTGACTGACTAACTCACTGCTGACTGACCAACCGACTGACTGACTGACTGACTACCTGACTGCATCATCATTACCCAGCACGAGCCTCTGGGCCTGGAGGCTAGAATTTTGGAGAGTATATTACACTAGAACGAGAGAAGCCTATCTAAAGCGATATTTTCAGAACTTCTAACGCTAACCTAACGAAGAAGGCCTAAACATGGTTGCACAGATCCGTCAATATTTTTTATTACATAACAAAAAATATATCTCAAAACACATTTAGGCTTTCTAAACCTTTTTTCTAACTGTGTAAAAAGGACTCCTGGCAAAAAGATGTTCTCACAGCTCCTACAATATTAGCCGTACGAATGTTCAAAGGCCCATACGCTTAGAGATTACCCATACGAATGTCTAGAAACAACTTTGCGGGACGCTTTGGGAACTACACTCATAACGAGGTAAATGAATAGCATGTAAAGGAAAAGTGCTCTAATAACTACCACAATTTGTTTTAGCTGCAAAAAGTTATCGATCTGCTTTTTGTGTCTGAAATGGTTGGTCCAAATATAGAAACAAACAATGCCAGGATCTCTGAGAAGTTCAGTACTAACGGGAACTAAACAGTTAAAAGAAAATTTTATAAACTACTCAACGCCCTGGAGAAACCATTATGCTTGCACACTCGACGTACATAAACATTAAGCGCCCCGAAGATTTCTTCTGCAGTTGTAATGCACCTACCATTTTACAGACATTACATTGTACCAAATGACTGCAAGCTTGTTCGACTGCTCCGAATGAAAAACAGTCGTTTTTTTAAGGCACGTATGCTTTTTGCCTGAGAGGACGTGTTTATAATTTATTCAGTTTGTTGATATTTTCCTAAATAATACTAAAAGCCTGGTTTTGGTTTTGATATCTATGAGTATACATTTTGATATTTGCATTGCGCACCCCGTGTGTGCCTACTTGCGTGCTGCCGTTTTGTTGATGCACTGTTCTCGCTTTCGTGGCGCTATATACGGAGCAACATAGAGCTCATAAAAGTTGTGGCTCATTTTTCCTTAAAGGGGCACTGACACAAAAATTTTGCATCTTGTTTTTTTTTGTTGCGATAAGTAGCTAGTGACCTACTTATAACCTGTAGAAACCTCATTTGCTTCAGCGTGCGACGGTTGTTTAATTATAGGCATTTTCAATGCGGCCAGTCGCAGTTTCGGTTTCAGCGAGTGCCGCGAAGCGATGGATTTTGTGGATTTTGTGTGAACAAAGCTGACCACGTGACCGTCGGAGGGATATCACAGAGCAGAGCCGCCGTAGCACTGTCGAATCCGCATCGACGGCAGTTTCTGCGAATGCCCCCACGTACTGATCTCGTGAGGCGCTTAATTAAAAAGCGACCGTGGATGTGACGCAGGCGCTGCGAGTGCAAATGCTACCGCGGCTAAAGAACGACGCGCGACGCTCGAGACGGTGGGTGGCAAGACGCACGCTGGGAGCAGCCGGCCGGTCTGCCTACAGGTCCGCCTACAGATGTGTTCGGCTTAGCACTGCGGCGGATATTCGAGTGCCGCTCTCGTAAGCGGTGCAGATGACAATTTTTAATGCAACCCGCCATGGCATCATTAACTCCTTTCTCATGTAAGCCACCATGGTCGGCACTTGGGAACACTTTCGTGCAGCGGTAACAAGCTATCACTCGAGCTACCTGCGCCGGCCTGGGCCACTTCGCGGCCGTGGCCGCCGCCTGCACAGCGAACGTGCGGCTAGCTCAGTGGGCTTTTCGTGCCTCCGGCGCTTTTTCGCATCCAATGATAATAAACAGTAATAGAAAAAGAGTGCCTGGAATAGCTGTAGAACTTTGGTCGCGGCCAGCTGCCCGATGAGCTGACGAAATCACGGCGCCTCCGCCGCCAACGATCGGGTCGTTCGCTCTCGAGAGCAGAAGCTCCGCCCTCCGGCCCTCCGATTGGAGCGGCGAGCCGGGCGAGCCGGCGAAAAACGCCGGCAGTGCGGAAGCGGCAAACAAAAACTCGTGACGTGTTTGGACGTTGTTTATTTACACAATATCCTCGGGATGTCGATTGCGCGTGGTCCTCTGCTGGCTGCTTGGTTGCGTTTCGCACACTTTAAAATTGATTTTAAATATGTTCTAGGCTGTATTCGCCGCTGATATTTTGCAGATGATGTATATGTGTTCCCACCAATCTATCTCCGAAGTTATCTCGCCTTCAAAATTTTTAATATCAGATGTTTTGCGGCCCGTTTTTATATAAGACAAACTTTCACCTGTTAGTATTTGAAGTAAGATCAATATACTGTCCATAGTCACTACCCAGGGGTTAGCAGTTTCTGAGTCATTTTTGAGGATGCAAAGCCGCCAGTTTGGTATATATAACCATAATTAAGATATAAATATTTACCTGCTCTTGAAAAACAAGGCGAAAAATGTTTTTTTAAAGGAAGCAAAGGTAATCAATGTATCAATGTATCAATGTCTGTATTTGCTTTCCATATCTTATGCTTCCCTCTCTGTAATGACCCTCAAGTGAGGGTTGACAGTATAAATAAATAAATAAATAAAATAAAAATATACTCTGCACCATAGCCTGACCGTAACAATAATGGAGCATGTTTATTTAAAGACCTTGACTTTTCCCAAAACAGTCATTACAGCGGAAGTATATCAATGTCATTCTTCACTAAGTTGAAATTGAAAAGCGTTCGTCGTTCCTTAACAAACAGCAGGCGCGGCTGTATCATTCATCCCGTGTACGCAGGAACAAATCAATAAGGATGTAATCCAACTCTATTATTAGGCAGTTTTAGAATAGGGGAACCCGGCGTTGGGGCCCCCAAGAAGTTAGGGAAACCCAACGCAACGCGCTAGCGCGCGGCGAGTTTTAATACAGGGGCGTCCCCAACAGCCCGCAACCGGCTTGCGTTGCTCGGCTCGGCTCGGATGATCGGAACATTAGGCTTAGTATTGTGGGGAATAATTGATCGACGCTATCTGTGCAACTGCGAATGACAGTCCCTGACACATCTTTCCACCACACCTGCATCCCCTTTCTCGCATCTGGAATTTTATTTTCGCTATAACTTACATTTAAGCGATCGGTGACCAAGACATCTGCCGTAGCCTGTTCTGGTTCTTTCGTGCAGTTAGTGCCCTCTTCGGCCGCTCGCCGCACCACGCGCCGCGGTGCCTGGTCGAGCCGTTGAAATTACACGGCCGGTCTGCGTAGATAAGCATCGCGGCAGATATCTGATCGCCGCTTTTAAAATGAGCGCTGATAACAATCCCTTGCAGAATTTTTCAAAACACTAACATATACTTTCTCGCACGTGGAACTTCTTTTTAGCGATCACATTGGATAGGAAGAGCGGCGACAAGCTGTAGGTACAGGGGTCTGCGCCGGTTCGTGCCGCTTCATGGGCCGTGCGCGCAGGCACGGCCGACGTGTGCGCGGACCGTTTCCGAGGGCAGAAAACGCTTCACGATTTCCTGCTTTAAGCGGGGGAGACATGTCCATTCGAGCAATACGGTTTCCGACGCGGCGCGTCCAATTATCTAGCAAAGTTGGGTGCACGCGGGAGCGGTAGGTGCGGCGTGTCATCCGGCAGCAAAACCGGTTCTCGGGGCGGAAAAGCCTGCGGGGACGCCTCCCTTTCTGTTCATGTGCTCGACACTTTATCCATTTCTTTCAAAGGACGCGCGGAATCTACTAATTTAGCTCAGTGGTCCTGGTAGTTGATCGGGTGGATCGGGAAACTAGCCGCAGGTTTCGCTTCAGCCATAGTCACGCGCTGTCTCGCTGGCTGCGAGAGCGACGCAAGGAACGCAAGCTCCTCTTGGGCCCAGCTTCGGGGAGCCCGCTATTTCGGCAAAATAGCGTGCTCGCTGAACGCAAACCCCAAACCCCAAGGACGGCTTGGGTTCTACGCATGCGCAGTACTGCGCCCCAAGCCGCTCGGGGAACCCACAGCGTTGGGGCCCCTTATTCTAAAACTTTATTTGTTAGACGAATTTCTCGCGTGTACTCGTAAGCCGCAAGTGAGAGCTGTGCGAATTTGCTTTATGCGCTACCGAACTTCATCGAGATTTGAAAACGTAAACAAGAAAAGCTACATCTATAATTTTGAGCGGAAGCTGTCGCGGAGTCTGTCGGATTCGCCCGTAGAAGGAGAACTGGGATCTCTCAATTCTGATTACCGTCACCATAAATGTCTCAGCTTGTGTAAGCAACTTAAAACAAGAAAGAGACTATCCCAGCAGTAACTTGAGCGCGTATTCCGCGAGGGTTTTCCCACTTTAAGCTCCTAACGGGCGCATGTCCTGCAGCACTGCTGGTTCAGTAACTGCAACGACGGCTCTGTGGAAAGGCCTGGGCGCGGAGTGCACGATGATGTTTCACAGCTGGCACAGTAACAAGATTTCGCTTTTAATTTATGCCTTTCGTTCCACCAGCAACAGCTCCATACTTCCGTTCTGGTCTTCGCTACGCTGCGCGAAAGCGAGACGTCGTCCATCCCCCATCCCGACAGTTTATTGCCGGAGTGTTTGTTTCCGGACAGCATGAACGAGGGAAAGCAGTAACCTTAACTCGGGAGAACGAACAATAAGCCACTCTAGCTAACGCGGGATGACAGCGTGTTTCCGCGTTCGCGTTCTGGTGGTTTAAAGGGGGCGGAGATACGCCTGGACTACGAGGTGCGCTGTAGTGGAGCACTTCGTATTAATTTGGGGCGCCCGGGGATCTTTCCATTGCTCCGAAATGTCGACAGACGAGCGCTCTTCGTTCTTTGTTACAGGAAAAGAATGCGTTAGCATCTGAGCCACTATGTGAGGCACAGCCTACGTCAGCGTATTAATGTTTGGTTCTCGATATGTGCATCCTTGTTAGTCTTCGAACATTATTCCACATTGAGGAAATTTGTCGGGGCACTTAAGTCTGCACTTTGAAGGCGAAAGACTGGCGATACTCATTAAAATAGCTATGCAGACGAAACCAACTTTGGTTCAATCGAAATATTGCCTGGTTAGCATCGTACTGACACCCCTTTTATTGTAAACTTCGCTCAAGTAAGCTATACGATTAGGAAAAAAGGGAATGGTCATGCGACTCACTCGCTCATTTCCCGCACTAGAACATCTGACGTAATACGCATACTCGTGCGATTGGCTGAGGCTGGCATAAGCAACCGAAAGCAGACACGTCTTATAAGCTTGCAGGACGAGCTATTTTTGCTTAAAGGCAATGTACATTCGTTTAATAGCGGTAAGAATGGTGGGGTAAACATTGGAAGTTACACGTAAACATAGAAGTACCAGTGTGTTCTGCTGTTGGTACAGCGCGCACTATGCTTGTTATAGCTGCCCAGCAGTCCGACGCTTTGGGGTTGTCTCACAGGCACTGGCCGATTGGCGTAAGCGACATTGTCTTACGTTGCACTGCTTGTCAAGTAGACCCAATGTTTCATGAAACGAGTACTTCCAACTGCAAAAAGAAAAAAAACAAAACAAGCCAGGGGTAAATACGGCCAAAAATAAAGCAAAGGCGGACAGTGGTCTTTCAGCGCAGTATGGTAGCGCCATCTAGGACGACGGATGGTAAACAAAGCTCCGCAGTCTGCTGCAGACTAAACAGCCCACAAGCGCTCGCTTGAAGACCTGTCCTTGTTACGTCATCGCAGACATCACGAAACACACGATTTGGCGGGAGAATAAAAAATTTCACCTAAATTCATTAATTTCTAAGTGAATAAAGCATTGTTTGCTGCGGGAAAGCGCTGGCGGAACTATAAAACATCAAATCTTTCGAATAAAATCAACTTCTATTTTGTCGGCATGGCGCCTTTAACTCTTTCGTGACCATGAAAAAATGGCCGATTTTGAGTGCTTCCAGAAAACTTCTTTTTTCTCTTGAGATACCAGACATATTTAGCATTGCTATGCATAAAATTGTAGCTCATAGATTTTTCTTTCAACCACATAACAGCAGTTTTGTGAAAGCTGTAATTTTTGACAGTTAATTTATCAAGGAAACCAAAAGAAATGCACGAAAACAGTGTGCAGAAAACACAAATAGGCGATTTTACTGAGCCTAAAAAATATTTTACGAAGTATAACATATGCAAAATGTTCCTACGTTCCTAAGCTATGACTCAATATATACATCGGCGCTGTACACCGAGTTTTGGATTATTGCGAGCCCGCCAACGTAGTGGCCCTGACGGCTGTTCCACACCACAACGCCACTTGAGAGTCAGTTGGTCTCTCTAAAATACGCATCCAAGCATGCTTGTTTGTGCTCTCACACAAATCCTTATCACTGCAGTCTTAAAAAGCAACAAAAAATTTTTAGCGCTCTTGAGAAGCAGCGCGCGTCGCTCCGCAGTGCTAATTTTACACGAGCACCAGACTATCTTGAAGATCCTAATGCGGTACGGCGTGGTGCATTTGGCAAAATATCCCCGCCGCACGTTGTCCAGACCCTACACATGAAAGTAATACCGCAGCCGTCAGATATTAGGCACCTTTTGTTTATAAATACAGTGCGAAGTAAAAAAAAACGAACCTTGCCTGGCAGCACTTGTCGATGTCTGAGACTGTTGAAAGGGACAGTCTTCATCAGAACTAAAATCTGAGGAATACACATCGTTGCTGGAGTCATAACTGCGGCTGGGGTAAAAAAAACATCGGTAACATCGTCGGGTTCTGCCGGCGCTGTTATTATTCCACAAATGTCACTGCCCAGCCAAATAAGATAGCCAATCCTACAACCTCCACGGCTACAGAACTTACGGCCATCCGTTGCAGTCTTCGCACCATCGAGCAAAGTTCGTGCCGCAGATGGGCTATCTTCTGTGATTCGAAGGCTGCATTTCAGTCACTCCAGTCAGCCCTGTGCCGGGGACCTCATGAACAGCTCGTGACAGAAATAAGAATGGTGTACGACCGTGCTACCCAGGCCGGTCATGATGTCACCCTGCAGTGGCGTCCCATCCACTGCGGCATTGTCGGCAACGAAAGTGCGGATGCTGCCGCCCGGCTGGCGCTTCAAACAGCGGCGACTGTGCTCATTCCACTGTCTAGGACGGACGCAGCTAGGGCCCTCCGCATACTTGCCCGGGAAACACCAATCTCCCAATGGCATGCAGAAGAATTCACATGTGCACGCATTGGTGCGCTTGACCCGCACCTGCACCGTCCCCTTCCACTAAGCCTCCCACGGTCTGACGCAACTCTTTGCCGTCTCTGGCTGGGGGTGGCTTTCACAAATGCTTATTCATACACAATATGAATGGCAGCAAGTGAGGAGTGCGAAACGTGTGGCACGCCCGAGACGATCCCGCACGTTTTATGCGAGTTCCCACGCTGCTCGCTTGAAAGAAAAAGACGACGTCATCGACTGCCTGCACTCTGCTTCGCATTTTTCGTCAGTCGACCTAAGATCTGGTTACTGGCAAATTCCGATGGATCCAGCCCACAAAGAGAAAACGGCTTTTGTTACCCCCGACGGACTCTTCGAATTCAACGTCATGCCGTTCGGCCTCTGTAATGCTCCTGCTACATTTGAGAGGTTCATGGACACAATTCTGCGGGGCTTGAAGTGGGAGATTTGCTTGTGCTACCTCGACGATGTGGTAATTTTCGGCCGTACTTTTGAAGAGCATAACACACGCCTTGACACTGTCCTGAACTGCCTAGGAAAGGCCGGTCTTGTGTTGAATTCGAAAAAGTGCCACTTCGGTGAGCGGCAAGCACTAGTTTTGGGCCACCTAGTTGACAAACATGGCGTTAGACCTGACCCGGAGAAGATCGCAGCCGTCAGCCATTTCAAGCCGCCCCAGTCTGTGCGTGACCTTCGAAGTTTCTTAGGGCTATGCTCCTATTTCCGCCGGTTCGTGCCTAAATTTGCAGAGCTGGCTGCTCCTCTGTCCTATCTTTTGCGCAAGAATGTGCCTTTCAACTGGACGCCAGAGTGCGAGGACTCATTTTCCCAACTTAAGTTTTTGCTCACTTCTGGCCCGATACTTCGCCACTTCGACCCATCGGCTTCGACCGAAGTGCATACGGATGCCAGCAGCATCGGCCTCGGAGCAGTACTCGTGCAGAGGCATCACGGGGCCCAACATGTCATCGCCTATGCCAGCCGCACACTCAGCAAGTCAGAAAGAAACTATACTGTGACCGAGCAGGAATGTTTGGCGGTTATCTTCGCTGTGCAGAAGTTTCGCCCTTACATTTACGGACGTGCTTTTACGATTGTCACGGATCATCATACTCTGTGTTGGTTGGTTGGACTACGTGATCCATCCGGGCGACTCGCCCGCTGGTCTCTCAGACTCCAAGAATACGACTTCGTTATATCCTACAAAAGCGGCCGCCGTCACACCGACGCTGATTGCCTTTCCCGGCTACCACTTTCAACGACTGCGTGCGACGCGGACAATTTCGACGACTACCTCGCGCCAGTATCTGAGGAATTTCCCAACGTTGAAACCTTTCGACGAGAGCAACAGAACGATCCCAAGCTGGCCCCATTCTTCGCCGGTGCTCGCGCATCCGCCCCTTCTCATCGCTTTTCTCTTCGGGACGGCCTGCTTTACAAGGCAAACTACGGAGCATCTGGTGCGCGGTTTCTTTTGGTTGTACCAGAGAGTCTGCGCTCTTGCGTACTGCGCGCTATGCACGATGATGTGATGTCTGGACACCTTGGTTACGCTAGGACATTACACCGCGCCCAAGAGCGCTTTTACTGGCCCAACATGCGGCGCACGACTGAAAAAAAAGCCGCCCGCATCTTCCCACGGGGGGAACTCGAGTAAATGCGTCGCATCTACTCGAGTCAAGCAAAGCGTCACGTCAAGGGAAAGCCAAGCAAAGACGCCCTTGACTGAATTCCGAACGCGCGCTCCGCCGCTTATATACGTTGAGGGGACTGCGTAAGCCGGTCCCAGACGACGACGTTGGCGTACTTGTAAAGCGGCATGGACTCTAGGTGTTTGAGCCAAGCGCGGATGTTGCTTGGCCGGAGAACGGCACACCGGTTATATGCGCAGCGCGCCCGAAGGAGAGGAAACCGCGGAAGAGAGAGTACTGCACATGCGCCGGCCCAAGTGCGTCTGCCGCGGTTATGACGCAACGTGCCGCGGCTATGACGCAACACAATCCAACACAATCCCCTTTAATCCAATCCAAAGAGTGTTCGAATCCAATCCAATGCCCCTCGCGAGAGAGTGTTCGCTTTCGCCTCGACTCGACGCGCATGCGCAGTGAGCGTGCGGACTACGGACGCCAACGCGGGTGACATCGTGAGTTACTGAAATGCTCTGCATTTAAAAAGCTTTCGTCAGCACTGAGGAACCTGGACTCTCGGCGGCCATTTTCAGAAAAGAAGATTCTGCGCTACTGGCCCTCTCTGTCATCCGCTCAGAAGGCGACTAAGGAACTTTTACGCTTTCTACGGGCGATGAGCTTATAAACACCAGACTATAGACTGAACGCCTCCAGTGTCAATCAGTGTCAGTGCTTCAGCGCTCGGCATACGTGTCTACTCCAACTTCTCTTCATTCTTTCTTTTCTCTTTTTTGCCGATTTTCCCTTTCCCACGTGCAGGATAGCAAACTAGGCTCTAGCCAGGTTAACTTTCCTGCCTTCCTTCTACACCCTTCCTTCCTTGTTTGCACCTCTTTCTGCGCATTCGTTTTTTCGTTTTACGACGCGAATTATGTCAGCAAGCACACTAGCACACACTCAAGGTTTACCAGAACCAGGGTTCTGCGAGGTTGGTGTGCACCTGTTTTGTTCACGTGTCATTACGTTCAGTTGTCACGTGGCACCCTCTATTGTAGAACTTTTGCGTTTACAGTTGTTATATGTAGGAATTTCGTGAAGCGGGCACGTTGGTCCTTCAAGGCTCCCGATTCTTGCCCAATTTTTCAAGGATTGAACACTAAAATTAAAACACAACTTGTACGTTTTTGAAATCATCTCAAATTTATCTCCCAAGAAATAGCGACCTTCCTACACAAGTCATTGCAGTTGTTCTCCCGTTTATTATGTTTCAGCTTTTAAATACTTTGGAATATTTTTGATTCAGACATGTCACGGAACAGCCAATTAGTCTACATTCCCAAACCTCAAACAACATTCTACGCCGACGATCTTACCCTTTTGTGCAACTGTGGGTCTCCCGGGTCAGTGCAGGACACCTCGAGCAAGGTATCGATGTAGTCACTGCATCTCAGCACAGCGAGCCGGTATTCGGCACCTGAAAATACGAATAGCTTCTCATTGCGAAAACTCTCTATCAACGCCAACACAACCATCTCACCACTCTCACACTGGTGGGGTGCACCTCATCTCTCGTGCACTATCCCCCCGAATTCTTGTACTACATATCCATGAGTCATCTAATCAGGCCAATGTGGCTACAACAGCTAAAGTTTGCCGTCAGCTTACACATCCAGTGTGCCGCACTTTCAACATGCACGCCGGGCTCCACGAGGCTCAAGTCAGGCAGCTCGTACATCCCTTTGCTCTCAGTAAAATTCTTTATACAATTCCTTATATCTCTCTGACTTGTCACCAAAGACAAGTTGCGCTGTATAAGACCGCCCTCAACGTTTGGGTGAATACGCCCACTGACCGCATACGCGGGGCTGTTCTTGCCCCTGAGAGATCTCATACAACAACGTAAAGAACGGCAAATGGAGCGTCTTTCAAACACAAAACAGCGGCACTGGATACTTCACCCCGTTGCTCCCAAACCCATTGACCTGCCTATCGATAGCTCTCCTTCAGCGCTCCCAGATAACCTCAGAATTTCTCCCGTCCCACAGAGCGTTGCAGCTGATACCAATCTAGGGAGACGTTCTGCTTGAGTTACCAATCATGTCCATCCTATTCATTCTTCGATCGTCGACTACCCGGATGCACCACGGACGCACGTCGGAGCAGCCGCTTATTCAATCGCAAGTTGCAGCGAGGTAGTCACGCGCACCCTTGGTCCTTTCATTAGCCCCCTTCTTAGAGCGACTCAAGGGAGTCGAACCCTCCCAACAATCACCATTATTCAGGACCTTTCCTTAGTACCCCCTAATCCCTCAGGATATATCATGTAGACTGATTCAGTGCAAGGCAAGCGCGCCATTCACATGGGCAAAATTCCTGAACGACTACAAGATGATGTACCTGAAGCTTAAACAAAACTACGCCCTCACACTGTCACACTGACGTGTTGCTTGTCACGCTGGAATCCCAGGCAACGTGGTAGTGCATAGCCTAACCCGCGAACTTCTTAACCGGGCGCCTGTAATTCCCTGGCCATATCCACCAGCGTGAACACAACTCTCCACTACAAACAGGAAATAATGCTCCGCTAAAGAACATCAAAGAAACTCTTCGTACACTTCCTGCTCCAGACCAATTTCTATACACCACCCAACTCTGCATTCTTCGAAGCAAACATCCGACGCTCTTCAGCATGCCCCAATCGTCTCGAACAATACGCTAATTCAGAACATTGCGTTTTATCCTGCCCGATTGCAATCAAGTCCCAACAATTCCCGCATCCTCCTCCTTCAACATGGCGGGCTTGGGTAGCCTCGGACCAGCTGACTGACCAGTTGGGATTGGTGAACCTGGCCCGGGACATTCTCGACGCTTAATGTTGCGTTCGAATAAGTTTTTAGATGCGCCGCTGAGAGCATCTCTTGTCGGCGGCCCTGTCCTTCCTGCGTGCGTCCGTCGTCGTCGTCGGCGTCCGCACTCTCCTCCGCTCACCCCCTCTCCTCTCCGATAGCGAACACTCTCTCGTGAGGGGCATTGGATTGGATTCGAGTGGATTCGCTTGGCTTGGCTTGGCTTGGATTGGATTTGGATTAGATTGGATTAAAGTCGATTGTGTTGGATTGTGTTGCGTCATAGCCGCGGCAGACGCACTGGCGCCGGCGCGTGCCCAGGTGAGAGCGAACACTCTCTCAACATCTGCGGGTGTGCGGCCCAGCGCGCTCTCACTCCGCCGGTGGGCGGCGCTGCGCGCGGTGCTGCGCATGTGCAGTACTCTCTCTCTCCGCGGTCTCCTCTCCTTCGGGCGCGCTGCACATATAACCGGTTTGCCACTCTCCGGCGGCCTTTCGGTCGACGGTTGCTCTCCGCTTGCGCTTGGACCCCCCCTCAGCGTCGCATCACACCAGGGTTCCCGCGAGGGGAGGTGGGCGTAATTTTTCCTCCTCCTCCACCCAAGAGGGAGAGGGGTATTGAAGCGAACTGTAAACGAGTTGCCCGTAAGCAGCAACCCCTTCCGTACATGAGAAAACTGTTTATTCTTACGGCTTCGCCACGCTTATTGATCGCGCATCACTCAATGCGAACGCGCTGCCATTATTGTTTGTAAGGGGTCTGCATCGATGCTGCATATCAGGTCACCGCAAAACTGAAAAGGGAAAAAAAAACAGAAAAAGCCAAGTCCTCAACCTTTTCCCCCACCACCGTGATCCGTTTTTCTTAGGGATTAGTCTCCTTTGTGGAGACTTTTTTTCACCAACTATGGGGAACAAGAAAGTAAAGGGAACAGTCACCACTTGAAGTACGTTTTTAAAATAAAAGAATTGCAACTAACAATTAATTTCAGATAAAATTACTGATTTGCGTATGGCACACAATTCAACACTGGCAATACTGTCGGTCTGCTCAAAAACTGCGTATAGCTGCTACTTCCGAATCCGTTCAGCGGTTCGTTTGAGATTTACCCATAAAACTTTTCCGATTGTTATTTCCTGTCCCGCCTTGTATGTTTTATACCTGTGTTACACGAGCGTTTGAAATAACATTTGAGTCGAATGGTCTTCGAAATTTCAAATGCCATTCGAAGTGGGAGCAGTTCCGCCGATCTACACGACACCTCTCAAAGCAGTCGAAAGTTTCCGCGTTCGCCCGCCGTTTTGGTGTCGGTACTGCTTCACTGTGTCGTTCCTGACAAAATTTCAATGTTAGAGTTAAAATGGGCAAAAAAAAAAACAATTATTCGTGATAAAATGTATACCAATCTAGAAGCGCGCACAAAACATGCACTAACAGTCGTTTTTTTTTTTTGCATCGCCGCTGTTGAGAGTGCCAAGTTAGTCTGTAATCCTAGAGCGAGTGGCAGAAAACAAAAACAAGTGAAAACTTATGAAGATTGCATACATTTAACACCAAGCTTTACTCGTAAATAATTGCTTTATAGTTAAGGCATGGAGAAACTGCGCTTGAGAGTACGACCGTTCGCGTTTCAAAGGCCTTTAAGAACCTCAAAGGTTGTTGGTCGTTCTCCTTTGACTCAAACGAGGCCTTCGAAAACCGTCGTGTAGCAGTTCGAAGCTGTCATTTGGGTCATATGACATTGAACTCAAAGGCCTTCGACACGCTCGTGTAGCGCAGGTATTAGTCTTTTACAGCCAACAGCGGTGAATAGATCATTATAAAAAAACTACCACCTCCCCTCGCGGGAACCCCTGTGTAGATGCGACGCATAGGGGGTTCACGTTGCAGCGTTGGACAGCGGAGGAACGGCGCTGGAACGATGGAGCGGAGCGGCGCAGGCACCGCGTTTTATAGCGCGCATAACGGTGAGGGGGCGCGCCGGCGCCAGTGCGCCTGCCGCGGCTATGACGCAACACAATCCACTTTAATTCAATCCAAGCCAAGCCAAGCCAAGCCAATCCAGTCCAAGCCAATCCAATCGAATCCAATCCAATGCCCCTCGCGAGAGAGTGTTCGCTATCGGAGAGGAGATGGGGTCAGCGGCGGAGAGCGAAGCTGGTGCGGCGAGGAGAATGGGGGAGGGGCGGACGCCGACAACAACGACGCCGACGCCGGATGGAGGGACAAGGCGGGTGAATGAGATGCGTGGCATCTAAAATCCCGAGCAAAATCCACTAACCTTAAACCTGGGGAGGGGCAAAACATGCAGCGTATAAGTGTATTCTTGGCGCCTTGGAGTTTTTACCCACGGAGATGAAACCTTTGGGAGGTAGAGGTAATACAGCTTTGCTGTAAGTCTCGTGTCCATGAAGCACGAAGTGTTCTGGCGCGAGGAGTTGGAAAACGAGTGTCCCGGTGCTGTAGTACCGCGAATGCATGAAACGATGACGACGACGGGAGACGCCGACAGCCCGAGCTCTTACGGGGCTTCCCCTCTAATAGGGCCAAAAGAATTGTCGGTGAGGGGCGTGTTGTTGCTCATCGTCGGCAGCCGTTTGGTGCACGTTCCGCCCAGTTTGTGACTTTCAGTTGCGTGGCTTCAAGGTCACAGAAACACTGCCGCCATAACCCGTTCTACATGGGGCGAATTTCTCTTGCGAATTCGCAGCTGCGGCGCTGCTCGTGCACCAAAACGTTCTATTCTCGTTGGTGTGGCGTATTTCCAAATGTTTGGAAGAGTCGAACTTCTCTTGTGAACGCCGCTTAGCATTCGGCAATATGTCGCAGCAGTGAAAATAGGAAAATAAATCGTTTTGCCGCACGGGCGGCGCCGCAAATGCGAATTCGCAGGCGAAATTCGCCTCATGCAGAACGGGCTATAGGCGCTGGCGGAAAGAAGGGTACGTGGCAGTGTCGGCCTGAACCCCTTCGCCACCTGAATGCACAAAGTGCTGCACCACTACCGAACACGATGCCTACAAACTCAGGCGAGCGCTTAAGCGGGTTAATTGTGCGTTTGAGAAAGATGCAGATAGATAATTTCAGTTCAAAGAGTTCCGGCTCCAGTGCTTTTACCACAGTGATTTATTAAATCTGTTTTTAAACTAAACGTGTAATGAAATACGAGACTGCATAGTTTTAGACTTGCTGACTTGTAAACAAATTGAGAAGCTTGGCTTTACGCTTTAGGTTTTTTTTTCGCTTAACGCAGTTTAACTTGCCACAGTATGGCGAGCGAGCGAGAGAGAGAGAGAGAGAGAGAGAGAATAAACTTTCATGAAATTGAAGAAAGGCTTCAGAGAGGCCTCCTCATTACTTAATGCCTTGAGCACGGTCCGCGCCGACAGCCCCTTCGATCAAGCGCACCTGATCTTCGAGGTCGTAGCTGGCCAAGGCTCTCTCCCAATCTCCCAAAGATCTGTGGAAAACTTAATAAAATGCTTTGTTGGGCTTTCGACAGATTTTTTTGAGATCTGTGGAAAAGTGGAGGTTTGTGGGAGGGGGGGGGGGTAGGGTAGATTTGTCGCCGCCGCCCATTACATGTCTGAAAGCCCAGGTTCTCCACAGAAGCGACAAAGGGTAGAAAATTGCACCCCATCAAAGAGGTAAAGTCTGTTAGGGTAGAAACGAAGAAAAGTATTTTCATATTTTCAGCTTGCTGCGCAATATAATTCCTGAAGAGCCTGAGAGGACCATTTTGCTCAAGGTATGGTGTCGCCGGCCACAACACTTGCGCCGAGCAGGCTTTGCGTAATATCCTGCTCAAGCATTCTAGGAAAATTCAGCTTATGCAGTGCATAATACGACATTTTTTATGCAGTCACGAAGAAAAAGAAAACGAACTAAGCCGTGTCTAATCTTCGCGTCACCCAAATCACTAGGCACCTTAAATGCCCGAAGAAACGTTCTAGAGCCCATGGCTGATTTGAAATAAAAACAACCGCCGGATCCTGTTTCAAAGTTTCGGCACCGTGGCTAATCCTCTCTCACATCTGTCCTGGCGCAACTTTCGCGATCGAGCTTTCCTAAAGGATCGTACTTGCATTTCTGATTAGCCTGTATTCTAATGCGCGAATCCCTCGATTGAAAATTTGCGCCCATGAAGGGAAAATGCGTGTTTTTGTTCTCCAAGGAAAAGGATCAGCGAATGGGCGGATTTGAGCCGTCCGGTGGGGCTACTCAATAAAGCGGGGCTTAGAGGAATTTTCATCCCACATGAGATCCTTGGGCTGACGAACTGGGATAAATTACCCTCTATAGCGCAGAATGCCGTGTTTTTATTTAACAAAATAATAAGCGTGAACATGAGCCACGCTGAATAGGCAGCCCAAAACGTTCGGTACGCGATGATCAATGATTGATCAATGGCTTTGCTATAAAAAGTTTAGTTCACAGTCATGGGTACACAAGTTGAGCTAAAAAGCAACGTGTAGAAGACGAAGTGCCAATAATAGGCCTCCTGGATATTGCGGGCTGGCTGCATATACGAAGGTACATTGATTTTCTCACTCATATCAAAGGTGTCAGCCTCTTTCAGCTTTTTCGTGTAGTCTTTCAGGAGCTCTTTTTAACTTTTTTTTTCTATTCCCAATAAACCAAGGTTTCAATTGGCTTTAAAGTTTCCCTAGTTCCCTTTTTCCAGCTGATTTCATTCCACTTCAGCTATATCTGTATATAATTCTGCACCCTCATACAATATGCATTCTTCCCTGTAAGCTGCACCGCTCAACTTCAAGGAGCTTTTCGTACGAAATGGAAAGATTGACGTGTTATTATGCACATTGCAGCAGCATAAGGCCACGTATTATGATTTGGAGATTCAAGCAAACTTTTAGTTATCCCGCCAGCTTATCACCGACACTGATGGTTTCTAGTTTGAGGAAGTTCTCAAGCAATCACAAACAACGTGTACTCTTTACGATAAGAACCGCACGTAGTGGTATTTTTATTCGAAAAAAAGCCCCCGCTATGGTCATGGTGAAGTAAGGCAGCTATAACGAGACGCGAAGCTCGACTATTCTGGCGGTGGATATCAGTGTTTCTTCTGGCATGGAACGCAGAAAACGTTTCTCCGGTTCCCCGAACTGCGTAACACATCCAGTGCGATTCGTTTTTCTTTGGCGCATCCAGAATTCAAAAGCGTCGCCTCCGTGTCTGGGTTGAGTGTTATCGACGTCTCGCATGAGCCGTCTGGCCGGAAGTGGGCGCAAGCAAGAGACTCTGAAGACGACAATAAGAGAGAGAGAGAGAGAGAGAGAGAGAGAGAGAGAGAGAGAGAGAGAGAGAGAGAGAGAGAGAGAGAGAGAGAGAGAGAAATAAAAAGAATAAGTAAAAATGAGAAGAAATCGAAGCACTTTAACCGGATGGCCGATTTCCAGAGGTTTTTACCTTGCTTCACGCCCTTAAGATGTGTGCAACGCTGCAAGCTTTGACTATGCAAAAGGCGGGTGTGTCTATGCGCACAACTTCAGGTTCCTGGACACTGGGATGAATGCTTTACGCAATGGTTCGCTCCTGGGGTAACCGAGGCAGAAGCAACTCATCCCCAGCCATTCCGGTGCTTTGTTACTTTAGACCGGAAGAAAGACGCAAGCCGTTAGCCAACCTAGTTAGGTCCCTCGGTGAAGGTCAAGTCGCGCCGTTGGGTTGAAAGGCACAGGGGGTCGGCCTGCCACGTCCGTTGTCATTGTGGAAGACCCTTTAGTTCGCCTCTTCGTTCCGACATGTGCACTTCGGTTTAAAAGGAGATGTAAAAGAATGTCTTGCAGATAAGATTCGCAGTAGTATAGAGTACTTTGAATCCACCGAACGACAGAGAAAAGCAGCCTCGCTCTAAAATGCGTTGGCTCTACACTAGTATGGCCTTATGAACAATTATGGGAGACTTCCTCGCTGTTTTAAAAGGCTTCGGTTGATTCATCTGTCATTGGAATAAGAAAAACACAAAGCAGAAATTTGCAGAGAAATCTGCAGCTAATCGTGATTTCCGGGTCGGCGGCTGTCTTGTGGGTGTGCTCGGCGAGCGACGTCCTGCTGGCGGGTCGCTTCGGCAAAGGTATACTGGCGTTATTTCCGTGACGGATATGGCGTCAGCGAAATCTTGGTGCACCCCGCATTAAACACTTTCGTGTTAAAATATAAATCCCGAAAACGAATAACCCTAAGTACAACGTACTCTTTGGTACTAAAGGTTGTTTCCTCGCAGGAAGACCCTGCGTGATTCCCTCGCAGGAAGACCCTGCGCAGGAAGACCCTGAGTGAAGACCCTGCGTCATATCCGTCACTTCCGTGACGGATATGACGTCAGCGAAATCTTCGTGTAACCGGGAATAAAACACTTTCGTGTTAAAAAAATCTGATTTCCCTTTGCTCAGGTAGATGGGTATAGTTAAGCCAAACTAGTGCCTGTCTGCACGTCCAAAACCAGCCGCGAAAGAAAGGAAATTTTAAAATCTTTCATATCGCGAGCCGCATTCGCACTGAAGCTCTTTAATCGTGACGTCTTTTCTTCGGCTTGCCCTCACAGCCTTCTTTGCTCGGCACCGACGCACCCATAACGGCGCACACACGGCCCGGCTCAGGCTGAGTGAGATCACAAGGACGAAGTGCGTTCCGCTCTGCCTGCTTGACGGATCAGGACTGCACACACACGCTGCTAATGCGGGTGCGCAGTGGTACTCGTTCAGCAAGGGAATAGACGCCGACAAAAGGCAAGAGAATCGATGGCTCAAGAGAAGCGTTCGAGCCAGCGGAGGCCCCGAAGCAACGCCAGAACGGCGACGTAGACGGATGGATGGACAAAAATGGAAGGTGTTCAATGAAGGCTTTCATCCGGCTATAGAAAGTGCAGGATCAGCGGGGAAAGTCCGCGGACATGGCTATAATGTTTTTGTGTATCGCGGCTAATGCAGGGCATTTAATCGCTCGCAACGCCGCCGGCTCTTATCTCCTCGAACGACCTTCAAGGGGCCAAGTAACTTTGCACAAAGGGTCCTTTTCACTGGCATTCACTCTTGAGTTCGCAACGCTAACCTTGAACGTTATCAATGGTATTAACTAACAATCGTTCGAAAAGCTCGTTACACTAAAGGAGTATGCCGGGACATGCGATAAGATTTCTCAAGGCAAGGTTGCATGCAGCTTGCGTAGGCGGGGCGGTCCGGAATGTCATCAATTATATTTTGCAACAAAGAATCTTTCTATCGCAGTATGTATTTGAGGACTGGGAGTTACGAGTGTTTCTAAGCCTTTTTAGGGCAGAAGCGAGAGTGGGTACGCGTGTCGGAAGTGTAAATGAAAGAACCTCGGTGTTCTCAGTTCGTCCCTCCATAAACGCTCATAAAAACTGCGCAAGAAGGGGTTGCATCAAACCTTCAGAAGCTGCGGACTTGGTTCGCGTATTTCGTAGGCCACTGAACACGGCGGCAAGTAAAAAAAGCCTACTTTTCATGGTACTCAAAACGCCCGCAGAGAGTTCAGCTGATTTAAGTGAAATATTCAGTGAGGAAGCACTTGACTGTATATGTGCCCTTCTTCGAGGCTACATGTTACGTCAAAATAAATGGATAGTGAATCATGGAGGCCAACATATAAATACACTTAAACCTTTTGGTGGCGCAAGAGTCTGCCAATGCCGATTGAATTTCGCAGTGCCTTTAGGTCTGCTTATGTGCTCGAACGCGAAAGCCCGGAGCACAATTGGGACGGGTAAATTTTATGTACCCGTCTATCCGTCGTCATAGCAGCCACGCTATTCTACTGTCCTTAATCCACCTTAATCCATTTCAGTCCATCTCAACTCACTTTAATCCATCTTAATACACCTCAATCCTAGATTTTCGAGATTAAACATTTTGTTTTGCCGCGTTTGAGTGGTTAGGACGGAGAAAGAAAGCTGCGTGGACCGTTTGACGGGTACGCAGGGTCCTAACAGCGTTCATAAATTTCTGTTAATATTCTACGTGAATAAAATTTACATCAAGCTTACGAATCAATGCTATCAATCACCAATTAATCATTAATTCATCTCAATGCAGCTTACTCTGCCTAACTAATCTTAATCCACCTTAATCCACGTTACTAATCATTATTATCAATCACGGATCAACCAATATTTAATTTTCGTAATTAATAATTATCTTTTCTACGTGGTTGCATGATTCGCCTCTGGCCTTTCTTGTGTTTTTGACCTATTCGTGTCGACTCCGAGGTAATTGGGGAAACATATTTTCCTTCCGCCGTAATAAAGCTTAGAAGGCCAATGCAGAGTGCCTGAAAAAAAAAAAAAAAAACATATGGTGCCGTCCTTTGAGTTGTTAAGGTCAAGGAACGCCTCGGGTTGACAGCTGGATTCAGAAAAAAAAAATGGGGCTGAGAAAGCTCGTATCATGCAGTGTTTCGTTATAAATATTGCTAATAGCGACCCAGTTTACTCGCCGACCACGCTCACATAACCGGCCCCCGACTAGTTGGACGATAATCTATATTTACTGTCGTCTGTGGCGGCATTCTCCTTTGATCTGGAAAAATGGCAAGAATGTCATCATCAATCTCCCCACTCACTTCGACAATAAAAATAGGTTTTAGCTGGAAGACCCTTCACCCGTCAAAGCAGCTCAATTTTATTTACTTAAGCACCCGCCACAGCTATGTGATGGTGATAAGCACGGATCGTCTACACGATGACAACAAGACGGAACGTCTACTCGATCTCATCAAGGCAATACGTTTCTGTGAAGTTCTTCACAAACAGTGTTTTCGCTTTTTAATACTTCTCTCTTTCACGTGGCAGCCAATCCAAAACCCTAAGCCTTGGTGGCGAGGCAAATAATTAATGTAGTTTGATGCTCCGACTTCATTAACTGGACGCGAAAATAGGAAATATCGGAAGAATTGGATTGGATTAAATAAACTTTATTTAAGCCTGCAGCAAATGATTGATGCTGGGTTATGTTTTCGGTCCTGACCAGGTGACGCCTGTGAGGCCAGATCTTCGTGTTTTCTTACAGCCTGTCATAGCCTTGCTGAATTCAAGGCACGCGGAGTCCGCCTGGGCGTCAACTAGCCGCAGGCGAGCGTCATCACGGCGCTTCTGCCAAGGGTCGCTCGTTATAGCGATAAGAAGCTGGTTGTATATCACAGTGATTGCGTCTCGGGAAAATAGGGACGCCCCTTAAAGCGCCCTGGGCGCAGTAATAACGGCTGTCATATACTTTAGAGGGTGTCGCCACCCGGTTTGTTTTCGTAATGATAGTTTCCAGGGCGAAGGACGCTCTCTAGCGAGTTATTAGTAGGGGTACTGCGGCATCAAGCTTCTCTTTCTCGTCACGGCAGCATTACGAAAGCATCAAGCGTGACATTACGGAAGCTGGCCCTGCACGGCTTGCCTGGAGAGACTTGTGCAGTCGGCCTCCCCTCTATCTCCACAGCAATCAATGCTCCTTCGTTTTATTTATTACAGGGCGTAATTTCGATGTGGTCAGAAGTGCTGGTAATGTCGGGCAATCACCTCTCGCGCTGCGCGCGTGGAAAGTGAACTAGAGCGAAAATGCCCATTTATGATTGTTTAGTGCAAAAGCACGAAGATGGCCCATTCAGAGAAAAATCCGGTGTCTGCGTCGGCTCCCACGCGACTAGAAAGCGTTCCATAGTACGAGCATCATTCGCATTAATAAAACAAATAAAGGACCGCGTTGCAAGGCAACGCCACGTGAAAAGCCGAGAGTGCAGCTGCGGATATCATCGCAGTGTTCGACAGCATACCAAGCGCGCCCCGCTGACCCCTCACAGACGCAACAGTCGCAACCGCACAGCGCCAAACTGGAAAGAGCACCCAGCGGGATTAAATTGGACATCAATGCGAAGTTCGCATTTACAACTCATAAAAAGTGCTTTGGGCCCTCAGAGTTTTGAAAAAAAAAATGTTATTCAGGATGCAAGAACATTTAATCCAAATTTACTTCTTAGACCTCGGTTACGATAGCATGACGACCACTGAAAATGGCGCAGCAGCTCTCATTCGTGGCGCGCGAACATAACGACTCGCGATAGGAAGCAGATATTTCAATAGGCTGATAACCTTCTTCAACTAGCGAAACAATGTCGCCACTAACTTCGACGCTTCTCTTGTATCGCCACGGATGTAGGTAATGAAGAAGCTGACTCGGAGCAGCTTCCGCGAGTGGCAGTGCTACTTGTAGGTACATTCATTAGCTACCTCGGGGTTTTAATTCCCTGCTGGCAAATTCCCCAGCAGTGAACAACATGCCACGCTGCATCCTTGAGTTATTCTTCCGTTTCCTAGCATGGCTCATGTATCTCCTCGGTTTGTGGGCCTCCGATTGATGTATTGTTTGCGCAGATGCGGCGAGCTGCCGGCCTGGGCACCACCGACGTTCATTGTGAATAACGACACCAGCATGGGTTGGCCGGCTCCTCATCCAATTTATGGTCTCGGTGATCGCCTGCGCCTCTAGCACCGTACTGGGACCTCTTTTGTGGCGCGGTCCCCCGCTGGGAGATGGCGGCCTTGCGTCTCCGCTTCTCGCCCATAAATATATACGCCCATGGCCCGGAACCAAATTGTTTGCATTTGCAATAACAGGGCGAGTCATGCAGGCCGTCGCATTTTTTTTTCTTGTCCTCCTAATGGATGACCACAAGGAGCCATAGATTTCATGCAGCGAAAACTCATTCGCAGACTTTTACCGCCATTATTACAAGCCCTATACGGGGTTTCTTCTGTGTAGATGTCACGCCTACAATCAAATTGTTTTCTCAGTTCCGTTCAAGGTAAACACTGCTCCCATGTTCTATATCTTTAAGCATTTGTAAATAGGGGTAGCGGAGATGAAATATGCCTTGTTTTGGGGGAGTAAGACAGGGAGATACCATCTCGCCAAAACTATTCACAGCATTTCTGGAGGGCGTGTTCAGAAAGCTTGTCTTGGAAAACATAGATTGAGGATGAATTAACACAGGTTTTCCTGAGGTCCTTGGAAGTTCGTTCAAGTGATGTTTCACTGTGTGAAGAATGCACGAGCAGGATAACGCTCCACAAGCAAAGCGATAAATTCCCGATCCGAAAGGAAGTAAGACAGTAAGATACCATATCGCCAAAACTATTCACAGCGTGTTTAAAGGGGGCACTTCAAAGCCTGAGGGGAAACACCTAGCATAAAGGATGAACGAGGAAGGCTTGAGCCATTTGAGGTTTGAGGACGACATAGTATTGCTGAGTGAGACCGCAGTACACCTGCAAACAATGCTCGAGGAACTACAATCAGAAAGCATGGTCGTGGGGCTGAAAATAAATATGAATAAACATAAAGTAATGAGGAATACGCATGCCAACCCCCCTCCCCCTTCAGCTTAGGAAATTAAACGCTAGAAGTAACAGAATATAACTACCTCGGACAGATGGCTAGTGCTGACCACCCCATATTAGAGAGAGAAATGCAGCGCAGAATAGGTATGGGTTGGGGACCACTCGGCAAGCACTCTAAAAAAATAACAAGTTAGCTACCTCTGTCACTCAAAAGGAAAATCTACAACCAGTGCATACTGCTGGTGATGACATACGCAGCTGAAACTTGGCGCCTCACTAAACAACTAGAAAGCAAACTTAGGTCGGCTCAACGGGCTGCGGAACGAATAATGTCAGGTATAACACTCGGGGACAAGAAACGAGCAACCTGGATCAGAGAACAAACTAGAGTAGAAGATATCATAGTTGAAATACAGAAGAAATGCACTTGGGCTGGTCATGTGGTGAAACGAACCGACAACCAGCGCACAATTAGGGTAGATACCAAGAGGTTGGTCTAGAAGAAGGGGAGGGTTATTAATCCGGTAGAAAAACGAAATAAGGAAATTCGGGGGTAAACTGTGGACTGGAGAAGCGCACGACAGAAGCGGTTGGGGGTGAATAAAAGGGGCCTTCGTCCCGCAGTGGACCTGAGTATGAAGATGATGATGTGAGAGTCAAAATCCTTTTCTGTGTGTTGCCTTTCCTATTTTCTAGTATTTATAGCCACATATATTGAACGCTATATACAATTGCTCTGACCGATCAGTTACGAGAAGTTACACCGGTAACGAAGTAAAACTCAGTCAATAAATAATAAATGAAACAACCGGTCAGCGTTTATGTAATCTTGTGGCAGAACGTTTTGACGGCAACCTAGAACACAGTGAAGAAAATCGTTACGCGCCTAATTAGTTGCTTTTTGTGCCGTTCGAGGAATTCTCAAGCGCTTAGAGCATCATATGTAGTCGGAATATTTATATGGCTTTCAGCTACGCCAGCTCCGGTTTGTCCCAATAAAAGTGTAAACGTTCATGTGACGGGAATTCCACAAAATATACAAAAACCCCAGGCTAAATTCCCAATTCTCGGCTGTGGTAATCTTTATAAGACTTTGTGGTGCAGTTAGCGCCGAATTCGCATATCATCGCACTGTTTGCGCGCTGTACAAATGAGAGATGCTCCCCGAATCCCATTAGCTGCAGTCAGTTTGCAGTCCATCTTCCTCTCGCTCTTCTTTTCTTCTCAGCGCACGCATCCGTTCTGTTATTTTATTTATACCGAACTATCCCGCTGGCTGACCGCCTGTACTCGTGTGGCGTGCATATGAATACGGTTTTTGTGCAGGGATGATTCTCGCTTGCTATTTTTGGTTCAGTTCTGATGCGTCATTTACATTATTCACACAGCAGCGCACGATGTCTGTTTCGTGTTTTGAATACTGGACAAGGCACTGTTTTCTTGCTGGCTATGATATGTGCATGTTTTAAACGATTGCTTTTTTATTCATCTATGAATACAAGAGCTGAAAACTGAAACATTTGCTGGGATATAAACTTACCCCCAGATGCTCATTGCCGAGCGCATCGCTGTCGTATGCACGCTGGATGTTTGTAAACGAAATGTTTTTGTTCGGCCATTTTCAGTTCCTCAATTCAACGCAGCCCGCGGAAATTCCAATTTGCTTCCACCGCACTGCGTTGGGCGTTGCATCTGCATCTCCAGGCAGTTTTCAACTGCAGGCGAAGCGGGGTAGCGACAATGTAGGGTTTTTTTAATACACACGCAGAATATTTTAAGTTCGAAGTTGGTTTCAAGCCTTCCCTCCCCTCTGAAGCACATCTAATAATTCAGCTGTAGCACAAGACAGAAAGGCCTGAGAACTTAAACTGAAGTGTTCTACTCACGTGATGTTTTTATTGCTTGCTGCGAAGAGACCGCGCGGTTTTTTATTTGTAGCTATCGTGCGTGTCGAACGTTGATGAGCGCAAACTGCCATGAAGTTCAGTAAGTTCAGTACAAGGCTCACCGCTCCCAGAATTTTCTTTTCCGTGCTTCGTGAGCGTTTTTTTTTCTTGCCGGGGCCCCCCAATCAAAAAAGACGACAGGAGAAATTTCTGTAGTTTGTCGTATGTTCGCGTGCCGTACTGTCGTCTTGTCGTATTCTTGTCATGTCGTGATTCTGATGTTCGGTCGTGTGTGGTATTCTTCTCCTGATTTTGACGTTCAGTCATGCTGAATTCCTGTCTTGTCGTTATCCTGATGTTCCATCAGTAGTTCGAATGTTAGTTCGAATGGTTCGAATGTTAGTGCCCATTGGGAAGAGTAGCGTGAATGGCACGACTGTTGTGACTACAGAAATGTCGGTCGTAGAGAAAATTGTCTTTGTCGTTACGGCAGAAATGCGTGTCGTAACAACAGCACGTCTGTTGTCACAAGAAACTTTTTGTCGTACGACAGGAATTCTTGTTAGGTTTTCGCGGTATTCCTGTTGTTATTTTAGACTGGGCCGGCATCCTAATCACAGCTGAAGTGCCGCGCCACTAATTTGGGGCGATTGTCGAATGTCTCACAACCCTATTGAGCCAAAGCAGGACAGACTTCCATGCATTTAAGCGCCGTTGTTTCGCGGAGTTGAATAGATGTAATATCTGCATCCTAGTACGATTGGATTGTTCGGTTGAATAGCTGCAATTAGGCCCCTGCTTGAAAACCAGTACAGTCTAATTGCTGTTTTTTGCGCTTATATAAGGGATAGCCAGGAAAGCCTTAATTCAGCCGGCTGAATGCCAAGACAAAGTATATCGAAAGGAGTTGGGTTAGCCAAGCCAGGAATTACGCTTTTTGCGCTGTTTTGGCACCAAGACAGGGATTTAATATAATTTTGTGGAGGGAGCTAAACCAATTTGCAAATTAATGCAAGAAATGCGCTAGCAAAGCGCGCAATGACTTAATCAAAGGGTCCATTAGTCTGCTTGGAGAAAAATCGCATTAGTGTCGGGTAAAATGTAATGTGGTGGGTAGGCACGGGCAAGAGCAAGCACGGGAAATAAGACGCAAGTTTGCTAAGGAGCTGGCTTAAAGAGAAAAGGAACGCATTCTTATTTTCAGCCTCTTCATGGTCGGGAAAGGATATCAAAGAACCAGAGTATTGGGGCGTTGCAGCAACCAACGCCAGCTGAAGTTCTTATTGATTGGAATGATTCGTGAATTGAAAGTGTCTGAGTGATAATTGATTAGCTGGTAGTATTTTTGATTCGGTATTTTAGGAAGTCATCCCCGACCTACCTCGGCGTGCTTATCATACTATACGTACGCGTGTCCGCACCATCAGCGATAAAGAAAAGAAGAAAACGAATTTTTTCAATTGTTTAGTCCTTTTAAGGCGCAATTATGGCAGTAGCAACTCATACGAACGATTGTTATTATTATCACTATTTGACTATGGGAACAAATATCTTCGTTTGCATTTCTTCAGGTTCACATCCTCCTGCTCACTTTTTTCTTTTTTCTTTTTTTGACGCCTGCAACATATTCGAGCGGATCAACTTGGCTTTTTACATTGCGACGCTCTAAGAAAGGCCGAGCATCAAGAATGCAGCATTCCTCAACCTTGCAGCTGCCGCCGTTAGAAAAAGTTAGGGGTGGAAGTGCCAGCTACTCGACTATTTTTTCTCTTAAACCCACGTCATCCGCGGAAGTATCGGACAGTATGGAAACCTAACAGCGCTGCGTTTCGTTCCAACTTTTTGTCGCGACAGCAACAACAGCTGCCGGGCGAACTCTGGGGCAAGCCTGGCCGGGCAGGCGAATGGGTGTAGCTTGACAGTAACGATACAGTCACTGCGCAGAACGAAGCGAACTGGGGCGGTTTCCAGTTCACGTCGTCTCGCACAATTCATGCGCTGGAGCGGTAGAATGGGACTACGAAGAAGAAGAAGAAAGGAAAGGCCGGGAGGTTCACCAGGTGTAGAGCCCGGTTTGCTACCTGGTACTGGGGGAATGGTGCTCAGGGAATAAAAGGGCAGGAGAAGAGGAAGAGATATGAGTGGGAAAGCGCGCACTCTAGTCCCGTTTCGGGCACTATAGTCTTTCACGCAAGTTCGTTTCACTCAGGAAACGTAAAAGGGCTTTCGTCGCTTTCTGTGAGGTCGATGGTAAAGACCGATGACTTAGAATAGTTTCCACTGTAAGTGGCCGATTGTCCAATCGGCTGAGCGCGGTGGCAAGCACGCTCCTCTCCGACGAGTATTCGGGGCAGCGACACAGCACATGTTCTATAGTCTCTTCCGCCCCACAGGCGTCACAGTGGGCGCTGCTGGCCATCCCGATTTCTAAAATAAGCTATCCCATGTTTTGTGCTGTTCTCTTTTGGGCACAGATGCTGGGTATAACTGGCCGAGTCAGGTGAGGCAAGCCTGCCTCTCAGCACATCTTTTTACGCTAAAAGCGTCTATCTCGGTGAACATCAGCAGGTGTTTGGCGTAAACGTTTTTAATACCTCCCTTTTTGGGCCATGTTTTGTTGGGGCCGCCTTCTTGCAGTCTCTTCAGCTGAAGGGAGCGAACTGCTGTAAAAACACTTCTGCCACAACACTGGGCATGAAGACAGAGTGTATATAGGTAAACAACTTTTCCACCTACTATCACCGGTGGCACGGCGTATATGTCTTAACATAACTATCCTTTGGTAACTAACTTAGCTCCATCCCAACAACGAGTAGCTTTTTAACCGAAAGAGCGCCGGAAATATTGAAAACGTTTTGGGCTACAGTGACTTTGTGCTACAGTGATGTGATATGGGCAGGAGTGAGATAATAGAGGCCAGCAGTAAAACATAGATACCAGAGTGTTAACTTCACGTTAGCCTTGAAGCGATACGATAAAACGGAACTAGAGCCCCCACTACAATCACCCAGTCTAGTTTCTTGGCTGTGGCTTTGATCAGCGGCCCCGCCAATCGCAGGAACAAAATTCTGTGACGTCACAAATACGCCACCGGAAAGCGGCTAAAGAGTCGCTACAACTTCACCGGTTTTCATTATTATCTCAATTGTTTATTTGAAGTACGCGACAAATTTAGTATCATTCTTATTGGGAGAAAACGGTGTTTTTAATGCACCAAACTTGTATTTTGTATCCATGGCACCTTTAATGCAGCCAGACTTCTAGTAGAGCGCAACGTAAGACGAAGCAGTCTTGGGTTTGTGCCAGAATAACACTCTGAATTACAGATCGGGTAGATGACAGGGGAAAACCCGAGACTGTCGCATAGGCTACCCGACGTCTCATACAGGTCATTGGCTAAGTGCTTCTGGAACCGCTAGTCCGCTGCCTCGCGTACGGGTACGTGGTCGTACGAAGCCACTCGGGACGCTCGCCGACTCGACGACGCCCCGTTTTTGCGGTGGTCGCTGAGAACTTCGTGTATGATGCTCCACGTTCGATCTTGTATGAGAGTGCGGTCCTCGCACGTATTGGCAGTATCAAGGCGTCGGGCACCCTCTGAGTGCCTAAAGTTTGCGCTCCTCTAGTTCGTCCTAGGTAATTAGCGTTCCCAGGTTGGGCATTTTGGCGCGAATAAAGCTAGAGTGACATGTGTAGCGGATTTGACGAACTGAATATCCTTCACGACAAAAGCGCTTCTTTAGATTTTTTAGAAGAACGAACAAATAATACAACGAACGAACGAACGAACAAATGAATGAATGAATGAATGAATGAATGAATGAATGAATGAATGAATGAATGAATGAATGAATGAATGAATGAATGAATGAAAGTGTACAAAAACAGACTTCATTCCGAGATTCCCGTGATTTATTGCATGTGTTGCTGAAAGCGTTTTGATTTGAAGGTCTACCCAGCACCTTCAGTGTATTCTGTTGGTGGCTGGAGGTCAGGATCGCTGCTGGCAAATATCGCTTCTTCCAGTGTACAAGCCCAATGCGGACCCGAATATGCGGTGTCCAAGCACAGCCGGTCATCTCAGCCGGCCGTGGATAGCCCGTGGGAATAGGCACTTCGCATTCATGCAGCCGGGCAACCAGGGGCGGCCTCGCTTTTTTTGCGCTCCTGCAGCGGTACCTAAGAACCAGGTTTGGAGCAAGAGGAAAGTTGCGAGGTTGCGAATAAACAGATGACTGACAAGAGGCGTCCTTGCTTCTAGGTGTGGCGCCTTGTTGGTTCAAACGCCCGCACGGCCCGGTACACATCCGAGGTGGATGTTCGCAGCTTGAACAATGCTGCTCGAGTTCTGCGACTGCCATGCGGATCAGTGTCACTGTTGGTTAGCGATGGGGGCGGCCACGACTTGCATGCCTCAGCTGCTTCAATCGATCCTGAATGGATAGGGAGTTTAAACAGCGAAGCTGCTTAGCAAATCCCTCCGGGAAACGGGTGCCAACTTATAGCGATAGGACATTATGCCAAAGGGCATACTACCGCTATTAAAAAAGAAAAAAAAATTATCATAGTTTTTTGTGTACACAGTTAAAAATACCAAGAAATTACCGAGCGCGCACGCGTGGACACGGGCCTTGCGGCGACCGTCCGGCAGTTAACAAAACCAAAAAAATGCCTAGCGCTCGTGTGTGCGTGCCTCGCGACGACCGCCCAGCGTCCCCTGTGCCCGTTTGTCAAACCAAGCATACCCACTTGGAGAGATTGGCCAAGAACGGCAAAAAAAAAAAAAAAAAATACTCCAGCGTTCGCCGTAATATTGGCAGCCCTTGCTCGAAGCGCAAAGGCACATCTTAGCGTACGCCCTTCCAAGGTGATGTCCAATGATTATCACTTCCAAACAAACGAAAGAAGCTCACAGCGATAGCAACTAAGATGGAGTAAAGGTTGTTGCGGCAGCGACAAAGAAGCAAATCGGCTGCAATCGTGGACTTAAACCTTCGTGATGGTGGTGAAGGTTGCATTCAGCTTCGCTACCTTCAAGTCTTACGCTTTAATGTTGGCTTCTTTCATTTTGTGCTGCTGAGAGCCCCATAACTGTGGTGTCGTTCAGTTACAGCTCAGCTACCAGCAGTGTCTCCTTCCCTTCACCCTCGACAGTGTCTACTCCCAGTGTGATCCCCACACAGGAAGTTGTTTCCAAGGCCGGGAAGGAGGCTTAAGAAAAGTATTAATTTTAATGCGTAGCATTATCTTTTTTTATCCGTTATTTATCTTTTTTTCTTATCTTATAGTATTTACCTTTAACCACTCTTGGTCTTCATCCTAGCCTTTTACACCAGCCATCCTCATCGTCTTTAATTGATTTTATTCGTGTTCACTCTAACCAATTTTAGTAGTCCCCTATTCGCAAAAAAACACTTTCTTGGCGCTCTTTGTCATAGTTGGCCTTGCACCATTAACATTCAAACACCATCATCGTAATGCGTAGTATTCTTTGCTGAGTGCTCCAACAGCCAGGTCTGTGTAACACCCTGCATTCTCACAAAAATGCAGAATTGGCGGAAGTAACGCATGTAATCGTTATGATATCGTAAATGGAGATAATTGGACGAATGAAACTTCGAAAACTAACACAAAAACCCCCAAAAATGATTTGATGAAATCAAAAATATGCTTCTTATGCATCTTCTTTACAAATAAAGCGAGGACTGAATATGAAATGTGCGCAAAATAACCTTCCAAATACCAATAAAAATGGTAAAAATGAGCAAACCGTGTAATGCCCTGCATTTCCAGAAAAATGCAACCCTGGGGGAAGTAACCCATTTAATCCTTATAATACGTGTGTACGAGGTTTTGGCGCACGTTAAAGATCCCCAAGTGGTCAAAATTAATCCGGAGCCCTCCACTACGGCGCGCCTCATCGCCTGCGTTGCGTCGGCGCGTTTAACACTACAATCAATCAATTAATCGTTAGAATAGCGAAATAGAGATAACTGGTTGAACAAACTTTTAAAAAACTATGAAATAAAGAAACATATTATGACGATAGAAAAATATGCACAACAACAACACCATCACCTCCAAAAAACGAAGACAAAGCACATAAAAAAATAGAAAAGCTGCAAGAGAACGTTCAAAATACGAATAAAAATGGCAAAAACTGATCAACCCTGCACTACGCCATGCATCTGTGGAAAAATACATAAAAGCGATGTATGGGCAGTTAATCGCTATAATGTTATAAATTTGCATCAATGGCGAAAGAAACAGAAGAAAGCTTCACAATAATAATGTCTTTGGCTACACAGCCAAATCTGGCTGTAAAGAACTCACACGCTGGACAAGCAGCATAACAATGCTACGCATAAGTACGCGATTCTCTGGATTTCTGTGGATTTTTTCGGCACACACTTTACAATGCCTGCTGTTCAGGGGTAAAGGTATGCAATGCCTAACGGGCGTTCTGACCCTTAGCTGTTCATAACAGTATGAGCTGTGAACCCGCCCTTTGTATAAACGGCTGCATCGCAGTAATAGCGGCAAGCCCAAGAGCCGTCTGCGCTGGCTGAAATTTAATTGGCCGTTGCACGAAAGTGGTGGCGGCCTGCTTGTCTGTTTCCTGTTCCGAATGGTGTTGGTTTGTCTGCCTCCATGGAGGTGGGGCTATGACAGCTCCGGGTACGTCTTCAAAAGACCGGAGGCCTGCGAGCCTGAGAATGGAACAACTTGGCTGAGACTGTGACAGGCGGCGATACGTGCAGCGTCGTTTGAGGTCTTCCAGTATTTCCTGTTGCTTCCAAGTGAGCCGCGAGGGCTGGGCTCAGTAGACTATCTTAGCCTGGATTAAGCTCCATGTCAGCGTTCGCAGGGTATCCTTGTCAGTAGCCCAATATTTTGTGGATATTCGTCGCATGATGGGCTGCACTGTCAGGGTGACCGTGAGCTGAAACGCCAACACCAAACCCTGCCAGCCCATTTGCGAGGTGAAGTCTCTGTTTTTCCCACTTACGCGTTGAAGGTTATTTCGCGTAGATATGCCTAAACGTACTGGAGAGGCCAGTGAAGCCTGACGGTGAGGCGGTGGCTACCACGTACGCCAAGATGTGGTACAGAGTCGAATTCATTTTGCTCAAATCAACAGCCATCCGAATATCGACGTAGAGGTGTGGTTATTGGCAGGAGAGGTCTGTGGCAAAGAGGGCAGGCAAGTCTTCTTGCGTGCTCAACCTGTGTCGGAAGTCGGTTTGGTGAGGTCATACTGTTTAAGAACAGTTCCCTGCCAAGAGAAGCCTTGTTCTTTACTCTTCTCTAACATTGAAAGATTATTTTTAAATCCAAGTAACAGCTACATTTTGGCGAAATATTTGCGTATATGCATTCTTCCAAAAATTTGAAGAGTTTGTGGGTGCTAGAGGGTCTCCTGCGCCGTTTTTCAGGGTTTATCATTATATCGGTGTTATATTCCTCCTTAAGTTGGCGTTATCCAAACATTTGGCACTCTGTTGTTAGCCCTTCTGGTTGCATTCGAAAACAAAAAAAAGGAAACGTTGTTTCATTTAATTCTTCATTTAATGAAAATCTCGTCGCTAACCTCACAATGAAAGAAAACACAAGGATAATCTATACACAAGAGACAAAATAAATGAATATCCGTGAAGGACCCTTTGAAAGACCCTTCAATTTTAAACATCCATCCCCTTTCAAAATGGGCAAACAAGTTCTCAGTTGAACGTGAACGGGCTTCAGACATAAGCACTTCTTTCCTTTTTAAGCACCTCAATACCAAAAAAAAAGGCAAAAAAATCCAGCGCTTCAAGCCTAGTCAGTGTGGGGGTTGCCATTGTGCGACTTCAATGTTAATTCCAAACAGACCGTTAAAGTTCACTTCGAAAACGTATTCGGCACAGCCCGTGTTAATTCTTGTATTGCGGCTGCGGTGCCAAAGCAGAGCGATGAGATGGTCATGTTTCACTCGGGGATCAAGGCAGCGGAGGGGCCTTTTCCGCGATACGCTTTCCGCGGGACGCTTTTCTGATCAGGAAGGTAAAACATAAGATCTGCAGCGAAGCAATATCCGTCGCTATCGCTATTTAGGGAGAGATTCCTGCTCTTCTTGAGCAGCAAAAATTTACGGGCGGTGAAACTGCTCGAGGGCCCATCTAGATGACGCGGACACCGATTTTGCCTCTGCAGTGATCGATGTTTCGGGCTTCAGCCTTGCTATGCAGGCTGTGCCACCGAGCAGCGCGGTATGCGGGGGAAGCTTCACGACTCTCTTGGGGCCTTTCCCGCTATCCGAGTAATTGAAAACGGGCACTTCGAGACGCTTGGTGAGAAGAAATGTTGATACTCTAAATGGCTCTTTGTGAGAAACGAAACATAGTTTAGCCTAAGCTATCGAATAGCAGAGTCGCAGAGTATGAAGGAAGGAGGGGCTGTCAAACGCTGTACCATTCATAAGTCCCCCTCACCAGTTATACACAGACAAGCACAAAAAAAAAGTGTTCAGTAACATGCGTATTGTTTTCACTATATTATTGATGTGCTAGGCGGAAACAGGATTGTGAATAAGTAATTGTTGGTGTAATAATCTAGAAAAGAAGTTTCAATCCATAACGGGGTAGAAATGTAGAAATGATAAACATATGAAATCAATCTTCGCTGTAGAAAGAGCATCAGTGGCTGCGTAAAAAATCAGACTTATTGTTTTGAATGTGTAACTTATAGATGTATCATGACCAGTTTTTTCTGGCGAACGGACTGGGGCGCAAGACAAAATAGGTGCGACGTACGAAATTACGATAGTTTCGAAATTGCGTTGCAGCGTAACTTTCCAGTTAGCCTTAGGTTGCGTAAATTGTGCAAACCACCATTCTGTTTAAGCGACTCCCTCGTCGGAATTTGTTGCAGTAAATTATACCATTACACCATTATACCATTATACTAGCAGGAAAGTAAAGTAAAAGCCCCTTGTTTTGGAAAACACGACTATCCTCGTTGTCAGCTTGCATGAACAGTGTGTATTCCGTACAGCGGTAAGTATACCAGAACGCGACAGCGGAACTGGATACGGATAAAAAATAAAAGGACCTCCCTTTATTAAAAAGTAGCGTATTTCGGTTTCTGTTCTAGCGACTACGCTGTGCAGGCCAAGAAAAAGTATAAATAAATTCACAGAAGTATGCGAGAATACAGCCAATCAAAATGTTCTCGCAGAATGCTCCTTTGCGTGTGAAGCATTCATGCAGAACGGATCAGAATAAGATACTTGTTGTAAAGCGGGAAAGCTGGCACTAGGCGAAAAAGATGTTTCGGCCAACATCCTGTTCGCCTCAAAAAGTAATGGCACCGGAATGGCGGAATCGCGGCTTTCCTTAATCCTCTTCGGGCTACTGCTGGCCATACGGGCATGGAAGACGGGAGCCTCCGATGGCAATTTATATTGGTTTTCCAAATCCTCTTGGAAGTGGTGCGGTCGCCGCTTCAGCCTTATGAGGCGGCTTTCATCCCCCGACGCTATGCGCGCGTGGTGGGCATAGCGTCTCTGCGCCGTCGACGGGGCACATTCACTTCATTTGGGGCTGATCTCAAGCGCCGGGTGGCTAGCTCCACTGACTAGACGCCCAACTACGGACTATGGGCGTCTTAAGGCAACACTAATAAGCGAGCGCCGTCAGAAAAACTTTGCCATCCTGTTGCAACCTGCCCCGCGGCTGGGCCGCGCCCGGAAATGCACGAACAGAGTGGCCAGGGCAAAAGAGAGCGTTTATTGTCCGGCTTTGGTTTTTATAGGAACGAAAGGTAAGGGAAGGGGGTAAAGGAAGATAAGATTGAAGGCACGCGCATGCGTAGACTGGCAGCGCTTGTTTAGCTGTGGCCAACAGTTCGTGGAATTCCTCCTTCCTTAGAATCCATAACGCTCCACTGGCTTCTTGATACGTGTGGAACATCGTAGCTCTGGGGGCGGGTGGTCCGGAAGACCGGGGGCAGTAGCTGTTGGAGCTTCGCGGTCTTGTACTGGCGGGTCCGAGCTTATCTGGGGGCTAAGGAGATCCTCTGGAGTCGAAGGTTTTGCGATGCGTCTCCGCCTGAGCTGGTCCATGTGCCGGTGAACAAGCCCGCTCTCCGTGTCGACAGACACGATGCGTGCACCCGAGGTTGACCGGACCTTCCCAGGTGTCCATTTCTCACCACGGCCGTAATTGCGAAGGTACACAGGATCTGCCGGTGCAGAGTTCCACCCGGCGCTGTCGGCAGAGTGAACATCCCCTGTTGCTCGGCTCCTGGGAGGAAAACACATCCTACAGGAGGAAACAGTCAGGTGCGGAGCCTGTAACCCAACATTTCTGATGGTGAGCGTCCTGACGGGAGCGGCGTGTTTCTATAGCGGCACAGGGTTCTAGCCAGCGTCTTTGACAAGTCTGCGTCCCCACACTTCTTTAGTCCGTCTTTGATGGTTCGCATCGCACGTTCTGCCAGTCCATTACTCTGTGGATGGTAGGGGGGCGCCCGCACGCGAACTACCTGGTTCTTTCTTTAAGACTGGAACAATGGGCGTTTAGAGAAGTTTAGAGAAGCGGGGAAGATGGGCGTTTAGAGAAGTTTAGAGAAGCGGGGAAGCTTTGTAGCATCAAAGCTGAGTCAAAAGTGCGTCAAAATCATTGCTGAAAGTGTGTCCAACCTTCGCTGAAAGTGCGTCCAGTCCATCGTCAGACCTTCAAAGTCCCAAATCGCAGACGAAAAACGAACCCATGCGACGGTTTTTCGCGCGCTAATTAAACACATCTACAACTGATCTAAATGCAATCCGATACGTGGTTTACGAGATAAAGGTATACTATTGTACTCCTCCATCATGATACATGTTTGTATTTTCTTATCTAAAACCGTTCCTTTTTCGCGATTTACAAGTAGCCGTTTTGACGGAATGGAAGCCCGGTTTCACACAGGCGCCATGTGAGCGGAGATGTTACCAGAACGTCCCGGTCGACCGACCGGTCTATGGGGGAATGGCTTAGTTTTTTGACAGGATGACGTCGGTCCCACAAAGAAAGCTCTCGCTTTTAAAGCATGTCCTCGTGTCGGTCAGTGCGTTAATTAACCGCGATGACTGGAGGTAGAAGCACCAGTCAGTTCTTTTCTGTAAGAATTCAAATCCTGCCCCAATTTTTTAAGGCGAGGTAACCTAACGAATGCCAAACGTCATCTGGGTCGTACTTCCGCTGTTCGATTGTCAAGTCTGCATTGTTCGCAGAAAGATCTGGACCTAGAACGCGGGAGTTTAAAACACGTGGATCGGTCGGCCGATGATCGAAGCGATGATCGCTTCGATGATCGCTTCGAAGCGATGATCGCTTGTTCCCCCCCCCCCCCCCCCTTCCCGCACACACACACACACACAAGCTCTCGGCTGTGACGCGATGCGAAAATTGGACAGTGCACTTCGAATCCTTTCAAGAAGATAAGTGCGGCCGGCTTTTCAAGCCCTTGCCGAATCGCACAACTCATCCCAAGCTTTTTCGATCGAAGTTCCCACCTGTCTGGAAACCAGTAAAACAACTGCGGGAACGTGATGTTCCACAGAGCAAGGAGTCCGCGCGGACATGAAAACTCTAAAGATACTTTCCAGGACTCTGAATATTTTTTGTGTTATTTGTTGCCAAAACTCACTCCCCATACATTTATATGGGATAGTTTCCGTGACTGTGGAGGTTAGATGCGGGAAGTTATAAAGATGAAAATGTGCACAAAGCAAGCTTTCACTTCCCATACGAGGTGTGTGAAAATTTTTACGTGTCTCTAAACAATTACAGAGCAACCACTGCTGAAAGAACTTCAATCAACCGGAAAGACATACCTGGCCCAAACGATTTGCCAGCGTGCAATAAAAGTGCGTCACAGCTGAGTTCGGTACCTGCATGAATTCACATTTCATGTGCAAACAGCCGGATCATGGAATGATCAGTGTCATCGAGGTGCAGTAATCTCCCATGAAAGTCATAGTCTATCATCGACATTATGCACAAAATTACGAAAGAGACAAGGAACTGGTCGAATTTTAAAAGCCGTCTAACGAAGACACAAAAGCCTTGCGCCACCACTCAGTGAACGTTCAGCCTGTGCAGCATCAGACATGCTCATTCCGTAAGGGCGTACAACTCCCGTCCAGTCTATCCATGCCGCATAGTCGCAATGCGTTACGCAAGCTATAGAACTCGCAGGAAGCGGATGCAATTTTCCCCTGGAGAGATATATCCGATTTCCAAGAAATAGAGCGCCCTGTTGGAACGAAAGCGAAGACCTCCCCACCGCCCAAGAAAAAGAGAAAAGACAAAACGAAAGAACAAGTCGTCGTCTATGTGAATCAAAACATAAGCGAAGCGTTATATTATTTATCGCTTCAGGGGGGAAAGTGATGAAGATCTTAAACGGTCTGCAGTTCAAGAAGCAATTTCAGTGGAGTAAAAATACAGCATCAGAGCAGTGGGCATAAGCCCATACAGGCGAAGTTTTAGCATCGACGCCTCTCCATTTCATCCGGTTCGAAATTGCGCCCACCCAGCGGACTGCTGGCAGCTGGGCCGAATGTGGGCGCTGCCGGAGCTGAATGACGGTGCGCCCATTGCCGCTGTTGTCGCTGCGGAATGGCGAGCGCAGATGGCGAGCGCATTTGCGTCAACACGGTCAGTCGTCGGCTGATGGTGTTCAGCTTTCATTCCGAATGGCGCAATTCAGCAAACAGAAAGAAACCTAAGGCGATGTGCGCGAAGAGTAACCTGTAACCTCGTGAAGTTCTGATATTTCACATCGAATGAACTTCAAACACGCCAAATCAAGGCTTTTTTTCCTTTCACGCGGTTTGCGTTAAAAGGTCCTACGATCGGCACAACGCCGAAAGAACCTCCGAGGTGGCTGCTGGAGTGACTTAAATCCGAATGCGGCCGAGAAAGCGGCGGCCGTTTTCGTCCAAGGGTTTCTGTTCAGTACTCTGGTCTAAAGTAATTTCGACACTTAGCATCGTCTCAACAGACAGTAATAAAAAAGCTTACAATTTAACCCCAATAATATTCCCCTTGTAGTTCACAAACATAAATTTCAAGGCAACTTAAGACATCTAATGTTCTGTAACTGAGGCCACGTATTTTTTTTTTTACATTTTCCATATGTAACGAATTTTTTTGTTTCTATCTGAAAACACATGCAAGATCTTTTACAGGAATATTTGTCATGAAGGATGGCCTCTTTGTAGCTGAAATGCGAATTATTATCGTCCATTGAAATTTGCTACTGTGCCCTTATAAAAATCACACAAAAGCAAATTTAACAATAACTACAAAAAGGGCAAGTGAAAGCAAGGGATATTTTTAAGAAATGTGTCCACACTTTTTTAATCCTTTAACATCGTTACAATATCATACCACCCCATAAATGACCTCTACAAACGTGAAACATTTTCAGACCGCATCAAGATGGCGTCCTTGGCCAGCGCGCTGAAGGGCGAAATTATGTCCTACGTAATTACTCTTAAAGAGACACATCTTACTCGTCTCTCTAAATAACGCCTCGATGTGCTTTTTTTTTGTTATCCGCTGCCTTTTTACTTACCGTAGAAAACGAAAAAAGCAACGGCTCAGTTTTGCTTCGTGTTGCAGGCATACTTTCGCTGTGACGTTCGTAGCAACCTTAAAGGGGCCATGAAGACAAAATGCAAGTTCATTCAAAAATTTGCCTCGTTAGAATCATGCCGACACCATTCTTAACATAAACTTCGCTAAAATAAGCTATATAATTCTACGGAATGAATGATGATAAGTGGGGCGAAGCTCGAGAGGGGGAGATCATCGGTAACCGTAACTCTCCAGTGAAAGTTCGCCCATTACATCATTAAGAAAGACGTAAGACTGTGTGCGTACATTGTACAAATCAACTTTTATTTTCGGAGTCAATGCTCCCAGGCCCAGACCTGGTGAAAGACCCCGTGCCATCGAGGACTACCCCGCACCTCCACCACAATTTGTCACGTAGGATGGGACACAACGGTAAAGAAAGAACTTTTATTTAGGGCGAACTTGTGCCCGAACAAGACGAGAGGAAAGGAGCAAAGGTCCTTGCGTCTCGTTCGATCTCCGAGAACGACTGCCTGCGTTCGTGGCGTGATCTCTTGCGTGATCTCCCCCTCGCAGTGCACGTGCGCTCGCGCCTCTGTTGGCGAACACAGACAAGCTCGCGCTCCCGGTGCCGAGTTTGCGCTGCCGATTGCAGCCGGTTCTTGCGCGTGCAACGCGGCCCACTTTGCGACATCTCCGAAAGCATGCGGCGGTCACGTACCACGAGACACAAGGGATGGACAGACCCATGACTTAAGGAGCTTCGCCCCTAAAAGGGAATGGCCATGCGACCCACTAGCTCATTTACCGCAACGGAGCCTATGATGTCATACCAGCCAGCTCTGCGATTGGCGGAGGCAAACGCATGTAAATTAGGCAGAGCTCATAAGCTTGCCGAACGAGCTAACTGCACTTAAATTTAGGACACATTTTTTTATATCAGCAAGAATGGTTGGAAAAACAGTGTAAGTTACGAAAGCACACGTAAACATAGAAGTACCGATGCGTACTGCTATTGGTACTGCGCGCACTATGTTTGGTTTAAATGTACAGCAGTGCGGGGCTTTGGGGTTGTCTCAGACGACACTGGCCGATTGACGCAAGTGACGGTGACTTACGTGACCATAATTGTCGAGCGCGCACCATGTTTCACGAAACGATTATTTTCTCCATGAACAACAAGCCTAAATACAGTCACAAACAAAATAAAGGCAGAAAACGGCTTGCCGCGGTGGGGTGGCGCCATCTGGGTTGACTAACAGTAAGCAAGCCTCCGCTCCACACCAAGAGCTGTTCTTATGATGTCATTCCAAACGTCGTTCAAACACACGTTTTGGCGGGAGAATCAAAATTTTAGCATAAATTGATTAATTTCGCAGTGACTAAAGCATCGTTTGCTTCCGGACAAGCGCTGGGGGCACTATAGAACACAAAATCTTTCGACTGGAACAAACTTGGATTTTGTCTTCATGGCCCCCTAAGAGTACTGGGAGTACTACGCTCACAGATATCACCGGCTCTTGTAGCATAGAATTCAGGTAGTTCAGCATGCTTTCTAGACCATTGTTGTAATGCCGGAGTACGAAAATTGATAGGGCCTGAAATTAAGACATGAACCCAGAATAATTTTGCTAGAATTTTGAAAGAATGGCCGCTATTGCAGAAGATCCCACGTTCTATGTTAAAAATGGCCGTGCGTTTCCCATCTCAACAGGCCTACTCCACAACGCGCAATCATAGAGGCAAGGTATTGCTCGCATCGGTGGCAGCGAATCCATGTAAAATCACAAGAAATGTGCATAGAGAATGAGAGGTAGTGGTTACAAGGACAGTGAAACACGGGAAAACCAAAGTAACCAATCAACAAAAAAGGACGGTGTTCTCCCTGCGATTGCATACCGCTGTATCAAATGAGGCACGCCTAGAATTGTGGGCATTTAGAAGGCGAATGCCCACAGTTTGCCGCCTTGTTTGTAAAGACGAAGTGCACCTATGCCTACGTACCTCTGCACTACCTGCATCTATGCTAACGTCGTCCAGTGTTTCTTCTTTTTGCCCTCATTTTCTGTTTCGCTATCTTATTATGCTTGTTACCACATAGCCCAAATTTGCACCTTAATTATATTGTAGGCTGGGCTGGCCGTTGCGTAAGGAGGCGGGCCGCCCACGCCCACAAATTCTGCACGGCGCCTGTGGCCGACGGGCCAGGGCCGCTAAGTAAGAAGAGAACGAAGTAGGCTCCATAGGCTCGCGAGCGTTCAGCCAGGCATACCTGCCGCTGGCCCGTCAGCTGCTGACGTGTTCCTAATATATGTGTTCTGTGGCTCGGCGTTTTTATTTCCTTGTGTTGCCACAATATTTAATGCAGAAATTATCACAAGTCCCAACGTTTAGGGACATGTACCTACACTTGATAACACTGCTGACAATGCATCTTTCGAACTCCCGTTTTTAAGTAAAGTTATATCATTACTTATCCCTGTGAGTTTTCTTATTCATTAACTTTGGCATTAATATTTCTTTGTGAACCCAACACTCCAGCGCCACCACCGGAAGAGTACCATTCTGTGCCTCAAACATACAAAGATATCCTTCAACATTACCACCTCGAACGCCGCACCTTACTCCCGCCCCACAAAAAGTTGACTAAGGAAGAAGCCACCACCTACCGCCGCCTTCAAACCAACACATACCCGCATGGCACCCTCCTCCACGCCATCCACCCCACCTCCTACTCCGCCACCTGCAAGTACTGTCCCCAACCCTGCACTCTACACCACATGATCTGGCGTGCTTCCACACACCATCCCTCCCCCCTATTCCCTCCCCCAATCATGAGCAGCCGGGAAGGCATGCTAGCCAGCCCGGACCCCGGCGATGAGCTTCGGCTGGTTGAAAGGGCATTGCCATGGATCCAGTATTAAGATACAAATAAATTTTGGTTCCTCCTCCCTCTACTTCTCCTCCTCCTCCTCCTCCTCCTCCTCCTCCTCCTCCTCCTCCTCCTCCTCTTCCTCCTCTTGAACCCTTGCCTGTGCCCCTTTCCCTAGACCGTCGCCCAGAACTGCGACCTGAATGTAGTCGACTCAAAAGGTTACTGGAGGTTGCTGTACGGCTGTTACTCGCATACGTGTTTGTAGAGGCAGAGATGTTCAGATGCTCCGCAAAACGTGATTGGCTGCATGACCCTCACAACTTCGGTCAGGTGTGCTGCAATGGAAATTATATTTAGAAGACTGAATATGTAAGCTCAATAAAATGTATTGCATTGTTTTTAGACGTTGTTGAGAGAAGTAGATGTGCAACAATGTTTCCTGTAACTTTAAGTAGTAAGAACCCGTTGCTTAAACGCTTTCTAGTTGGAGTGACCTCTTTAAAGGTGACACGCAGGACTATGACGCAAAATTGTGTGTACACCAGACAGTGTTTGAACTTTCTTGATGAAGAATGAAAATACTTATCGATAGGGCTATACCCCCAAGTACGACCGCACATTCACCGAACAGCGATCGTTTTACTACACGCCGTAAATAATAATTTTACAACATGCCGTAAAGGAACGTGCCCGAATCAGGAAAAGCAAAGCACAGTTGACCGAGTTTAAGCAATCGCGTTTTTGTGAGCGCGTGTGCTGTGGCAGGGAAACGGGAATTTCTTATCAACAGCGAAGCTGTAGTACAAGTCGTAATTTCACCGTTGCAGGAAAAAAAAAATACCAAGAAATGCTGAGCGCTCGTGAGCGCGGTGCCTCACAGCATCCCGCGAGCGTCCCTCGCTCACGCAGTGTTTTTAGAAAAAAAAAAAAACCCTCAGCGCTAAGGCTGAAGATGAAAGACACTCTGGTTGGGAGAGGTCTCCGCGGCCGCCGCAATCTCTGGAAGCCATTATGGATAATTAGAGACATGACTACGAGTGGGCCAGCCCTTCCCAAAACGACTTGCAGATCCCGCCACCGCTGCCTCGAGTCGCTGACGAAGAGCTGGGGGAAGTCTACATGACTGACAATGACTTTGCATCAGCCACTCGCCGCGAAGTAGACTGTGACCTCTTCAATGCAAATGACGACGATTACTAGCACCGCAACTATGCAAATAATACTGAAAGTTACTATGTGTCCGGCAATGCTCACCTACAACAGCTCCGCCATTCAAGTTTTAAGCATGAGCGCCAGCTTCCCTGAGTTTTTTATGAAGGGGCCCGCGAGAACAATAGTGTGCGCGGACGGCCCTCGAACGGAGCCTCCCAAAAAGAACAACTATAATCCCTTACGTTAGGAGCAACGTTAACCAAAAGAGCCGCCAGGGCACGAAGAGTTCGACACAAAGGGCACCCACGAAATGTCGAAGCTGCACGAATCGCAAAAGTAATTTAGATTCCTAATGTACTGCATTGCGGAATTCGAGACGAAGGCGAACTAGGTTCTCAGAATATTGGATGTTAGGGGTTTGCTATGGCGCTGCTTTACATCATCCGTGAACACTATACAAAGCATTTCTTGTCGAGGTTCGAGCCAAAATGTGCCAGCATGTAAAATTGCGCCTCGTTTGGTCATGTTTCGGGGCTGAAGGATGCGAGACCCGAGCGCTCGACATAAAGCACGCCAGTGTTGTTTTGAACCTCTACAGCAGAGATCGAATATCCATTTTGAGAGGCTTTACGAGATCATTGCTTTTTTTTACATAAATATCCAATTCCTTCCGAAATTGAGCTCGTACCGTCGCTTCTGGGAGTAAAGGAAAGGCTCGCTCGGCTATGTCAGCGCGTTCCTCGACAGAAACCAGACGCATTCTATTGCGAGCCAATTTTCCATCCCCATCTCTAATTTCCCCCGCTACTCCTCATTCCGTAGCTGATTTCTTGAAGTAGGCGCGCACTCTGCCGTCTGGAGCGGAAACCCGAATTAGGCCGCGTGGCCACTACACGATCGGAGAGGAAAACACCAGAGCATTTCGAAAGCTGCAGCTTTGCGCAGCAACACATTCCTGTCCCTCCGTATTGCCTCGGCTCCTGGCCCGGGCCGCATCGGGATATCGAATTGACGGACCTTCTCATCTCAGCCGATTGCTTCCCGCAAAAGCACGCCTGAGGGAACCGTGAAAATAAGAGGACGACGGGCTTTTGTTGGCGCACGAGGCGCAGCTCGCGTTCAGATTACAGCGGCGACTGCTGGCAACGGAGGAGCGCGGCAGTAGTCGACGGCGCGGGTTTCGCGGGCTCTGCTGGCGCACGCTTCAATCCAATTGGAGGAGCCGCAGCCGGGCCACCGCTGATTCGATCACGCGGCTCAGAATAGGACCAGGAGGGAAAGAGGGAAAAGGAGGAAGGCAATCCCTATCCTGCCGTCTGAAACAATGTTCTTGGGTTAGCCCCCTGTAGCAGGGGGGAGGGGACATCCATGACGCCGTCTGCGGAAGTATCGATATGCGGCAAATAAATGATCACAGCGCATCTCTTGCAAAAGCATAGCGATCGGAAATACAGGAACGTAAAACCTATAGTATACACAGAAACTTACCCCTTCCTGCGCACACCTTTCCCTTCATTTTGAAATCAGGCTCGCCCTCAAGATTTGCGATGCGTCTTTGGAAAACAGAGAGGAAGCTCGTATTCCCCCAATTCTTTAACGTCCCGCCCCCTATTCTGGGATGACACAAGGACCAGTGATTGGAATCCCTATGAATGCTAGTTGAGAGCAAGGGATACAACCAAACGATTGTTATACCTGAGCTACACGGTTTTTGTAGCGTGAGCTATGCTGGCCGAAGTTGAGCAGGTTCGCGTGGCTCCTGGAGAGCCGTGCTGCGCATGCGCGAGGAGCAGTGACGTCACACGGCGCACAGAACTTTGCTCACTGCCCGGCGTCTCTCACACACCCCACGCGCCCAGCGTCTGCGCGGACTTCCATTCGCATGTGGTGGCCCGGCCCACTAGATGATCATGCGAGGGGTCGCCGGGTGTGGAAACGATGTCTCATGCGTCGCAGCAACACCGGCGTGCGCCTGTGGAACCAGCTTATCTCTGGGGCGATTGGTGACGCTGCGCCGGAGCCGCTTGATAAATATACATGTGTCACATAATGCGTATACCGTGTGTGTGTCATTGAAGCAGCAGTATGCATGATAATCAAGCTAATCCCAGACAACCAGGAAAGCTAAGCATAACCAGCCGAACCTTAGCTTACGCTACGTATATCCTGGCATAGCCGAGCTCAGCTATTGCTAATTTTTTCAAAGGTCTTCCGCGGGCCTAATAACCAATGTACTATCGAGTGGAGTATTGACTATGTATTAGGTTCATTTGTAAGTAAGCGTTAAACTATCAATTAAATGCTGCCGGATGGCATAGACATTTTCCAGCGTTTTTTTTTTCAAGTTCCCAACGAAGAATGATTCCGAGCGTCGAAACAAATCCGGCACCCGGAGTGGATTCTTAAACCAAATAAATTCGTGAAGGGTGAGATTTCTTAGTGACCATTAAGTTGGACGTACAGCCTCTCAAATTTTTAATAATATAGCCGGAGCGACGACCGACCGGCATGTCAGCGCCTTATGACGGTGTTCAGCAGCGAAATAGGCGAGAGTACGCGCACGCGCATAGGGCCATCTGCTGTATGAGTGTCGTCTGCTACGCTGCTTTCTTGAGAGTGGCACACCCCCTGGTACTGCATCTGAATGACTTTGTGCCCCACGATGCTTAGCTATTTTTTGCGGTAGCGGAACGGCCCTGCAAGATAAGAAAAACAGGGGGTGTGTTTCCTTGAGAAGAACAGCGAAGCAGACGACGCTCCCACAACAGATAGTTCTATGCGCGTGTGTGTATCCTCGCCTATTTTGCCGGTGAACACCATGATAAAGCGCTGACATGCCGATCGGTCGTCGCTCCCGCTATATTATTAAAAATTTGGGAGGCTGTACATGTAGCGTGCTCCTCGGGGGCCTCAAGGCACCGGATACCTCGATAACCTGGAACGACACGTCCGACCATGCACATAGAGGCATCAAAGAAGCCAGTGCTGGTGCGACACTCCTCGAACATGGCTGTCGGCGCGGTCTTGCAAGAGTTCGTTAGAGGCAATTTGCAACCGATCGCGTTTTTCTCCAAGAAAAGATGGCCCTCCCGCACGCCACTGCAGAGTCTGTTGCTCGAGCCCTCATCACTCTCTGGATCAGCCGGTACGGCGTACCCTCCACCATTACGACAGACCGTGGTGGTCAGTTCGACTCCCCGCTGTTCGCCGACCAACCACGACTCCTCGGCGTCAATCATATTAGGACGACCTCTTACCACCCAGTATCACGCCGTGTAGTCGGACGTTTTCACCCCCACCTGAAGGCTTCCCTCATGGTGTCGACCTTTCCTGCGCCATAGATCGAGCGCTTTCCTTTCGTTATGCTAAGAGTCCGCACCGCTCTTCGCAATGATTCTTCCTCCAGCGCTGCCGAGCTTACGTTTGGCACCACTCATCGAGCCCCTGGCGAATTCTTGGACCTATCGCCAACCACCCCACAGAACGCTTCCCACTATGCCCCCGCTTTATGTACCATGCCGGTCGCCCTCAACAACGGCACTATTCTCTGCGTGTTTACGTTCACCCCGTTCCCGATACTCAGGCTTGCACCAAAATCATTCCGGCTGCTCATCTACGGGCGGGACGACACATTCCCGGGGGACCACCTCAAGCCTGCATACTCCGTCCCTGACTCCATCGCCACCGTTAATCCCACTCCCATGCTCTCTTGCCAGAGGGGGAAATGTGGTGCGCTACTTGCCGCGATAGAATACGACGACGGCGGCATAGAACACGACCACGAAGCGCTAGGCACGCGAACCACGCGAATAATAAGATAGCCGAATAACTTACACGCATAGGATGTCAGCTATATACGTAGTGACCCATACCTCCTTAACAGGACTGGGAAAGCTGTGTTCACGGCAGCTGCAGGTACGGAAGATCGTAGGACAGTACTGCAGGAATTAGTGCGGATAATTTGAGGTCATAATCTACGCCCACCTTAATCCGCGAGGAATTAGCTCTCAACCTTGGCTGCAGCGTAGCTTCCATTAAACCTAGAGCCTATCCTTTTAATGCTGGTGTTAAGGGCTTGGGGCCTGGAAACTTCAAGTAACGAGTGCAAG